>NC_134687.1:428766264-429113764 GCF_050947455.1 Rhinoderma darwinii
TTTTGTGCTCGATGGCGCGCCTTACAGATGTTACGGTGACTATAACCCCTGTGAATAAACCTATCCTTTAACTCATTAGATTGAAATTTAAAGTCCTCAGGGGTTGAGCAGATCTTTTTGACACATAGAAATTGTCCAATTGGGATCGCTTCAATGGTATGTCGGGGATGTCAAGAGGTTGCATGTAGCAGTGAAATAGTTGATGTTTCTTTACGATAGAGATCGGTCTGTAAAAAAACACTTAAATCCCTTTTAATCAAAATATCCAAAAAATCAATGCTATGATGACTCCACTTACAAGTGACGTTAATGTTAAGAGAGTTCTGGTTTAGTATGTTGATAAATGACAGTAACTCATCTGGGGTTCCCTGCCAGATCATGAAAATATCATCAATGAACTGGGCCCAAAAAAGGACCCGGCTTATTCACGGTCCATGATCCAACAGAACAGAACAATTGGAATTACTCCAGATCCTACAGGAGGCCATGGATAATGGGACAATTTCCAAATCTCTGAGGGATTCTTTAAATGTAATGGAACCTACCATACCAACCATGTACCTATTACCAAAAATACACAAATATGCAAAGAATCCGCCAGGTAGGCCTATTATATCGGGCACTGGGGGCTTGACAGAACGAATATGTAGATGGCTAGACTTCCATCTGAAACCATTGGTGGAATGTCTTCCATCTTACCTTCGTGACTCAGCTGATCTATTGCTGAAAATTGATGGGATTCATTTGGACCCTGACCATATTCTGGTGACATGTGATGTTGAGTCCTTATATACCAGCATCCAACATAAGGATGGTTTGCATGCAGTGGCAAATTTCTTATTGATGAGTAACATCAAGAAAGAGGTCTCCCAATTCATTCTGTCCTTATTGGACTTTGTCCTTAAACATAACTTTTTTACTTTCAATGGCTCCTCTTTCCTAAAGCTCCAGGGAACGGCAATGGGGGCAGCATGTGCTCCCTCCTATGCTAATTTGTTCCTGGGGCTGTGGGAAAGAGACCTTTTTCTGTCGGGTCATGGACCGTCAATGAGCCGGATCCTTTTTTTGGCCCGGTTCATTGATGATATTTTCATGATCTGGCAGGGAACACCAGATGAGTTAATGTCATTTATCAACATAGTAAACCAGAACTCTCTTAACCCCTTCCCTCTTTAGCCACATTTGACCTTCCTGACAGAGCCTGATTTTTCAAATCTGACATGTTTCACTTTATGTGGTAATAACGTCGGAATGCTTTTACCTATCCAAGTGATTCTGAGATTGTTTTCTCGTGACACATTGGACTTTATGTTACTGGAAAAATTTGCTCGATATGTTCAGTATTTAATTGTGAAAAACAAAAAAATTTAGCGAAAAATTGCAAAAATTTGCATTTTTCTCAACTTAAATGTATCTGCTTGTAAGACAGGCAGTTATACTACACAAAATTGTTGCTAATTAACATATGTCTACTTTAGATTGGCATCGTTTTTTGAACATCCTTTTATTTTTTTAGGACGTTACAAGGCTTTGAACTTTAGCAGCAATTTCTCACATTTTCATGTAAATTTCAAAAGGCTATTTTTACAGAGGCCAGTTCAGTTGTGAATGGCTTTGAGGGCCTTACATATTAGAAACCCCCAAAAAGTCACCCTATTTTAAAAACTTCACCCCTCAAAGTATTCAAAACAGCATTTAGAAAATGTCTTAACCCTTTAGACTTTTCACAGGAATTAAAGCAAAGTAGAGATGAAATTTACAAATTTCATATTTTTTTGCAGACATTAATATTTAATCCAATTTTCTCTATAACACAGAAAGTTTTACCAGAGAAATGAAACTCAATATTTATTGCCCTGATTCTGCAGTTTTAGGAAATATCCCACATGTGGCCGTAGCGTGCTACTGGACTGAAGCACCAGCCTCAGAAGCAAAAGAGCACCTAATGGATTTTGGGGCCTTATTTTTATTACAATATATTTTAGGCACCATGTCCGGTTTGAAGGGCTCTAGCGGGGCCAAAACAGTGGAAATCCTCCAAAAGTGACCCTATTTGGGAAACTACACACCTCAAGGAAATTATCTAGGGGTATAGTGAGCATTTTGACTGCACAGGTTTTTTATAGAAATTATTGGAAATAGGCCGTGAAAATTAAAATCTACATTTTTTCAAAGAAAATGTAGGTTTAGCTAATTTTTTCTCATTTCCACAAGGACTGAAGGAGAAAAAGCACCGCAAAATTTGTAAAGCAATTTCTCCCAAGTAAAACAATACCCCACATGTGATAATAAACAGCTGTTTGGACACACGGCAGGGCTTAGAAGGGATGGAGCACCATTTGGCTTTTGGAGTTCATATTTAGCAGGAATGGTTTGCGGAGGCCATGTCACATTTACAAAGCCCCTGAGGGGACAAAACAGTGGAAACCCCCCACAAGTGACCCCATTTTGGAAACTACACCCATTGAGGAAATGATCTAGGAGTATAGTGAGCGTTTTGAACCCACAGTTTTTTTGCAGAAATTATTGGAATTAGGCCCTGAAAATAAAAATCTTCATTTTTTCAAAGAAAATGTAGGTTTAGCAAATTTTTTCTCATTTCCACAAGGACTGACGGAGAAAAAGCACGCAAAATTTGTAAAGCAATTTCACCCAAGTAAAACAATACCCCACATGTGGTAATAAACGGCTGTTTGGACACACGGCAGGGCTTAGAAGGGAAAGAGCGCTATTTGGCTTTTGGAGATCACATTTAGCAGGAATGGTTTGTGGAGGCCATGTCGCATTTGCAAAGCCCCTGAGGGGACAAAACAATGAAAACGCCCAAAAAGTGACTCCATTTAGGAAACTACACCTCTTGAGGGATTCATCTAGGGGTGTAGTAAGCATTTTGACCCCATAGATGTTTCATAGTATTTATTAGAATTAGGCAGTGAAAATATAAACAATCCTTTTTCTTCAGTAAGCGCAACATTTTTCATTTTCTCCACATATAAAGGAAAAAAAGAACCCAACATTTGTAAAGCAATATCTCCCGAGTATGGCAATACCCCATATGTGGTCATAAACTGCTGTTTGGGCACACGGCAGGACTCAGAAGGGAAGGAGCGCCATTTGGAGTGCAGATTTTTCTGGATTGGTTTCTGGGAGCCTGTGGGACCAAAACAGTGGAAACCCCCCAGAAGTGACCCCATTTTGGAAACTACACCCCTCAATGCATTTACCTAGTGGTGTAGTAAGCATGTTAACCCTGCAGGTGTTTTGTAGAAATTAGTGTGCACTCGATGTTGCAGAGTGAAAATGGGATTTTTCCCATAGATATGCCAATATGTGGTGCCCAGTTTGTGCCACCATAACAAGACAGCTCTCTAATTATTATGCGGTGTTTCCCGGTTTTAGAAACACCCTACATGTCGCCCTAATCTTTTGCCTGGACATTCGACCAGGCTCAGGAGTGAAAGCGTACCATGTAAAATTGAGGACTAATTTGGCGATTTACAAAGTATTGGTCCACAATTGCAGAGGCTCTGATGTGAAATAACAAAAGAAACCCCTGAGAAGTGACCCCATTTGGAAACTACACCCCTCAAGGCATTTATTAAGGGGTGTAGTGAGCATTTTCACCCCACAGGTCTTTTCCATAAATGAAGGCGCTGCGGATTGTGCAAATTAAAAATTTATATTTTTCCCTATATATGCCATTTCAGTGGCAAATATGTAATTCCCAGATTATGCCACTGGAGACACACACCCCAAAAATTGTTAAAAGGGTTCTCCCGGGTATGACGATGCCATATATGTGGAAGGAAACTGCTGTTTGGGCACGCTGTAGGGTTCAGAGCGGAGGGAGCACCATTTGGCTTTTGGAGAGCGGATTTTGCTTGGTAGTAGATTTGTTTGAATATTGCTGGTGTTTCCGTTTATAATGTGGGGGCATATGTAAGCTGCGTAGAGTATATCAGGGGCATAGTCAAGTGGTATAATAATGCGGTAAAAAACCAATAAAATGATCCATAGATGTGTGTTACGCTGGGAAGCAATCCTTTCTGCACAGGCCGGTGTAACACTGATATATGGCGTCCTTTTTTATGACCCTTTTGGTCCACACTCCGCACCTTTGCAGTTTGGGGAATTTTACTGGGAAAGTATTGTCCTGGTATAACACAGGCAGCCTCACTTCCAGCGGATATGTTTGGGCCCCCCCCCCCCTTCCTGGTTCCCTAATTTTATGTCCTTGATAAATCGCCTCTTGAAACAGAAGAAATGTTCCCCTCGGGCCGGCACAACTACATATTTTTTATTTCCTGACTTATTGGAGCCATAACTAATTTTATCATAGACGTAGTGGTATGAGGGATGTTTTTTTGCAGGATGAGCTGTAGTTATTATTGGTACCATTTTGGGGTACATGCGACTTTCTGATCACCATTTATCCTATTTTTTGGGAGGCCAGGTAAACAAAAAACCGCAATTCTGGCATAGTTTTTGTAGCTTTTTTTATACAGCGTTCACCATGCATTATAAATTACGTGAGTACGATTCCGGCGATACCAAATTTATGGAACTTTTTCATGTTTTACAACTTTTTGCACAATAAAATTACTTTTGTAAAAAGAATGTATTTTTTCTGTCGCCAAGTTGTGAGAACCATAACTTTTTAATTTTTTTGTCGACGGAGCTGCATGAGGGCTTGTTTTTTGCGGGACGAGCTATAGTTTTTATAGGTACCATTTTTGGATACGTGCGACTTTTTGATCACTTTTTATTCCAACATTTGTAGGGCAAAGTGACCAAAAAAACAGAAACTCTGGTATAGTTTTTTTCTTTTTTTTTTTACGCTGTTCACCGCGTGCAATAAATAATATAATACTTTGATACCTCAGGTCTTTACGGTCGCGGCGATACCAAATACGTATGGTTTATTATTTTTTTCAATAATAAAGGACTTGATAAGCGAAAAAGGGCGATTGTGTTTTATTTTATTACTTTAAACTTTTATTGTTTTCAAACTTTTATCTTATTCACTTTTTTTTACACTTTTTTATACTTTTTTTATACTTTTTTTCAAGTCCCACTAGGGGACTTAAAGGTCCAACTGTCTGATTATTATTTTTTTCTAATACATTGCACTACCTACGTAGTGCAATGTATTAGATCTGTCAGTTATTCACTGACAGCAAGCCGAATAGGCTTCGCCTCCCGGCGGGGTCTAATTGGCTTCCGTAATGGCAGAGCAGCAGGCCATTGTGTCTCCTGTTGCCATAGCAGCAGTCGCCAGTCCTGATTACCTGTCAGGGCTGGCGATCTGCTAGCAACCACTAAGATGCAGCGATCGCTTTCGATTGCTGCATCGAAGGGGTTAATGGCAGGGATCGGAGCTCACTTCCACTGATGACGCCGGATCAGCTCCTGAGCCAGTGCCATCTTGCCAGGGGCTACGTAAGCCAATCTGGCTCTGCTGGGGTTCCGATGAGCTGCAAACATCTTAAGTGCATCGATCGCGTTTGAGCGGGGATCGAAGCTAATTTCGGTCCCCGCCATTACAGCTGGATGTCAGCTGTAAGATACCGCTGAGATCCAGCAATGATGGCATCAGAAGCTGAGCCGGTGCCAAACATTTGGCGTATGGATACGGCAATTTGCAGGAAGTCATGGTTTTCCATGGCGTACCCATACGGCAAATGTCGGGAAGGGGTTAACATTAACCTCACTTGTAAGTGAGTCATCATAGCATTGATTTTTTGGATATTTTGATTAAAAGGGATTTAAATGTTTTTTTACAGACCGATCTCCATCGTAAAGAAACATCAACTAATTCACTGCTGCATGCAACCTCTTCACATCCCTGACATACCATTGAAGCGATCCCAATTGGACAAAAAAGATCTGCTCAACCCCTGAGGACTTTAAATTTAGATCTAATGAGTTAAAGGATAGTTTTATTCATAGGGGTTATAGTCACCGTAACATCTGTAAAGCGCGCCATCGAGCGCAAAAAAACTCAGAGAACAACTTCTTCAAATTACCTCCAAAGATGAGCGTAAACCCAAGGTGAGATTTGTGACGACATTTAACTCACACTGGGTAGAAAAGAGTGATACATTGAGCAAATTTTGGCCAGTGTTGTTGACCGATCCAACATTACAAAAAGTGTTACCTGATTATCCTGCTATAGCACCACGCAGAGCACGTAATCTGCGCGATACCATAGAACACAGTTACTTGACACCAATTAAACCCGGTAAAGTATTGGTCACAAAAGTTCCCAAATGGGGGTGTAGGTCGTGCGGGGATTGTTTAAGCTGTTCCAACATTGAGCGCTTTGAGTTCTTTTTTGACTCTAGTGGCATCAATAAATTTAAAATTTGTTGACCGATTACCTGCAACACCAAGGGTGTCATTTATTACGCCACATGATCATGCCCTAAAATTTATATAGGCATGACCACTCATGAGTTGCGGATTTGTGTAAGAGAACATGTTAGAGACATAGAGAGTGCTAAGATGGTAGTAGATATGGAGCAATTAAAAACAATCCCCAAACATTTCCGACTCCACCATTCATGCAATTCTAAATTGTTAAAGGTGAAAGGCATTGATCACAATAACATCGATATGAGAGGTGGTGTAAGGCGTGCACGTTCTAAACACTTAGTAACATACTTTAAACATTAAAAACACATCAGTCTTAAATTGGCAAGTAAATTGTGGCATGCGCCACGATTTATTAAAAACATTAATCATAGGTAATACAGCGCAAGAGGAGCCTGACTTCTATCGCGACACGGTACTCCCTAAGCTGGGGAACGCCTGCCCCCAGCTCGCATCCTGTAAACCAGGACAGCCGTGCCCCCTGCCACGGCTGTCCCCCCAGGCAGCCGCCGGACCTCCGTCTGGCTTTCGTGACTGCCCAGGCCCAAAACATCCTGGGGACCTGCCGTATAACTAGTGTCCCCCCACGTCCGAGTTCACCCCGCCATATAGCTAGTGTTAAACTCGCCGTGGTCCACCACCGAAACCGCTCTAAGCAGGAGTGCAGTGCCACGATCTGCCCTGGCTTTACATCACATCACATCACATTGCATAGCATAACATAACATAACATTCCATTATTTCTAACAAGGGAGGGTTCGTGGGTCTTTTCTTCTCCTGGTAAGTAATGCCTTACCTCCCTCTGCTTTCTGGTCTTATAAACCCTTATCCTGCTCCCCCTCCCCTATCCTCATTACTTATGCGCTCACCTAGCTCTTCCCATTATCACTCCCCTTTCTTCCACTTATCTCACAGTGAACAAAGAGTTCACCCTCCTCCCCCAGCCCTGCTGGTGCCATTGGCCATGCGGCCAGCACCATTTTATAACCCTTGCTTCATCTAACCACCATTATCAGGGACACCCTGGCCCACCTTATGCTTCCTCGGGCCTAGTCGTCCCTCGTCCTAAATAAGGTGTGCACGTGTTAAACCCTTAGTAACATACTTTAAACATTAAAAACACATCAGTCTTAAATTGGCAAGTAAATTGTGGCATGCGCCACGAGTTATTAAAAACATTAACCATAGGCAATACAGCGCAAGAGGAGCCTGACTTCAATCGTGACACGGCACTCCCTGAGCTGGGAAACGCCTGCCCCGAGCTCGCATCCTGTAAACCAGGACAGCCGTGCCCCCTGCCACGGCTGTCCCCCCAGGCAGCCGCCGGACCGCCGTCTGGCTTTCGTGACTACCCAGGCCCAAAGCATCCTGGGGACCTGCCGTATAACTAGTGTCCCCCCACGTGCGAGTTCACCCCGCCGTATAGCTAGTGGTAAACTCGCCGTGGTCCACCACCAAAACCGCTCTAAGCAGGAATGCAGTGCCACCATCCGCCACCAAAAAAGGTAGGCTCCTCTGCCAATCTTACCTTTTTTAGCCCATAAAAACTCCTTTCCACCAGTCCTCCAGTCCTTCCTGCAGATTGTTCTTAAATATGTTCAGTCCCACATCTGATAAGTGTACGCCATCCTTCCTGTACATTCCTTGGCACCCAAAAGCAATGTCCTTGTGCTGAATAAAAACTCCCAGCTCAGTTGGGTGAACCCGACCAATTGCGGCACCTCACGTGATTGGCCGGGGCCCGCCTACCCCGGCCCTCCCAAGGACTAGGAGCCAGCGGTGCACGCGCACCTCCACTGGCTCCCCCTGAGCAACCGCTGGCTACCATGACCAACCTTCGTAGTTGCCCAAGTCCGTCCGAACCGGGGACCAGCCGTGTAGCTTGTGTCCCGAACCGGAGACCAGCCGTGTAGCTTGTGTCCCGAACCGGGGACCAGCCGTGTAGCTTGTGTCCCGAACCGGGGACCAGCCGTGTAGCTTGTGTCCCCCCACAGACGAGAAACCCTGCTCGTGGTTATGTCGCCGTGGCCCATAGCTACCGACTCCATGCCATTCTTTCATGTAGGTCTTCCATGTGTTTGGCGCCAACGATTTTTCCACCAGTTTTTCTAGAATCGGGTCAGTACCTGCCAAATATTGTTAGGGCACACATATCCTGTTCGCTCAGCATTTGGTACCAATTGTAAAAATAACCTCCCACTTCCCCCTTGACAAGGCATCTGCAATCGAGTTATTGACTCCTGGGACATGTTTAGCTCTGAAGTTGATATTCCACTCCATGCACTTCCCTACCAAATGCCTTAACAGCGCCAACACAGGGGGGGGGGGGGGAGCTACTGGATAGATTGTTCACAGCCGACACCACACTCATATTGTCTGTCCAAAAAATTACCCACCTGTTCCTCAACTGTTTCTTCCATAATTCCACTGCTACCACTATTGGGAATAGTTCCCGCAATGTCATATTCCTCAACCACTCCTTATCTGCGTAACCGTCTGGCCATACCCCTGCACACCACTTTCCGTCAAAAAGGATCCGAAGCCAACTGACCCTGAAGTGACTGAGAACAATCTCAACTTCTGATTGGAGCAAGGTTCCCGTCGCCAAACCCACACTCCATTATAGTTCACCAGGAAACTCTCCCAAACCTGCAGGTCCTCTCTTAATGCCCTCGTTATTCTAATTTTATGTTGTCCTGCCTTCACTCCTGCCGTACTCAACTGTAAATGCCTGGAAAATACTTTGCCCATTGGAATCAACCTACATGCAAACTTAGGGGAACCCAACAGCGACTGCATCTTTCTTTGATAAACAAATTTTTATTGATCCAGTATACATCTAATCATTACATACAGCAATGAAACATTGCAAACAAAGCATTGGGATAAGGATCACATTTTTTACAGAAAAACAAAAAGAGAAACATACAAACAAACAAACAAAACTCCCGATCTAGATACGGCAAATTGACCACATATTCGACTAAGGTAATCATAAGAGTATGTCGGAGTAAGTAGAGTCAGTCCATTGATCCCATATGGAAGTACGAGCGTAGGACCCTTGAATAGAGGCTAAAGCGCGCTCCATAACACAATTATTGTTAACACATAAAATCACTTCACTCATACTAGGCGCTTTTGTAGATTTCCAGTATTTTGCAATCAATATTTTTGCAGACAGCAATGCATGAAAAAGTACGTTTCTGACACCCGGAGAGAAATCCACCAATCCCACATGCAGTAGGGCTAGAGCAGGAGCGAGCTGAATGTCAACCCCTAAAAGAGATCGTAAAAAATCTTCTACTTGCTGCCAAAAGCTGGAACAATACTGTACACTCCCAGAAAATATGGAGGATGGTACCCTTAGAAGTGAGGCACCTCCAGCACCTATCTGATGATGTTGGATATATTCGCGAGAAACGACTAGGAGTGTAATACCACCTATACATTATTTTCCTAGACGCTTCCAAATGTGTAGCGCACTTAGAGAGAGAGCAAGCTAGATTGAAAGTAGCTTCCCAATCCTGCGTACATATAGGGATTCCCAGATCTCTCTCCCAATGCCCCAGACAAGGAAATTCCTCCCGAAGCAAAACCTCACACAATACCTTATACATTTTTGATATCCCTTTGCATGTTTTATCCAGATTAGTGAATGACAATTCAAAAGGCGTTTTAGGGGAATCAATCAGAGGAGGCAATGTACTCAACAAATGACGTATTCTAAAGAATTTATAAAAGTCCCATTAGATGAGTTCGCTCCATAATGTCAGAAATACACTCAATGCCGGACATCAGCCAATTTTGGATATCAATATCAGGTATCAGAAGCGGAAGCAGTCGAAGAGGAAGATCAGCAAATCTCACCGGGATTATAGGGTGAGTAACAGTAAGTTTTTTCCAGTCCTGGAGCCCTGCATTAATCTTTAAAAAAGAAGATTTCGATATTTTAGCACCAGTGGACAATAGCCACATGCGTGCTTCTACAGAAGATTCATCAAGTAATTCCTTTTCCATAGAAATCCAAAGTTTCATAGGAACTTTAGTCTTCCACATTCTGGTTTAATCCAAAATTGCTGCATAATAATAATGAGCTAAGTTCGGGAGACTCAAACCCCCTTTAACAATTGGCTGGTATAATACCTCCGCAGCTACTCTAGGGCGGGAGTTTTTCCATATATATTTATTAACTATACCTTGGAGTCTTTTAAGATAAGATACCGATAGCAGAATAGGTAAATTTCTAAATAGATATAGTATTTTTGGGAGGATCATCATCTTAACCGCAGAGATTCTCCCTACCCATGATGCCTCATACTTCATGTACTTGGATAAGTCTGCTTCTATTGCAGATACCAATGGTATATAATTATATTTATATAAAAGAGAGGTAGGGTAGGTAAGTTGGATTCCTAAGTATGAGAAAGAGTGCTCAACCCAAACAAACGGAAATTTCTACCGAAGAGAGTACAAAAGAAGACGAGAAATATTCATACTCAAAACCATAGACTTAGTAACATTAAGCTTATAATACGAGATTGCACTAAAAGCCTCCAATATCTTAGTGACCTCTAATAGAGATGTCTCAGGGTCAGATAAAGCAATAAGCACATCTGCATCTTTCTTAATGTCACCTTCCCGCTGGCTTTAACCTCCTTTACCTCCTCCAACAATGCCTTCACCTTCTCGACAGGTAACCTACATTGGCTTTCTAATAAGTCTATTTCTATGCCCAGATATGACAACTTTGTTACTGGCTCCACTGTCTTTTCTTGTGCTATGAGGACCCCCAAATCTTGCAGTAGCGCTATAAACTTTTGCAACATTACCTGGCAAATTTCTGACCCTGCTGGTCCTACTAACAAAAAATCATCCAGGTAGTGGGCAATTGTCTCCCTTCCGCACGCCCTCTGCAAACACCAATGCAAAAATGAACTGAAAGCTTCAAAATACGCGCATGGAATGGCGCAACCCATGGGTAAACATTTATCTACAAAAACTTTCCCTTGAAACAACACCTTATGTATTTAAAACTCCCCGGATGCAATGGTAACAATCTAAAAGCAGATTCAATATCTACCTTGGACATCAATGCCCCCTTTCCATATTCTTTTACCCTTTCTACCGCTGACTCCAATGACTGATAATGTACCTCGCTCACTTTTTTCCCTATTGCATCATTGACCGACCCCCCTCTTGGGTAAGACAAGTGCTGAATCATCCTGTGCGTACCCCCATCTTTCTTGGGAACCTCCCCCAACGGTGATACCACCATGCCTTCAACTGGTGGAGTATCAAAAGGCCCCTCTATTCTCCCTAACCCCACCTCCTTCCACAACTTCTCCTCCAACACTCCTGGTAATACATCAGCCGTTCTCAAGTTTCTACATTTTTTGGAACCTTGCACCTCCCCCTCAACAGGTAATTTAAAACCAGACTTAAACCCCTCCTCCAAAAATCCAGCTTTTCCCCTATCGGGATAATGCCTTAGCCACTCACTTAGCCTGTTTATGTTCACTGGTGACTGCGCCTTTTGCAAAACCATGAAAGGAATTACTGAGCTTACCTTCAAATTTTTTCCCCCCGCACTCCACCTGGGGGTGCCCTGCCCCACACTTGGAGCACACGTGTCTAAATCTACATGCAAACCCCTGATTACAGTTCCTTTCATTATATGCCCAACAAACCATTCTGCCCTTGCTGACTTTGTTGTGCCCCTTGGCCTCTCCCCCCATCAATCTGGACCATAAATCCAAATCCTTCTGGCCAAAACTCAAAATCTTACTTCCTACCATCTTTTTCCTAAAAGCCCTGTCGTACTCCAACCAGCCCAGACCCCCGTAAAAAGCATGCGTATCAACCACCAAGTCCATGTACTTTAAGATGTTGGTGCATTGTTCCAGTCTGGATTCCACTCATACACTGGCGTAAACTAGGAACCCCTTAATCCACTCCCCAATAGTCCTCCACTGTTTAATATCTGACTGACCGCTTCTCTCCTCCTTTGCCGCTACCGCTTCTCTCCTCCTTTGCCGCTACCGCTTCCCTTGACAACTCAAAAATATCTATGTACTTCCCTTCCCTAATACGTTTCAAAACTTTCTGTGGCAAATGTGCATATGTCGGGGACAATGAGCATGAGTAAGTATCCTGACCGCCCGCCGCTAACACTTTCTCCACTAATGAGCTGTTCTTAGCCTGACCCCGCACCCTTTCTTCTCCTGGCTTACCTTTACTTTTTACCGCCTTCAAACATTTTCTTAAAACTTTAAGCATCCTGCCCTCGCTGCTGGTATCCTCCCCCTCTGACCACAAATCCCCTTCAGATGAATCAGAATCAGACTCACCAAGCTGCTGGACCTCAAGGACTCCCATCTCACCATGACTATCTTCTGCGTTGTTGCTGCCCGGTATCTCTGTCCGACCTCCATCAGCTGCTTGTTAGGGTCGACCTCTGCTCTGTTCCCTGCAATGACAAACACTGTGCGAGTATATGCTGCCTGATACAGTTCTATCACCACATGCGCCCACATTAGCCCCGGTTTGCCCCTGTTGTTGGGAACTATGCCCAGGGTTGGAGTTTTGGCCCCACTAAGGGTTGGAAGGGATCCATGATGGGTTGTTAACTTGGTGGGGGTTTAGCATGCCCATAGGGGCACATTGAAAATTACCCTCTCTTTGAAACTGTGGCCCATTAAACAGATATAAACCCTGCTGAGGGGTGACAGGGAAAATATGTGTGGGGGGTGACTTGGGAACATGCTGCTATGTGTGGGGTGGCTTGGGAAAAATTGGGCTGAAGAGGGAGCCCAATTAGGGTATGGGGCGGGGGGTTGAGGGCAGTAAGGGGCGAGAAAGAGGGGGGAAAGAGGGGGGACCGGAGGGTGGGTGCACTGGGTGGCAGAAGGTGGGTAGGGTGCACTGGGAGGGTTTACCTGAGCTGGGGGACCGTTGGAGGCAGCGGGCATGGCGTCCCCGGCCGGACCGTTAACTTACGGCACCGCCGGAAGTGACGCTGTTATGGACTTCCGGTCGTGTGGCCTGGACGCTCGAGAAGAGAGTGTACCCGAGGCGGAAGAGGGGCTGAGGCTTGGGGCGGTGGAGGAGGGGTTGCAGGTTGGGGCGGCTAGGGGAACACGGGGGAGAGGAGGACGGACGGGAGAGGACGCAGTGTACGAGGGTGGGGGGAAGGATATCGGCCGACTGCGGGAGGATGGCTAACAGGCCCCTCAGGACCGGCGTGGGACAGGGGACCATGGAGGACCCATTTACGGTAGGGGACCGACTTACCCGGCATAATGGAGTCCCGAAGATACCTGGGGACCACGATCTTCCGCCTTGGCCTAGCTCCTGCAGTAGATGCTAGCTCCATTCCAGCGACGACCTCGCCACCCTACTTCTCCTGGGACGGTTCCATCTTCTTCTTTTCTTCTCCTGGTAAGTAATGAGTATCTTGAGTCTTTTCTTCTCCTGGTAAGTAGTGAGTGTCTGAGTCTTTTCCTTCTCCTGGTAAGTGGTGAGCGTCTTGAGTCTTTTCTTCTCCTGGTAAGTAATGCCTTACCTCCCTCTGCTTTCTGGTCTTATAAACCCTTATCCTGCTCCCCCTCCCCTATCCTCATTACTTATGCGCTCACCTAGCTCTTCCCACTATCACTCCCCTTTCTTCCACTTATCTCACAGTGAACAAAGAGTTCACCCTCCTCCCCCAGCCCTGCTGGTGCCATTGGCCATGCGGCCAGCACCATTTTATAACCCTTGCTTAATCTAACCACCATTATCAGGGACGCCCTGGCCCACCTTATGCTTCCTCGGGCCTAGTTGTCCCTCGTCCTAAAATCTAAAGAAATTTCTCTTACAGAGAGAATGCAAGTGGATCTGGAGGCTCCAAACTGTACATCCCAAGGGCCTAAATTAGACCACTGGATTCTCTGCATTTCTCTGATTGCCAGCTTATTTTAGTGGTGTTGGGTATACTTTACTGTTTTTATTATCTTTTGTGTGATTTTAACTAATTGTATATTTCTCTTCATACAGATTAGATTTATATTGATAATCTCATTGTACTTTTCGGAGTCTTATTTGGGTTCCTAAATAATTCCGTGCCAATGGGTCTTTCTACGCTCGCCAGTCAATATATTTGAAACACATGCGACTTTTTGTGGAACCACTTGATGTTATGAGAACCACAGTTTGATATATGTCTTCATACATATGTTGCTACATGTTTGTTGGATCAAGTATATGACTCTTTATTGTGTTTATAGGTATACACTCACATGTATTATTATTTAACCGTATCATTCTTTGTACACAATTGCACATATTTGTTTATCACTTTTATTTTTTATCACATCTTTCATTATCTTATATCATTCACTGTCAATTACTTTTGAACATTTTATTATTATATATCTTATTTATATATGTGTACTTTGTCTGCACAGAATATTGTATTAACACACTGCATTTGGTGCTGATTTTCATTGTTTTGTTACATTCACCCACTTTGCTTTATATATTGTATATCTGCTCTTCTTGCATGGGCGGATGCATCACGCAGCCCTATCACTAGACATGTTTTAGATGTACAAGTTATTAATGTAACGGTATATTTATGCCCTGTAAATTTGCATTGATCCTGTCTACTCCAAACAGCGTCTCTGTGTTCTCTGCCTCACTGTGCCGCTCTGTCATTGGTGCGTGGTGACCGGCCTCCGTCTCCGTCACTCGAAACGTGTCGGATACTGGACTCACGTGACCCGGTCTGTTGACGCGGTGACGTGTTTCCGGTTCCGGCCCCTCGCGACTTACGTTTTCGAAGGTCCGGCCACTTCACTCTCCAGGACACAGCGACCGTTAATTATACAGTGAGGGTAATAAATATTAAACAGAGCATTCTTCAGGTGACGCATGTTCTTGAAATTGGCTTGGCTCCATTTAAATAGGATTAGTCTGCTGTCTAACGCCACCCCCAGACGAAGGCATTTGCGGCGAAACGCGCGTTGGGCTGGACATTGGCTGTGTTTTCTCCTGCATTTATCATGGGTATGTTATATCCCTTTTTATATGCTTTGTTAACCTTGCACTTGATTGTTTTTCCTTCAGTTTATATTGACCATATACATGTTTAAATATACACTGACTATACACATGGCTTACTAGCATTGCTATGTATATTTACTGTGGTTATGTAGCATCCCGCTACACTTGTATATGGTCACCATATTACTTCTATACCATTCTATGGTTTGTACTTGCACTTGCTAATATATATTGACTATACACATGGCTTACTAGCATTGCTATATACATTTATTGTGTTTATGTAGCATATTGCTACACTTATATGGTCACTATATTATTTTTATACCATTCTATGGTCTGTACTTGTACTTGTAAATATACATTTACTATACATATGGCTTACTAGCATTGCTATATACATTGAATGTGTTAATGTAACATACTGCCACACTTATATATGGTCACCATATTATTTCTATAACATTTTATGGTTTGTACTTGTACTTGTATTTTTCTGAAGGTTTGCAATGGATACAAATTTGTACTCTATGTTTATTTGGTAGACACACAGCTGATTGTCCCTTTTTAAATGTTGGTTTATGGATTCCTCATTTTATCTATTGTTCATTGTCCTTTATTATGTATTTCAATCAAGTATTTTTCTATTTTCATAATTTCTCTTGTTTTTTAGCATTTATTCTTTCTAGGTTATATATATTTCGTTTTGATGCTTTTTGGGTATACACCCTTGGATCAGCCCATGTAATTTTACTAGATTTCCTTTCTTATTTTTTATGTGTTTGGGCCATATTGATTCATGCTGCATTTTCGGTTAGATTATGTATATTAAATTTTTGCAATTGTAATATACTTTACAGCGGATTTACACGAACGTGTAATACTTCCGTGCAACGTGCGTGTTTTTCACGCGCGTCCCACGGACCTGTGCTAGTCTATGGGGCAGTTCAGACTGTCAGTGATTTTTGCGCAGCATGAGTCCGCTGTGTAAAACTCACGACAGGTCCTATATTTTTGCGTTTTTCGCACATCACGCACCCATTGAAGTCAATGGGTGCGTAAAAATCACGCGCACCACACGGAAGCACTTCCATGGGACGCGCGTGATTAGTGCAACCGCAGTCAAAAGTACCACGTCCTTTTCTGTTTACAAACATCCAAACAGAGTGTCATAATGATGGCGGCTGCGCAAAAATCACGCAGCCGCACATCCTATGTGATGACACACGGAGCTGTTAAGTGCATTTTGCGCACGCAAAATGCCACATTTTTTGCGTGCGCAAAACGCACACGTTCGTGTAAATACGCCCTTATGGTGAATTTTATAACCTTTAGTTGGATGATTGAAATGGTTTCCTTTAATGATAGAGCTACAATTGAGGCAGGACATGCAGGGATATGTACCTTTTTTCGGGTATTTAACCCCTTTAGGACGCAGCCTGTTTTGGCCTTGTGGCACAGCCGATTTTTTCAAATCTGACATGTGTCACTTTATGTGGTAATAACTCCAGAATGCTTTTATCTATCCAAACGATTCTGAGATAGTTTTCTCGTGACATATTGTACTTTATGATAGTGGAAAAATTTGGTAGATAAATTCAATATTTATTCATGAAAAACACCAAAATTTTGAGAAAATTTGCAAAAATTAGCATTTTTCTAAATTTAAATGTATCTGCTTGTAAAACAGATAGTAATACCACACAAAATAGTCACTAGTTTACATTTCCCATATGTCTACTTTATATTTGCATCGTTTTTTGAACATCCTTTTATTTTTTTAGGACGTTACAAAGCCTAGACCTTTAGCAGCAATTTCTCACATTTTCAAGAAAATTTCAAAAGGCTATTTTTACAGGGGCCAGTTCAGTTGTGAAGTGGCTTTGAGGGCCTTATATATTAGAAACCCCAATAAATCACCGCATTTTAAAAACTGCACCCCTCAAAGTATTCAAAACAGCATTCAGAAAGTATTTTAACCCTTTATGCGTTTCACAGGAAATAAAGCAACGTAGAGGGGAAATTTACAAATTTCTCTTTTTTTTGCCGAAATTAATTTGTAATAAAAAAAATTGTGTAACACAGAAGGTTTTACCAGAGAAATACAACTTATTTATTGCCCAGGTCCTGCAGTTTTTAGGAATATCCCACATGTGCTCCTAGTGCCCTAATGGACCGAAACACCGGACTCAGAAGCAAAGGAGCACCTAGTGGATTTTGGGGCTTGCTTGTTTTTAGATTATATTTTGGGCACCATGTCGAGCTTGAAGAGGTCTTGTGGTGCCAAAACAGTGGAAACTCCCCAAAAGTGACCCCATTTTGGAAACTAGACCCCTCAAGGAATTTATCTAGGGGTATATTTAGCACTTTGACTCCACAGGTATTTTGCTATATTTATTGGAGTTAGTCTGTGAAAATGAAAATCTACTTTTTTTCTGAAATAACATAGACATTTTTAATATTTACAAGGAATAATGAAGAAAGTGCACCCAACTTTTGTAAAGCATCTTCTCCCGATTACGGAAATACCACATATGTGGTAATAAACTGATGTTTGGACCCACGGCAGCGCTCAGAAGGGATGAAGCGCCATTTGGATTTTAGAGCAGAGATTTTGCTGGATTGGTTTCTAGTGCCATGTCGCGATTGCAACGCCCTAGAGGGAACAAAATAGTGGAAACACCCCAAAAGTGATCCCATTTGGGAAACTACACCCCTCAAGGAATTTTTCTAGGGGTATAGTAAGCATTTATACCACACAGGTCTTTTGCAGAATTTAGTAGAATTAGGCCGTGAAATATAAACATTTTTGTCCACTAAAATTTTGATTTTTTTCATTTTCACAAGGGATAAAGGAAAAAAAGTCGCCCTAAATTTGTAACGCAATCTCTCCCGAGTATGCCAATACCCCACATGTGGTAATAATTTATTTTTTTAATAGAAATTAATTAACATTTGCAGGACTGATCCTTTTTGCTTTTCCATTTTAGTTTTTCACTCCCCGCCTTCCAAACGCCATAACTTTTTTATTTTTCCATGAATTGAGCGGTGTGAGGGCTTATTTTTGGCAGGACGAGCTGTAGTTTTTATTGGTACCATTTTTTGGTACATGCAACTTTTTGATCCCTTTTTATTACATTTTATTTAGAGCTTTGGTGGCCAATAACAGTGATTTTGGCGTTTTAAATTCTTTATTTCTTACGGCGTTCATAATGCGCTATAAATGACAATTTTACTTTATTCTGCAGGTCCATACGATTACGGCGATACTATATGTATATAGTTTTTTTTATGTTTTGCAGCGTTTGCACAATAAAATCACTTCTTTATAAAATAATTTATTTTCTGTGTTACCATATTCTGAGAGCCGTAACTTTTTTATGTTTCAGTCGAAAAAGCGGTGTAAGGGCTTGTTTTTTGCGAGATGGGTTGTAGTTTTTATTCGTACTATTTTTGGGTACATGTGACTTTTTTATCACTTTTTATTCTATATTTTGGGAGGGGTGGTGACCAAAAAATAGTGATTCTGCCATTGTTTTTAGTTTTCTTTGCGGCGTTCAAGGTTAAAGTTGTCGTTTTTTAGTTGGGGTCGTTGCGAACAAAGTGATACCAAATATGTGTACTGTTTTTTAACGGTTTCATTTTTTCCCTATAATAAGAGACTTATTATAGGGAAAAAAAATCTTTTATTTTTACACTTTTGTAAAACATTTTTATTAACTTTTTTTTACTTTTTTCTTTACATTTTACACTTTCTTTTTTTACCTGCAGCTTTGATCGCTGCTAGAATACATCACACTACCTAGGTAGTGTAACGTATTCCAACTGTCAGTGTGACGTCACAGTCACTCTGACAGTTAGTCTACGAGGACCAGCCAGAGGCTGATCCTCATAGGCTTGCATACATGGCAGACCCGGAGGCCGTTGTCTGGCCCCCGGGTGCCATCACAAGCATCAGCAGCCCCCACAATTGCATGGGGGCTGCTGATGTGCTACAAACCCCCTACATGCGGAGATCGCCGTCGAGCCCCGCATGTAATGGGTTAATTGCCGAAATTAGCGGCAATGAGCCGCTGATCGGCAACAGAGGAGTGTCAGCTGTCAGGGACAGCTGACTTCCCGGTTCCCGATGCACACTGTCACCGACACTGTCACAGACCCTGTCATCGACAGTGTGCATCGCGAACGGCAGTGACGTCCTGTCACTCTGACAGGAAGTCTATCAGGAGGCTAATCCTGATAGGCTTCCGTACATGGCAGACATGGAGGTCATTACTTGGCCTCCGATCGCCATGATAGCCATCTATAAACCTCACGATTTCATAGTGAGGTCTGCCGATGAGCTAGAAACCCCTGAATGTGGTGATTGCAATCGATCACCGCAATCAAGGGGTTAATTGCCGAAATCAGTGGAAATATGTCGCTGATCGGCATACAGTGGAGTGTCAGCTGTCAGGGACAGCTGGCCTCCTGGTTCCCGGTGCACACTGTCGCCGACAGTGTGCACTAGGAACCACGCAGTAACTGTACGTCCCTGTGTGCTAAGACACTGGCCACATGGACAAACAGTTGCGTTGTGTTGCGCCTAGGGGTTAAAAAGGTTTGTTTTGAAATTGGTTTTTTTCTAACATCAGCGCGAATAAGTTGGTTGGCTATGGATTTCCCTTTACGATAGGCAAATTTTGTTCTATCCCGGGAAATAGAATGCCATATTTAGGGTCATATCTCAGCATGTACCAATATTTACTTATAGTAGTTTTAATGAGGTTAGCATGGCTGTCATAGGTGGAGACGAACAGTAGTTGTTGTTCTTTATTTTTATTTTTGTGTATACGTAACTTTTCTCTATTATATAATGATATTTCAGAGCCAATTTTTATCATTTCTTTTCTTTTATAACCTCTGTCAGCAAACTTATTGATCAGTTTTTCTTTTCTTTATGGTATTCTTCAGTGCTACAAATGCATCGTGCACGAATAAACTGACCTTTAGGGATTCCTTTGAACGTTTGTGGGGCATGAGAACAATCTCTTCTCAACAGATTATTTTTATCCGTGGGTTTTGAATAAAATGTAGTTACTAATATGTTATTACCGGTATTAAAGATTTCGACATCTAAATAGTTTATTTTGTTCATACTATATTCCAATGAAAATTCAATGAGTTTATGACATTTATTAATGTAAGAGACAAATTTTTTTAAACTCTCTGCACTGTCATTCCACAGAGGAAAAGCACGTTATCGACGTAACGCAGTCATAGGCCTATGTGTTTTTTATATGGGCAGTCATAAATGTGTGATGACTCAAAAAATTCCATAAAAATGTTAGCGTATCTCGGAGCTACAGATGAGCCCATCGAGGTACCTTGTAGTTGAAGATAAAAGTCGTTATCAAATCTGAAGTAGTTTTTGGTCAGAACAAGATCTAGTAACGTCATGATAAACGTAATTTTCTGTTTGCTAAGTGTAGCGTCTTAACATAATTTATGTCTTACTGCTGAAAGACCCTCATTGTAAGGAATGTTGGTGTAGAGGCTTTTGATGTCTAGTGTACATAATTTAGTATGTTCATGAATAACGACATTAGTAATTCTATTTAGGAAGTCGGTAGTGTCTCGTAAACAATTTGATAATCTAGCAACAATCTTTTGAAGAAAGAAGTCTACGTAAATTGCAAGAGGTTGAAGGATAGAGTTAATGCCGGAGACGATCGGTCGTCCTGAAGGTTTTTCTATATTTTTATGTACCTTCGGTAGAAGGTAAAAAACAGGTATTCGAGGGTGTTTATTTGTTAAGGCAATTTTAAAATCTTGATCTATGATTTCTAATAGAAAAGCATCTTCAATTATTTAGTCGATCTCCTTTTTAAAATTGCTGGTAGGGTCACCTTTTAGTTTTTTTTATAAATCTTGGAGTCCGCAAGCTGATTAAAAGTTTCTTCATAATACATATCACTATCCATGACAATTGTAGCCCCTCCCTTATCAGCCCTTTTGATTATAATGGAGTTATCTTCCTTTAGTTTATTGATGGCTGTACATTCTTCTGTCTTCATGTTATAATGAGATTTATGTGGTTGAAAGTCCAGGATGTCACATTGACTAGTTACATCTACTATTTTAGTGGTTAGAAAATGTAAACAACATTGATACATCTGTATAATAGGCTAAAAAACAGTATATATACCTCTAATCACTATCAAGCTTACTTTTATTATCCTTTACATTTTAAATCACATAAAGATGTTTTCTCTACTCACATCTGTTGACACAATCAGCTGCTCCACCTTCACTATTTAAGCTTGCATCGGATGTTGCTTGACACGCTTGAGAAAGGGGGAGGCCCCACCGAAACGTCGCACCTGGTGTAGTCAAACGCCGACTTATCCTCCACATAGGTCCCTGCCGAAGTCCGCCAGATCTCAAGCCTGGAATGACACCTTACCGGCCTATCTGATTGGAATGACTTCTTCATATGGGGTGACTACTTTTTTAAACTTCTTGCACCATTTTTATAGTGATTTTGTAATATACTTTTCAACTCTAACAGGTTGTTGTCTTTTCATTTTTTTGTGCCTATTTCTACATTTTGGCTATTTCTGAGATTAAGTGAAGCATCTCAAACGGCACATATCACCCCTATGAATCATAAGGTCTATCTACTTATTTATACACAGAGTATATATATCTCACAATAAAACAAAAGAAGGAAAAAGAAGTGGTATGCAAGATATACTTTCAAAGAAACCTATTTGTCCGAATTCCATATCTTTATCCCAAGCTGAAAATGAATGCCTCAAATCCCACAATTTTTGCCAGCTAATAAAATTAGGTAACAGCACAGACCCTATATATATGCACACCATACTGAAATCAAGTGCCTGATACCACACAAAACATGGACTCATTATTGCAACTTTATATAGCTAAATTAAAGGTGTCAACGGTTTCCATCAGTCCCATAGAGTTCGTATGTAGTGGCAATGTGCATGCTTGACCGCTGTTCCATACAAACTCCTCCCCACTGCAGTTGTGCTGGTGAGGAGGGATAGGGGACTCGAGACCCCGTTATTAGCAATTTTGAGGGTCCCAGCGGTGGAGCCCAAGGTTTGTAACATTTATCACCTATCGTGTGGATACAATATACATTTTGTTTGTGGAAAATGGATAACGAATACGTTTGGCACAAACAGTTCTGCCACGCTAGTGTATGTAATTTCACTTCAAAATTGGATATTGTAGGTAATGATTATTACATTTCTATTGTTTTAGACTAGAATTATTTCAAACAAACATTGTTGCTTTAAAATAATGAACTAAATATATTTAATTCCTCCCTTGTTTAATTATTTAGCATCTTTTTGGATTAGTAGCCAGCGTTTTGCATCTGGGGAACATAAAGTATGAGGAAGACAGCCACGGCCATGCCATAATTAAAGATGGCACACAAATCCAATGGATATCAAAGGTATGCTCATTGCAATATATATATATATATATATATATATATATATATATATATATATATATATATATATATATATATAAAAATATATATATATACATATTTGTATAAATAAGAGGAAGAGATCCCACAGCATGCCGGAGTAATCATGAAGAGCGGTTTATTCAGCCAATACAGCCGCAACGTTTCTGTCCTACTATGGGACCTTTTTCAAGCATGGTGATACAACGACATGTGTGCAATATAAACGTCAATCTCATGAACATCATGAGTAATAATTAAGATATTGTACATATACACATAGTGTTACAATAAGGACAATAGTACAATAATGTATATTACGTGCCAGTGATAGTAATACAATTGTGATCATATAATGAAACATTTAAAAACACGCTCATATAAGCTTGATTACTGCTTAATCAAAGATGCAGCAACGTGTGCAGGGGTGGAGAATACTAGACTACTCACCAATCAAACGGTGTGTCTATGGATCAATGTAGGTAAACAATAGTATTGTGTCCATGTGGTGTCAGGTAACTCAGCGTCCTCTATATTCAACTGCGCATGCTCGCGCACTCAGAACCAGAAGTATATCGTTGCGTAGCAACAAAGCGAAGTGGGAGTGTAACCCATACATACACAGAATCCGTCAGACAAGATGACAGGAAAACAACAAACAGTGAGTACATGTGGTGTCCTGTAAATAGGCTTAAAAGTGTCTGTCTGGAAACGCAACAGTATAATCATACGAATACGATAGTACAACCCCACATGCAAATCAATCAACCACAGAAAACTGAGATTTCAGTGGAAGATTAGGATGTATTAAACCTTTGTCCTGATAATTAATACGTAATGTTTCAATGTCATTCTTAATCAATCTCGCAAACGTTTCAATAGGATGTTCTGTAATAGACGGTTGAAAATTGCTACTGTTATATAAACCAAAATCCTTAAGACAACATTCACTTTTAACAACATTAGGATTAATTTCAACAGCTCGTGAGTCAAACCAGACTTTGAGTTTAATAGATCTAATGAATTGTTGAAGATCAAGCTCCAGGTCAAACCAGTCCATAACAGGGCTAGGGCAGAATAATAGTCCCTTAGACAAAACCTGTAATTGTATAGGTGTTAATGTGACAGATGATATATTTACCACAGTTTCTGAGGGTTTCTCCCCTTGTTGTAGGTATTCTTTGTGCCCTGTGTCCGTGAATTTCTCTGATAGCGGGTTCTTCCTTGCTCTGTTCCTCCTGCCAGCTCTCCTGGTATTTTTTCTAGGATTTGGGTGTCGATGTGGCCTAAAAAATTTTCCTTGTTTGGACCTGATCCATAGCGATGTATCTCGTTGGTAAACATTCTGTCTGTGTCATACTTTTTTCGATCCTTTTTTGTCACAAAGTCCGATGTATTGAGCCAAATATAGACTTGTCCAGTATTATAATCCATCTCGCCTCTTCATCATTTCTTCTTCTTTATCTCTTCCGTGTCAGACCTTAATTGATCCATAGATGTACGCAATTTGCCCATATGTGCATTAAAGTCCACCAAATTAATTAATTTAAAAGGTCCCATAGTAGGACAGAAACGTTGCAGCTGTGTTGGCTGAATAAACCACTCTTTTTGATTACTACATTGTGCTGTGGGATTTCTTCTTTTATATTTATAATCCGTGGATCAGGATTACCCGCTTGCACCCTATCACATGGTGGATTTTGGAAATCGAGTGCTGCTCATTTGTGTTTGTTTGTGTATATATATATATATATATATATATATATATATATATATATACACGGTTAGGTCCAGAATTATTTGGACAGTGAACAATCTTCATGATATGGGCTCTGCATGCCACCACATTGGATTTGAAATTAAACAACTGAGATGCAATTGAAAGTGTAGACTTTCAGGTTTAATTCAGGGGTTGAACAAAATTATCCCGTGAAACGTTTAGGAATTGCATCCATTTTTCTACACAGCCTCCTCATTTCAGGGGCTCAAAAGTAATTGGACAAATTAACATTGCCATAAATAAAATATTTTTTTCTTAATCCTTTGTAGAGAATCCTTTGCAGGCAATAACTCCCTGAAGTCTGTCACCAAACACTGGGTTTCCTCCTTTGTGATGCTTTGCCAGGCCTTTACTGCAGCTTCTTCAGTTGTTGCTTGTTTATGGGTCTTTCTGCCTTAAGTTTTGTCTTAAGCAAGTGAAATGCAGCTTGATCGGGTTGAGATCTGGTGATTGACTTGGCCATTGCAGAATATTCCACTTCTTTGCCTAAAAAAACTCCTGGGTTGCTTTCACAGTATGTTTTGGGTCATTGTCCATCTGTACTGCGAAGCGACGTCCAATCAACCTTGCTGCATTTGGTTGAATCTGAGCAGAAAGTATATCCCTGAACAACTCAGAATTCATCCGGCTGCTTCTGTCTTCAGTCACATAATCAATAAAGACTAGTGACCTAGTGCCATGCATGCCCATGCTATCACACTGCCTCCACCATGTTTACAGAGGATGTGGTGTGCTTTGGATCATGAACCGTTCCAAGCCTTCTTCATACTTTCTTCCTACCATCATACGGGTACAGGTTGATCTTAGTTTCATCTGTCCAAAGAATGCTGGGCTGGCTTCTTTAGATGTTGTTTGGCAAAGGCTAATCTGGCCTTTGTATTTTTCAGGCTGATAAATGGTTTGCACCTTGTGGTAAACCCTCTGGATTTGCTCTCATGAAGTCGTCCCTTTATGGTAGACTTAGATACTGATACACCTACTTCCAGGAGAGTGTTATTCACTTGGGTAGATGTTGTAAAGGGGTTTTTCTTCACCATGGAAAGGATTCTGTGATCATCCACCACGGTTGTCTTCTGTGGATGTCCAGGCCTTTTGTAGTTCACGAGATCACCAGTGCGCTTTTTTTTTTCAAGAATGTACCAAACTCTTGATTTGGTCACTCCTAACATTTCTGCTATCTCTCTGAAGGATTTCTTCATTACTCACTTGCATTGAGAGCTCCTTTGACCTCATGCTGTGGGTTCACAGCAACAGTGTCACGATCTGTGGGTATGTGGACCCACTGGGCCGTACCGCCGTAGCGAGATAGCAGCTGGCCAAACAGGGTACAAAGTCAATGTCTATAGTTCGGATAAAGGTACCTGTGGCATTTCAGACAGTAGCGATGGTTTAGGCTCGGATGGAACTCAGGCAACAGGCAGACAACAGGTGCGGTGAAACACAGCGGGTGTAGTAGGCGACACAACACGACTCCAACGCTGTACAGCACAGGAACATGGTAGCACAGGATACAGGATACAGGTAGCAGGAACTGGAACGCTGGGAAATGGAAAACACTCAAGGGACCATTGCAAAGACTAACACGGGTAGGTACAAATAACGCTCAGGCAATGAAGGAAGGGGCAGGGCCCTTCTTATAGTCCAGGGTGATCTGGGAGCAATCAGCTCAAGTTCACACATGTGTGCGCTCTGGCTCTTTAAGGCTGGACTGAGCTGGTGCGCGCACCCTAGTGGTCACTGCAGGACAGGACGGCCGCATGTGCTGGTATCTCTGGAGAGAAAGGCGTCGGCAGGATGAGAGGAGTTCGTGGTCAGCGACCGCGGATGTTACGAACAGCTTCCAAATGCAAATGCCACACCTGGAATCAACTCCAGACCTTTTACCTGCTTAGTTGATGATGGATTAACGAGGGAATAGCCCATGCAGTCCATTAAATGGCTTTTGAGATAATTGTCCAATTACCTTTGGTCACTTGAAAAAGAGGCAGCTACATATTAAAAAGATGTAATTCCTAAACCCTTCCTCAAATTAGGATGTGAATACCCTCAAATTAAAGCTGGGAGTCTGCACTAAAATGCCAAAACTTGTGTCACTGTCCAAATAATTCTGGGCCTAACTATATATATATATATATATATATATATGTTTTATATATATATGTTTTAAACTTCTTTATTTTGCTTTTTATTCCAAAAGTGGAAGAGAATAAACATTACAAAAAGATTAAGAATTATAGGCATACAGGGATCACAGTACCCAATCATAATTGTTTCAAAAGTTTGGGAGAGGGAAATCGGGAAGACATAAAGTCAAAAAGGAAGAGGATGGGGATAACAAACAGCAACCACAAATAGCATATGCGAATACCAGAATATAGGTAATTGGAGCATTAAAGAAAAAGGTGGTGAGCTAAAGAATCCCCATGTCAGACAAAAGTATCTCCCGTCAAAGGACTCATGGTAGGAAGAGGAATCCTACAGTTGTGACCATATACTTTCATACCAAGAAACTTTGTCCCCTATGTAGAGTCTATGGCCGCGGGCCGTCGGGTTTACTCACCTCCCGACGCCCGCAGCCATCGGGTTTACTCACCTTCCTAGGAGACGCCAGCGCTCACTTCCGCTCCGGTCTGCTGTGTCCCGTAGGGTGCATGCGCACGCTCGTGCCCGGCCTTAAAGGGCCAGTGCGCACACATGGAAATCATCATGATTTCCTGGACTATAAGAAGGGCCCTGCCCTTCTAATCCTTGCCTGAGCATTGTTAGTGTATCCCAAGTCTGTCTTGCAAATGATCCCTAGTGTTTTCCCGTTCCAGTTTTTACCCGTGCCCTGTTACCTGTTCCTGTATCCCGTGCTGTGTATGTGTTCCTGTGCCTACTAGTGTTGGAGTTGTGTCTGCTGCACCTGCTGTCGTTTGCCACATCCTGTGTCATCTTCCACGTCCAGTGTGATCCGCCACGTCTGGCGCAACGTGCTGCACCTCCTGCCATCTGCCACGTCCAGTGTCATCTTTCTCATCCAGTATGATCTCCCACGTCTGGCGCAATGTGCTGAACCTGCTGTCATCTACCACTTCTGGAGTAACCTGCTGCACCCACTTCCATCCATGCCAAAGCCTCGGCCACTCTTTTGACTATTTAGGTACTCTTGTGCGGGACTTTATATCGCTGGAGTGCTCCGTGGTTTGGCCAGCTTCCTCCTCGCTAGCTTCCTCCCCGCTACGGCGGTGCGGCCCAGTGGGTCCACATACCCACAGACCGTGACACCCTAGAATTGCAGCAATACGTTCAAAACCTTGAATATCCTTACATTTTTGAATATTTTTCAGTAAAGGGATTGAAGGACATTTCCAACTGAAAGCAGATGTCCACCTTGCAGCGGAAAGAAACGTATTAGAAGTTTGTTTTAAATATATGAAATTGGAGCGTTGAATGACGCCGACCAAGGTGACAAGCTGACATGGAGATTCAATTTAGCACGTATTTATCTTTCCACATGTTTCCAATAAATTTTAGCAACTGGATATGCCCACCAATGTGATACAATGAGCCCACTCCGCCTCATCTACAAAAGCATAGATTCGATTGAGAGTGGAAAATGTTTGCCAGCCTGTCAGGGGTTAGGTACCATCTAGTTAACATTTTGTAGGATGTTTCTTTAGTTACCTATTTGTAATGTAAAAATGCGCTGGTAATACAGTTTTTTACAGAGCGGCTTTGTGTGCTGGCACATAGAGGTGTGGACTTCCCTCCTGAGACAACCGCTTTAAACTGATAATTTATAATTTGGTTATATCTTATTACGAGGTCAGTGTAATGCACGAAGGAAAAGTGATGAGGTTTGCATATACCACTCAATCAGTGCACTTATTCTTATGTTTCATTTGCTCTCCTGAAGTTTGGTGAAGAATTGCCTGTAGTAGAAGATAAAATAAGCCGAAGTGAATAAGTGTTTCTTTCTGCTTTCTTTTCACAGCTCCTTGGTGTTCCTGTGTCCATTTTACAAGAAGCTTTAACACACAAGAAGATTGAAGCTAGATCCGAACAGGTTTGTATTATAAAGTTACAGGTTGGATGGTGTAGAGTTCTTTCCATTAAGTTGAAACAGTATATAAGGCAATAAAAAACAAATGCGCTTTTTGTAGGGCTTGTTGCCACTACCAAATCATTTCTCTCAGGCATACACTTTTTAGACCTAGTGGCCAGGACAATTGTTAAAATTTGAAAAAAAAAGACATGTAGAAGACAGAGTAGTTATTCTTTAAGACTGTCTTACCATGGTTCTATTAATATTTATTATCTCATATATTTATTCTTCTTTCCAGGTCCTCAGCCCTTTGAATTTAGAATTGGCCTACTATGCCCGTGATGCCCTTGCCAAAGCAATGTATGGGAGATCCTTCAGCTGGCTTGTTAGCATCATTAATGGATCTCTAGCAAATAAGGTAAAGCATGTACACTTCTGGATACAGCAGTAAAGTATCCTTTGCCTGGTGCCCACTGACATAGCATCCATTGCCTGGTGACCCACTGACATAGCATCCATTGCCTGGTGATCCACTGACATAGCATCCATTGCCTGGTGATCCACTGACATAGCATCCATTGCCCGGTCACCCACTGACATATTGTAGCATCCATTCTCTGATGACCCACTGACATAGCATCCATTCCATGGTAACCCACTCACATAGCTTTCATTCCCTTGTGACCTGTGGTGTCACAGTGGTGTATATATCATATTTAGTCCCTCTTATCCTAGTTGTATAGTGTTCTAGTCCACATTGTCAATTGGTCTTTTACCTGTCCCATGTGGCAAGACTGTAAAAGATTTGCTCATCGCAACTCTTCTTCCAGTGGCAAAGCTTGCATAGCTCCTGCTATGGCACTCAGCGGCCAAAGGGATCAAGCTCCATTCATAGGTAAGGGGCAGTGGAAAATTCAATGGGCTGAGAAACCAACACGAGGGAATGTGTAGAGGCCACTCATGCCCTGAGCTAACTGGTTGCTGAACGTGGATTGGGGACCTTTTTCCACATTTTGCTATGTGGGCCCTGTGGTTCCTTGCTACATTCCTGTCTGCTTCCTCCTCCAAACATGAAACCATGATTAACCAATCACAATGTCATCACATTTGACATCTGGATGCTATAACAGATCTCTGCAGCCTGAATTCAGTCCAGGAAAAGGAGAAACAGGGCGACTGTAACATGAGTGATCTTGCCAAACGTCCTGTCATGTTCTTGTACATATTAACAGCTCTGTCCTTTGTCATAAAATATTCATCTCCTAAACGGTGAGGATGTATGTGTGACCTTCTGGAGCCATGAAACACAATAAAATATTCATATCATTATGACTTACATTTACACAAAATTTTTCTATACAGCTGATATGTTTGATGTACTGAGACATATAAGAAATATATACGAATAAATTAAAAATGACTAGGATAACAATTGTGGTGATTTGTCTTTTTCCTATGTATAATATTTGAATTTGTTTTTGTTATAGTTATTTAATACAAATGTGGTATTCATTACATGTATACAACATAAAAGTCTATATTGAGTATTGTATTTCACATGATAAGACTCAAATTATTAATTTTAACATGGAATTGGTATTAACAGGAGCCACCAATGAAAACGGTAATTGGACTTTTGGACATTTATGGATTTGAAGTTTTTGAAACAAACAGGTAAATTGCATAGTTCCATTTAGATCTAACTTTGTTTTATTTTCAATGTTCCCCCTGTATAAAATGTATTCTTAAAGGCTATTAAATTAATTGAAGTAATTTTTTTCTTTTAAAAAACGGTATAATTTGATTTGGAACAACTTTTAAATAGGTTTCTATAAAAAAATGTTTTTACTTTTTGAGATACAGCTTCGTTGTATCCTGTGTATAAAGAAACTGTATCTTGCCATCTGCAGGACTGACGGCTTAGGTGAGCCTTGGTCCTGTGAGTCACTGACGCGCAGGATCCACCTGTTATCATATCTAAGGTCATGAACTTGGATGTGATCGATAATAGCTGGATCCTGAGTGTCAGAGACACACAGGACCGTTGCTCACCGAAGCCGTCAGTCCTGCAGAGCTGACGGATTTGGCTGAGACGGCAAGATACAGATTCTATGTATACAGGATACATAGAAGCTGTATCTCAAAAAGTAAATCTTTTTTTTTAATAAAGACCTATTTAAAAGTTGTTCCAAATTAAATTATACAGTTTTATAATTAAAAAAAATAGACTTTAAATGTTTACATAGCCTTTAAAGTCAGTAGTTATATACAAGGATCAATAAATTACTGCAGCTATAATAATATTATGCTATGACTTTTTCTTAAGAACGCTCCGGTCAAAAATGAAAAATCAGCCAGCACATGGTGTTTATATGTGTTATATTACTTTGACATTGTACAGTATTTGTGCTTCCAGTTATTTGCTGTTACTACATATTTTCTACATTGCAACATCAAGTGGATGTTATCTCCATTATTCACATTTTTTCAGGCCAGTAAGGGTGCAGTCACACGTGGTAGATTTTGTTGCAGAAATTTTCACGACTGAAAATCGGTCCCATTCATATAAATGGTGATGTTTCTGCAACAGGTGCATAGATTTCTGTAAGTTCCATTCAGATGAATAGAACTTTCTGCAACAAAATTGTCACGTGTGAACAGGCCCTAATTGAGATCTTTGTTAATTGCCTCTCCTTACATAGATATAAGTAGGCAGGTGCACACAACTAAGCCCTTACCGGGCTGGGAAAATGTAACGCTGGTAGTTAGAAACTATGCGTCATAGAGTCTAACTAACAAAATAATTTAAGATTTATACATTTTTCTAACATTACCCTATTATCACTGGTGCCTAATAATATCCTGTAGAAGTCATCATTGTAAAATTATATGATTCTAAATATATTTCCTGTACTAACTCCTAAGCAGCTCAGGACAGTATTGCTCTATTGTTATAGCCAGCACAGGCTTCAGCTGCGGTCTAGTAGGGGACACCAGGCTACTGATTCTCATATTCTAGCATGATACAGTATGTATAGTAGGTGTGCAATTCAATCATATTGGAAACATGTACAGTGATCTATATTTTTTATTTGCATCAGCATTGTGAGACTAGACATGGACCGCACATCCACAATATATACTTTGATCTATAGCCGATAGGCATAATTTATAAACATGAACATGAGGTTCTTTGTTTACAGTTTGATCAAACTGTATAAGCCCACTTGCCACTTCACGACGACCTCTTTTAAAGTGGGTACCGACTCTATCGGTTTCAGCACCGCATGGCGGCTGATGCCACTGCAGCATCACTCCTGCAGAGGGAGCAACCCAGAGGCCCAAAAGCACCCATGCTGTCAGGCTATGCCAAGCCTCCTTGGCTCTGGGCCATGTCCTCCCACAAGTGCAGCACTACAGCAACAGATACCACCCCACAGTACCACAACGTGTGAACAGATGGAATAAGCTCACCTTACCATGTGCCACCAGTGGCCAACTGAGAGCACAAGCAAGAGCAGAAACACTTATGAGGTCATTCCTAAATTAAAATCAGCTGGGCCAAATGTGTGGCGTGCTGGTGCCAAGTAAAACAAAAAAGGGGGATAGACTATATGATAACATCAGCATTGTGGGACTAGACATGGACCGCACAGCCACAATATATACTTTGATGTATCGCTGCTAGGCATATATTTATAAACATGAACATGATGTTCTGTGTTAACATTTTGATCAAATTGTATAAGCCCACTTGCCACTTCACGGGCACTTCATGGGCTTATACAGTTTGATCAAAATGTTAACAAAGAACCTCATGTCCATGTTGTAAGTGACCGAGCGACCATTACAAAAATTTCCAACATGGTCAGCCAGAAATTTACTTTTAATAAGGATCTATTGAAGTTGTGGCAATGCCACAGTTTCAGTGTCACTGGTTGGCAATGCTATTTTACCATCAAGCCCTAGAATTACAGTTTAAATATGTTGTTGATATTAGGATTATTACTATTATTATTTATATTAATATTAACAACGATAATAACTATTATTATTAAAGGGAATGTCTCATCAGAAAATGACGTATTGTTTAAATCACGTTTTTATGCGAAACATATTTTTTAAGAATTTTTGGTATTTTTTTTTTCATTTGCCATGTCATTATCTATATTTTAAAAGAAGCCCTGAGATCTTGCAGTTTTCACTCTGGTCACTAAGCCCCACTATAGACTAGGGCTGGGCAATTAATCGAAAAATAATCGAAATTCATCGCAATTAATCCACATCATCTTGCGAATTTTGGTTTTATCAATAATTTTTTCCTGGTTTAAAGGGAATGTGTCGCTAGAATTTTTTTATTTTTTTTTCAGTTAAACAGTTAGTATATAAGTGATTACACATTGTTTTAATTTTTTTTATTTTTTCACAAGTCAGGAAATATTATAAATTAGATTCTAATTTATAACATTTTCATGTGCTGGTCACTTAGAGGGAGCAATTCCCAAAATTGCAGCATTGGCATGTGGTAAAGCAACCTCATTGCTTTATGCTGCAAATTTGGGGTAGACACACTCGCTCTAGTGTCCTCAAACAATCCCCCCTCCCTTATTCTGTCTAGTGCCAGGAGAAGGAGAGGGTTGAATCTTCAAACCTCCTACACTGTGTGCCGCCATTTTCTGAGCGAATGCACAGTGTAGGAGGAATAGATACAGTGGTAATCAGACAGTATAACACGAACATACACGAACACAATACACACATCACATACACAAACATAACTTACCCGCTCCTGCCGCTGCCGCCGCCTCCACTCCTATATCTTGCGTCTTCGCTGCCATGAACATATGGCCGGAAGCCGCGACCGTAAGTCGTCATCTTACTGTCCGGCCGCGGCTTCCGGTCCACATGAAAATGGCGCCGGATTTCGCTCTGCCAAAGACCTTCCTTTTGGTCTGTGTGGGAGCGGCACATGCACCGTTCCCACACAGACGGCGTACGCTATAGTGAATGGAACGGCTCCCGTTCGCATTCTCTATGGGGATGTATGTGCCGTATTCCATCTCTGTATGTGTCGTTAATCGACACATACAGAGATGAAAAAAAAAATGGCAGCCCCCATAGAGAAGTAAAAGTAATAAAAAAGTAAAAAGTACAACACAAGAACACAAATAAATAAAATGTATTTTTAGAATTTTTTTTCGTGATACCTTCGCTTTAAGCTGTATCTGCATCTTCAGGACGCAGATACAGTTCAATCCAATGGTAGAGCCGGGGACTGTATGGTCCCTGCTCTACCATTTACTAAGTATGGCTGGGGGTGAGGCAGTTTCGCCATCGCGCCTGTCTGCGCCGTACCGCACAGACCAGAGAAGCATAGGGATCTCTTCCAGTCGTCATTGGAGTGGGGTTAGATGAGTATGTATATTATTTTTATCAGGCACTATTGGGGGCAGCTGTGGGGGCATTATACAGCGTGTGGGCAGCTATAGGGGACTTTATATGGTGTGGGGTGCAGCTATGGGGGCAGTTATGCGGGCATTATACTGTGTGAGGGCAGCTATAAGGGCATTATGCTGCGTGGAAGTCAGGTATTATACTATGTAGAGGCAGCTATGGGGGCATTATACTGTGGGGAGGGCAGTTATGGGGCATTATACTGTGTGGAGGACAGTTATGGGGGAATTATACTTTGTGGTGGCAGCTAAGAGGGGCATTATACTCTGTGGTGGCAGCTATGAGAGGCATTATACTCTATGGGGGCAGCTATGAGGGGTATTATATTGTGTGGAGGGCTAATATAGGGGCATTATACTGTGTGTGGGGCACTATTAGGCAATATACTGTGTGGGTGCAGTTTCAGGGGGTATATTATATACAGTAGTATACAGCAAGCTGAGGGGATAAATATTAATTCAATGGCATAGCATGCAAATTAGGGGGCATGGCATGCAAAAGGGGTGTGGGTTAAATAATCGTTCAATAATCGTAATTGAGGTTACATGTTCAATTAATCGTGATTTTGATTTAGGTCATAATTGCCCAGCCCTACTATAGACTGACACTTCCTGTTCTGTAGAGATCACTTCTCAGCAGTCATTACATTATCATCACAGCCGGGATTACAATGTAAGGTAACCTCTATATATAGATAAAACAGGATCCGCCATTCAGGTGATGGACACAGCTCCCCTTCTATCCCTCCCTGCACAATGACCTCTGCACAGGTCACAGAGCATGCCTAGAAAACTCTCCCATACAAGTCTATGGGTCCCCTTCTGTTCATAGTTTTATATGGTCATGTGGCTGCTGTAAAGCATATCTCTAAAAGTTCTTAAGAGCAACTCAGGCAAGATGGCTGCCCCCATAATCATGCTCGGAAAATAAAATAAAAAAATCTGCAATCAAAAAATTTGAAAAATATATTATGCTTCACTATCTGGATTTATTCAGGGAAAACATATAGGTGATACATTCCTTTTAAGTGTAAATATTTGAAACAAATGTAAGTATAACTTTGCTAGTTACATTGTAACACTCTATTAATTTCTCCAGCTTTGAGCAATTCTGCATTAATTACTGTAATGAAAAACTGCAGCAGCTCTTCATTGCTATGACACTACAGGCAGAGCAAGAAGAATATGAAACAGAAGGAATTGAGGTGCTGTAATATATATTCTTATAATTTTTTTTTTATATTTTTTATAGTAATAGTAATCTATATTTACTAAGCTAGGTTCCCAAATTGTCATACTCGTCTTCTGGGAATGTATATGACTCCATTTTATATTTGTTTCCACTTTTGACACACTGTAGTTTACCTATGTAATCTACAACTGGATCTCACAAATACATACTTTTTGGTGTCTTAAGCCTGCCTCACTTTATGTAGCACTTCTAGATTTGGGCATAAAGCATTTCACATTGAAATCATTGGGCTGTCCATGTAATGCACAGACCTGCTGGGTCCTCCTGAGCAAGAGATGCTTCTGGTAGCTGATTTCAAAACATCAGCAGTAAAAATGGGACATAGATAACTTCAAAACCACCAAAAAGGCCATACTTACTAAGTTGGTGGGTGAAAACCCGTTCCCAGCAGGACGCAGACAGGTCAAAAAATGCTGCAGAAGGAGGGTGCATTAAATAGTGATAGCCACTCCCACTAGTCTTGAGGGCAGTGGCGAACTAAGTGCTCACAAGAGTGCGATAAATGAATGTCAGTGTTAGTGTAGTGCTAAAGTGTGAATGTATGGTAAAAAAGAAATGTGTATGTATGAAAGTGTCAGAACTATATGATAATGTAATAAAAAAGAAATATGTATGTATGAAAGTGTCAGAACTGTGTGATAATGTAATAAGAAATAAATGTGTGATGAATGGGGGTCAGTGCTGTGAATAGTACATGGGGTGTCAGTACTGTGTGTAATACGTGGAGGGATAATGTGCTGGTCGTCAGGTATGGCATATCTTGCCGAATCACAGCCTATTTGTAACGCCGCTACTGTTAGCTAAGGCGGGCTGCTCTGCATGCCAAGCCAAACTCCAGCACATCATGCCCTCCCAGCATATAAGACCTGGCTGCGTCCTGAAAAAAAGTATACATAGTACACATATCCATGAAACATGGGGTATTAGTTGTTATTTTGGCCAAAATACGCAAAGCTCGCAACCCAACGTCAAGGGTCCCCAGTGCCTTGCCTGACAACCAGCACATTGTCCCTCCACGTATTACACACAGTACTGACACCCCATGTACTATTCACAGCACTGACCCACATTCATCACACATTTATTTCTTATTACATTATCTCACAGTTCTGACACTTCCATACATACACATTTCTTTTTTACCATACATTCACACCCTAGCACTACACTAACACTGACACTCATTTATCGCAAACTTGTGAGCACTTAGTTCGCCACTCCCCCCAAGACTAGTGGGAGTGGCTATCACTATTTAATGCACCCTCCTTCTGCAGCATTTTTTGACCTGTCTGCGTCCTGCTGGGAACGGGTTTTCACCCACCCACCTACCTAGTAAGTATGGCCTTTTTGGTGGGTTTGGTAGCTGCTTTCCAATCTGTCTAATAGATAAGAGTCTTGAAAAGGGGACTCCAGTTTTCTCAACCAAACAGTATCTCATAAATAGCCAACAGTCACCCCCCCCCCCCATTGTGCATTCAATAATGGCTGTTATGACTGTATGTAGCCCCTCAGTCATTAGCATTTTCTTACACAGAGAGTAAGGCCTAATTCACACGAGCGTGTCCGTTTTGCGTGCATAAAAACCGCAGCGTTTTTCCTGCTTTGCAGCTCCGTGTGGCATTCGTGTACGGGGCGCGTCTGCATTTTTTACACGCGTATGTCATCCGTATGTCACGCGTTTTTTACTTCAGCAAAAAAAACTGAAGGAGGTGTTTTATTTTTTCCTCATCATTTCTTTAGCAACTGGTGCGTGAAAAACACAGACAGCAAACGGATGACATCAATGGGTGCGTGATGCACAAAAAACGCACAAGAATAGGACATGCAGTAAGTTTCACGCAGCGGAAACACTGAATGTCTGAATGGCCCCGTTGAATTGCATAGGTCCGTGTGACGTCCGCTGTTTTAACGCGCGTAACACACGTGAAAAACGCTCGTGTGAATAAGGCCTAAATGAAAGGAAAAGATGGAACTAAAATGACCGTAGAACAGTTCTAGTATTCCTGAGCCTCTGTGACTTTAGTTCTAAATTGTAAGGCCATTTAAAAGGTTTACGTGCATATTTAACCTGTTTTTGTTTTTCCCTTCCAGTTTTTCAAGAGCCATAACTTTTTTATTTTTCCATCCATACTGTTGTATGAGGCTTATTTTTTGTAGGATCAGTTGTAGTTTTTAATGTACCATATAATGCTATGAAATTGAAAAAAAACCATTGTGGGGTGGAATACAAAAGAAACGGCAATTTCTCTTTTATTTTTATTTTAACGGCGTTCACTGTAATGTAAAAACAACATGTTACCTTTTTCTCCTGCGGGTCAATACAATTTGGATGATACTAAATTTATATAGTTTTTTTATGTCTTACTACTTTTAAAAAATAAATACAGTTTGATAAAAAAAAATCGCTTTGTGTCGCCATATTCTGAGACCCATAACTTTTTTATTTTTCTGTCGGTGGAGCAGTGTGAGGATTTTTTTTTCGCAATGTGAGTTTTAGTTTTTATTGGTACCATTTTGGGATACATAAGACTTTTTGCTAAAAAAAATAATTATTTTTTGGGGAAGGCCAAATATTAGCAATTCTGACGGTTATTTATTTTATTTTTTACGCCGTTCACCATGCGGGATAAATAATGTCATATTTGGTAATAGTTTAGACTTGTACAGACATGGCAATACCAATTATGCTTAATTTTTTTATTGTTAACATTATTTTACAGTAAAAATGGGAAAAGGTTTTTTTTGTTAAAAAAAATATTTTTAAAATACATTTTTTAGTCCCCTAGAGGACTTAAACAAGTGATAGTTCAATCTCTTGTAGAATACACTGCAATAAATATGTATTGCAGTGTATTATGCTTTTATTAGGAAGACCAACGTGGTAGACCTGGGTGCCGTCATTAGGCCCCCAGGCTGCCATAACTACCATCGGCACCCCGCAATCACGCCGCAGGGGGCGATGGTGTGACAGAGGGAGACCCCCTGCGGCATGATTTAATGGCCCCCCTCTCTATTTAATGTCTTAGATGCAAAGGTCCTTATTGACCACAGCACCTAAGCGGTTAAATGGCCGGGATCGTAGTTATCCCATATCACGACTTTTAGAGCCGGGTGTCAGGGTGCCCGCTCCATACTTCTGCCACCCCCTATCATGATGTACATGATAGGTTAAGGGGTTAAACTTTACATACTTGGTCATGGGAACTGAAGAAGAGGATGGTCAGCTGGGGTGTGGGAGAGTTGTGGGTTAAGTTGTCTCCGATTCTTGCTGTGAGCCACAATTACTTATCAATTTCATGGCCGATTGTTAGGTAACAACTATCTGTTTAAGGCAAACGTTTCCTATCAACTGGCTTCATGAAATGACCAGACTCAACAGCTAACAGCCAGACCAGTGCTATGCGGATAGAGCACATCAGGAACAAGCCCATTTGCTTAGATAGCGGATTATTTGGGATTTAAAAAATTGAATAAAATATTAGAATTGTAAGAATCCTAAAGTATAACCATCATTACTATTTCATATCCTTTGCAGAGAGGACACATATAAGTATGCAGCTATATGATGTTTCACATGAACCAAAGATAATAAACATGTGTTTACTCTTAACAGTGGGAACCTATCCAGTATTTTGACAACAAAATTATTTGTGACTTAATTGAAGAGAAGCACAAGGGAATCATCGCTATAATGGTAAAATATATACATATTCATATACATATATTACATTAACTCACATAGAAAAGGACCTGGGAATTTTAGTTAACAGTAAACGTAACTGTAGCAACCAGTGTCAACTACAAAAGCAAATAAGATCATGGGGTGCATCTAAAGGGTCATAGATGTACATGATGAGAACATAGTTTTACACAGGGCCGGCTCCAGGTTTATGTGAGCCCTTGCTCGAAACAGCCTTAGTAGGCTCCTTTGCGGGGGAACTCACGGCGGCAGTAAAACGACAAAAAACTGCAGTTTGTGTCCCCATATAGAAGTTAGGCCCTGTTTATGTCCCCATGTAGAAGTTAGGCCCCAAGTTTGTGAAACCATATAAAAGATAGACCCCCATTATATCCTAATATAGAAATTAGGCCCCCAGTTTGTTAGGCCCCCTTTAAGTTAGGCCCCAGTTTGTGCCTCCATATAGAAGTTAAGCCCTGTGTATGCCACCGTATAGAAGTTAGGCCCCCAGTTTGGACCACCAGATATAAATGTTAGACACCCTTTATGTCCTAATATAGAAGTTAGGCCCCCAGTTTGTGCCACCATATATACAGTGCCCTCTGTAGATAGTGCCACAGTGCTTTCTGTAGATAGTGCCACACACCCCGTGTAGATAATGCCACACACACACCCCCTGTAGATGGTGCCACACACACCCCACCCTGTATATAGCGAGACACCCCCTCCCTGTAGATAGTGCCATTGGGGCTCCTCTTAGGAGTGGAATCCCCAGCCAGAGCGTTGCCAATGCTTTGGCCAGAGATTCCTCTCCTGGAGGAGCCCCTGACGTCACTGTCCATATATGGATAGTGACGTCAGGGGCTTCTCCAGGAGTGGAACCCCCGGCCAGAGCATCGGCAATGCTCTTGCCGGGGATTCCGGTCCCAGAGGAACCCAGACGTCACTGTCCTTATTTGGACAGTGACTTCAGGTGCTCCTCCAGAAGCGGAATACCCAGCAAGAGCGTCGGCAACGCGAGAGGGCCCTCCCAAGCGCAGTGGGCCCCGGCACTTGCCCGGGTTCGCCGGGTGCTGGCGCTGGCCCTGGTTCTACCACTTTACAAATCATTAGTTAGACTGCATATAGAATATTGTGTGCAGTTTTGGGCACCAGTGCACAAGAAATACATAGTAGAAATTGAGTCAGTTCAAAGGCGGCCAGCCAAAGTGATAAATGGAATGGGTGGACTATAGTACCCAGAGATATTGTCAAGATTAGGGTTGTTTAGATTAGAATATATACGACTTAGGGGTTAAGTAATAACTATGTATAATTATATCAAAGGATATACAGAGATCTGTCTCTGACACACAGGATCCAGCTAATATCGATCACATCTAAGTTGTTCAACTTTGATGTGATCGATATTAGGTGGAATCTGTGTGTCAGAGACACATAGGACCTGCTCTCAGCCAAGCCATCATTTAAGCTGAACTGACGGAACTGGCTGAGAGAGAACAATTCAGCTTCTATGTATACAGGATACATAGAAACTGTATCGTAAAATGTAAACTTTTTTTAAAAATACAAGTCAATTAAAGGTGCTTAAAATCACAACAAAAAGTGCATAAAAAAACAAACCATTCAAAGGTGTACATAGCCTTTAATGTGTCCAGTGCTGGTCAGAAGAAGCTGCTTAAATTATGCCGATTCTTCTCCGCCGCCCATGTGCAAGAGAACCCGTGTGGTGGAAGTGACTGGGCATGTGTGTCCACCAGCACTGGACACTTTATTAAAACTGACGTTTCATACACCAGTATTAATTCAGATACACACGCATCTTCGGCAGTCCGTGTGCCACTGAATTAAATATAGACTGGCCAGGAGCTTGCATAGATTTCCACTATAGTTTAAGCCAGTTTCTGCCATAAATTATAGTAAATACAGCAGAATGTGAGTGGCCACGCCCCTTCTACTAAGCTCAGCCCATTTTTTTTATAAAATGGAGAGCGTAATAGAAACAGCCCAAAGTAAAAAAAAAATTCAACTTTTGGGTTGTTTCCAAGTTTCTACGTCAGAAAACTGGCATAGAAACGTTAAAATTCCCGAATTAGGTGATCGTTCTGAGAAGAGAATCAAAAGAACAGGGGGCACAATAACAAATAGGTAATAGCAATATGTAGACACAGAATCGTTTTAAAAAAATTATTCCAATTGAAAAATGTTTATATTTTGCATGAGACATGTTTGAAAGAACAAATTCCCACATTACCCAGCCTATATGACTCTAGATCACTAACATGGGCATGATGGGATTTGTAGTTTCACAACAGGTAGATAGGTTTGGTACCATTGCTCTTGATGGTAATATGCCAATTTATAACAAATATGTCCAGTGCTTTGCACACTAGTGGCCTGTAATAGATCAGTATTGGTTGACTTTAAGGCTGGGTTCACACGACCTATTTTCAGGCGTAAACGAGGTGTATTATGCCTCGATTTACGCCTGAAAATACGGCTCCAATACGTCGGCAAACATCTGCCCATTCATTTGAATGGGTTTGCCGACGTACTGTGTCGACGACCTGTCGTTTACGCGTCGTCGTTTGACAGCTGTCAAACGACGACGCGTAAATTGACTGCCTTGGCAAAGAAGTTCAGGACACTTCTTTGAAACGTAATTTGAGCCGTTCTTCATTGAAGTCAATGAAGAGCAGCTCAAGATTACGGGCGTCAAAGACGCCTCGCAAAAACGCGAAAAGGAGCTTTTACGTCTGAAACGACGCAGCTGTTTTCTCCTGAAAACAGTATGTTTTTTCAGACGTAAAAGACAGTTCTCGTGTGCACATACCCTAAGGGTATGTTCACACGCAGTGTTTCCAGGCGTATTTTGGGGCGTTTACGCCTCAAAAAACGCCTGAAAAGAAGCCTCAAAAGAAGCTCCAAATTAAAAGAAGCTTCATTTTCAGCTTCAAAAACGCCTGAAAATCAGAGGCTGTTTTCTCTGAAAACAGCTCCGTAATTTTCAGCCGTTTTTGACTCAGCGTGTGAACATACCCTTACAAGGCTAGGATATATCTGTTGCAATAGAATTGTTTAGATTTTGTATAATAGATCCTAGTTGCGGTGTTGATACATTGTGCTACATGTTGTGTGTCAAAGACATGTTTACATTTATTGTCATTGCGTATGTTGTCTCTTCTGTTGTAGGATGAAGAATGTTTGCGTCCTGGGGAAGCCACAGACCTCAGCTTTCTAGCAAAACTGGAAGAGAAGGTTGGAGATCACCCTCACTTTCTAACGTAAGCACAAGATCCTTGGATTTAAAGAGGCTCTGTCACCAGATTATAAATGCCCTATCTCCTACATAATCTGATCGGCGCTGTAATGTAGATAACAGCAGTGGTTTTTATTTTGAAAAACTATCATTTTTTAGCAAGTTATGAGCAATTTTAGATTTATGCTAATGAGTTTCTTAAAGACCAACTGGGCGTGTTTTTACTTTTGACCAAGTGGGTGTTGTAAAGAAGTGTATGAGGCCGACCAATCAGTGACCAATCAGCCTCATACACTTCTCATTGTTCCAGCTCAGCATGATCCACAGCACAGTGTGATTGTGCAGTGAAAGAAGCTGGGCTGGAACAATGAGAAGTGTATGGTCACTGATTGGTCAGCATCATACACTTCTTTACAACGCCCACTTGGTCAAAAGTAAAAACACGCCCAGTTGGTCTTTCAGAGACTAATTAGCATAAATCTAAAATTGCTCATAACTTGCTCAAAAATTATTGTATTTCAAAATAAAAACCACTGCTGTTATCTACATTACAGCGCCAATCAGATTATGTAGGAGATAGGGCATTTATAATCTGGTGACAGAGCCTCTTTAAGGATTATAATATTATCTAGTGTTTATAAAGTAGCAAGAACTTGTACAAACACATAAACAAGAATTGTTCACAGGACTGACAACATATAAAACATAAATTGACAGAGGGAATAAGAATTGCAGGAATAGTGCTGTATTTAGAGTTGGTGCTGACCTAGACGGGTTTGTTCCTCATTTATTTGTACAGGGAAATCTGGACTATTAAAAAACAAAAACAAAATCCGCACTAATTTAGGAAAAAAAACAGTACTATCTTCCACCTCAACACTGTCATTGTGACCTCTGTCGTGTAATGCACCATCTATCCCAGCATAACTGAATTAGGGTCAGTTCACACTGAGGTTTTTTTTTTTGCACTTATCTTGATGCGGAAACCGTGCCAGAATCAGCGCCAAAAAAACAGCCAAAATCGCCCCCCCCCCCCCATTGATTACAGTGGGAGGCAGAGGTGTTTTTTTTATGCCAGGCGGCTTTTGGCTTTCCTGAAGGTGTTCTGATGCAGATTTTTTTCTGCTTACAAAATACTCTGTGTGAACAGCGCCTTACTGTCGGTGATAGACACATTTCTTGAAGACAGAAATAGCTTTTATTGTTGATTAGTTTTATTCTATATGTAGCAGCTTCCTCTCTAGCATCACTGAGACACTTCATCATCTGATGTATACTTCACAGCCGCAAACTTGCAGGCCCTGGAGCCAGGAAGTCAATAGACTGGGTGGACTTCCATCTTATCCACTACGCAGGGGAAGTTACGTACTGTGCTGTAGGTAAGTAAGGAACTGTAAATAAAATATTAATAATCTCAGTAAGGTGTAGAAAAGAATCATATTTAAAAATATTACATTTTTTAACTCATTACTGAAATAATTATGCGAGCTTCACAGCCTTTTGGTACATTATAGAACCTGTAGATCCCATTATCAAGAACTGTAGAATGGCACAATCCCTACTGTCACTATACATCAAGCCAAACTAATTTATTTGAATTGTTTTTGGGCAAAATCACAAGAGTTTGGGGTGATAGAATCAAGGAGGATTGGGATAGATAATATATATGTTGGAGACCATGGTTTCAAATAGCAACAACCACCATAGGAAGATTTCCTCTAACTGGTTATAAAGAGTGGGAGCCATCAAAGTTGCAGGAACGGGGCCTAGGTAAGCATAAAGTTCTATTTTTTTTGGGTGCACTATCTACAAGGGGGGGGGGGGGCTGTATGGTGCTATCCACAAGGGGGGGCTGTATGGCGCTATCCACAAGGGGGGCTGTATGGCGCTATCTACAAAGGTGGGGCTGTATGGCACTATCTACAAGGGGGAAGTGGGGACGCTATTTACAGGGGGGCTGTATGGCGCTATCTACAAGGGTGGGGCTTTATGGCACTATCTACAAGAGGGAGGTAGAGGCGCTATCTCTACAGTGGGGGCTATATGGCCCTGTCTACAAGGGGGAGGTGGGGGGAGCTATCTACAGGGGGGCTGTATGGCACTAGCTACAAGAGGGAGGTGGGGGCGCTATCTACAAGGGGGGCTGTATGGCCCTGTCTACAAGGGGGAGGTGGGGGGCACTATCTACAGAAGGGCTGTATGGCACTATCTAGAAGGGGGGGGTTGGGGCGCTTTCTACAGGGGGCTCTATCGCACTATCTGCAGGGGGGCTGTATGGCACTATCTACAAGGGGGAGGTGGGGGGCACTATCAACAGGGAGGCTGTATGGCACTATCTACAAGGGGAATGGGGGCGCTATCTACAGGGGGGGCTGTATGGCCCTGTCTACAAGTGGGAGGTGGGGGGCGCTATCTACAGGGGGCTGTATGGCACTATCTAGAAGGGGGGTTGGGGGCGCTTTCTACAGGGGGCTCTATGGCACTATCTGCAGAGGGGCTGTATGGCACTATCTACAAGGGGGAGGTAGGGGGCACTATTTACAGGGAGGCTGTATGACACTATCTACAAGGGGAATGGGGGGCACTATCTACAAGTGGGTGCTGTATGGCACTGTATACAAGGGGGAGGGGGAACTATCTACACGGGGGGGGGGCTGTATGGCCCTGTCTACAAGGGGGAGGTGGGGGCGCTATCTACAGGGGGGCTGTATGGCACTATCTAGAAGGGGGGTTGGGGGCGCTTTCTACAGGGGGCTCTATGGCACTATCTGCAGAGGGGCTGTATGGCACTATCTACAAGGGGGAGGTAGGGGGCACTATTTACAGGGAGGCTGTATGACACTATCTACAAGGGGAATGGGGGGGCACTATCTACAAGTGGGTGCTGTATGGCACTGTATACAAGGGGAGGGGGAACTATCTACACGGGGGTGCTGTATGGCACTCTCTACAAGGGGGAGGGGGCACTATCTACAGGGGGAAGGGTGGCAAAATCTACAGGGGGCTGAATAGCACTGTCTACAATGGGGGCTGTATGTCACAATCTAAGGGGGGGCACTATCTACAAGGGAGGGCTGTGTGTGGCACCCAGGGGAGGGTGGCCCAGTCAAAAGTTTGTTATGTGGCCCAGTCTTTCCTAGTTACGCCCCTGGTCTTTATGTATATGAAATTGCTGTAAATGCTAATAAGCACATTTTGTATGAGATACTGTCTTCTATTTTATTCTATTTTTGCTCAAAGGCGTTGTACACGATAAAAAACATGGTGGCTTTCTTCCAAAAACTACGCCACACCCGTCCACAGGTTGTGTGTGGTATTGCAGCTCAGCCCCATTCACTTCAAAGGAGCTGAGCTGCAATACCAGACACAACCCATGGACAGGTGTGGCACTATTTCTTGAATAAAGCCACCATCTTTTCTAATCCTGTACTATCCCTTTAATTACTCAATATTTAATATTGAAATGTCTACTGTATTATTAGTAATCAGTTGGCACTAGGGTGACTCTTTATGTATGAGTTTCAAAGCTAAAATTAGATCTCTCATTAAGGTTTGTTTGTTTTTTTGTTTTTTCGTTTTATTCATGTAGGATTTTTGGAGAAAAATAATGACTTGCTTTACAGGAATCTAAAAGAGGTAAGCAGCCATATGCTGAAGTTTTGTGTATTATGTAGAAAACACTGCATGAAGCACGAATATTACTGTTGTAAATCTTACAGTACAATAAATTAGATTTCACATTGTTATTGCATTTTACAATTTTTTTTTCTGTTTTCAAGAAAAAGTATATAAAAAAATTAACCGAAACCAAGGGAAATTCAAAGGAAGACGGCAAATAAGGTCACAATATGTGAGATGCCTGGTGTTATAGAGATCAAATTGTGCAATCATATGGTAAAACCACACTGTAATAATACATTCAGGATGTTCGAAGTAAAAACATAGCTAGGTTGAGCAGACTCTTGACAAAGCCAAAGTCCCATCCGTTTGGTAGACAAAACATAAAAGTTAGAAGGCTGAAAAACATTTTAAAAATCAGACAATAAAAAAGTAGGTAGGTAACATCTGGTATCAAGTATGAGGAAGAAGTCAACTAATGTATTTGCAAGTATCAGTATAGTGAGCCCATAACATCCAGGTGTTAGTGTATTTAGAATTGTAGTCTAGGTTTTTGGCAAACAATTCTTCAATCATGGAGATTTTATTAATTTCTAGAGCCACTCTAAAATAGTGAGGGTTTTACAGAGGTTTGGTATGACTAGACTAGCGGCCATCAACATAAGTGAGGCCTTCCTTGATATGAAACATTGAGCAGTGGAGACTAGAGACTATTCCAGTTAACCCCTTAATACTGAAGATATTTTAAACCTTAACGCTGGATTCACACGAGCATGTTCGGTCCGTAAAGGACGGAACTTATTTCGGCCGCAAGTCCCAGACCGAACACACTGCAGGGAGCCGGGCTCCTAGCATCATAGTTATGTACGACGCTAGGAGTCCCTGCCTCTCCGTGGAACTATTGTCCCATACTGAAAACATGATTACAGTACGGGACAGTTGTCCCGTAGCGAGGCAGGGACTCCTAGCGTCGTACATAACTATGATGCTAGTAGCCCGGCTCCCTGCAGTGTGTTCGGTCCGGGACTTGCGGTCGAAATACGTTCCGTCCATTACGGACTGAACATGCTCATGTGAATCCAGCCTTATAACCAAGCAATTTTTCAAGTTTTTCGATCGTCGCATTCAAAGAGCTATAACATTTTTATTTTTATGTCGACATAGCTGTATAAGGACTTGTTTTTGCGGGACAAGTTGTATTTTGTAATAGCACCATTTTGGGGTACTTATAATTTATTGATTAACTTTTATTAACTGTTTTGGTGGGGTAGTAGGAAAAAAAATCAAATGTCTTTTTATGTCTTACATTTACGCCATTTACCGTGTGGTATAAATAACATAATAACTTTATTCAGCGGATCGTTACGATTGCGGCGATACCAAAATTTTTATACAGTAAAAACACTTTTTTTCTAAATTATTTGTTTTTGTGTCGCCATATTTTAAGAGCCATAACTTTTTTATTTTTCTACTGACATGGGGGCTTTTGTTTTGCGGGACTTTTTGGAGTACATTCAACTTTTTGATCACTATTTTGAAAGCAGGATGAACAGAAAACAGCAATTCTGGCATTGTTTTTTATTTTATTTTTTACGGCGTTCGCCGTGCGGGTTAAATAATAAAATTTTTGGGATCGTTATAGATGCGGCGATACCAAATATGTGTAACTTTTCACTTTTTTTCACAATAAATTATTTTGTAAGTGGAAATAGTGGGTTTTTATTATTTTTTTTTACTTGGGATTTTTATTTATTCAGTTTATTAAACTTTTTTGAACTTTTTTTTTTTTTAGTCTCACTAGGGGAATTTACTATGCGATCTTTTGATCACTTTTATAATACACTGCAATACTTCAGTGTAAGGCCATGCCAGAGGCCTTTGTTAGGCCCCCAGGCAAGTGGGGTTAGAGATGGGGTCCCACCCCTCTAAAACTACTCAGATGCGGCGGTCGCTATTGACCACCGAATCTGAGGGGTTAAACATGATCGGAGTTCGGAGACCACTGCTAGGAGTCTACAATCGATTCCCTGAAGCCTGGGACTGCTAGCGACAGCCTGGGTTTGAGGAGCACCCCGCCCGATGCGGAAAAACGTCTTCTGAAAAGGCGGCGCTTCAGAAGAACTACACCGAACGCCCGATGTAGAAACACTATATGCCAGTCGTTAAGGGGTTAAATACATAGTAAAATAAACAAAGACAATAATTAAAGTCATAGAAATTAATATATTTTGTGTACTAACTCTTTATGTAATTAAATCTTGGAACTCAAAGATTACTTAGTGGGTCTCGTATCAAACCGATAGAAACTAAAAATGATTCATTCACCAGACTTGTACTTCTAATGCAATTACTGCCCTGCAAAATATGTCAGCATCTGAACAACACTCATAATCATAATACTCACAGTAATACATAAATATATATATATATATATATATATATATATATATATATATATATATATATATATACTCCTCAACATTGAAATTGCAACACCAAGAAGAGCAAGCCGTAAGGTTGTGCAAATCAAGGAAGTAGCAGGTGTCACTAAGATCTGCAAATGATGACATTTTCAAGCACCGAGCTCCAATCTGTGGCATGTGGAAGGGGCATAAAAGTCAGATTGAAAGCAAAGGTTTTTAGCCACATGAAACCTCAAAAATGGGATCAAGTGGTGTGAAATGATTGTGCGATGCTTCGTGCCAGTTATCGCCACTTGTTGCAAACTAAGAGGGACAGAATCCTTGAACCGAGAGACCTTGGTTTATCACTCTGGTAGATTGCTATGCGCCTAGGCTGAGATGTCAGCACTGTTCAATGTTGGGTGAACCTCTGCACGGACAGATTGCCTGATTGGAAGAACAGCGTGTAGTGATCCATTCTGTACTACAAGTGAAATTGGAAGTCACATCCCAAGTTTAGGGCGGCAACGAGTGTCGACCATCAGAAGGAAAAACAAGGAGAGATTATCACATCACCGGAGATACAAAGTGAAATATAATATGATGGGTGCAAGCCTCACAGGAGCCTGATTCAAAGTCCCATGAATGGAATACACAAATAGAGAGCAACAAGGCAGCACATCCAAAGCAAATGGAATGAATGGATGCTTGAGAAATGTCCTGTTGGACTGAAATGTTGCACCTGTGGGTGAATACATTTCCATTTATTTTGGATGTGCTGCCTGGTTGCTCTCTATTTGTGGAGACCATCAGAAGGTGTCTGCACGACATTGGGCTATGAGCCAAACATCCAGCTACAGGTTTTCCATCGACCACTCGCCACCGCTCTCAAAGGCTATCATGGTGCACAGCAAGACGGCAATGGAGGCTGAAATGGAGGTCTATCCTCTTCAGCGATGAGTCCTGTTTTTGTCTCGGACGCAATAATAGCTGGAGATTGGTCTGGAGACCACGTGGGCAACACCATGAAGAGGCCTTCACAAGGAAACGTCACACAGGTCCTTCTCCCGGGATTATGGTGTCGGGTGGCATAATGTATGGTAGCCGAACCCCTCTAGTCTTCATTTCAGGTACACTAACAGCTCGGCGTTACATTGAATTGGTCGTGGAACCAGTGGTACCACTATTTCTCCAAAGTTTCCCAGAAGCCACTTTTCAACAGGACAACGCCAATCCGAATGTTGCTCGTGCTACTGTGAGCGTCCTTCATGGCCTAAACCTGCTACCATGGCCTGCAGCATCTCTGGACTGGTCTCCCATCAAGCACATCTGGGACGTCATTGATCGTCAATTGCAAAGGGAGCTGCCAGCAGCCAATCTTAATGATTTGCGTGCACGACCGCTGCTTTGCACTGCCGCTGCCGTCATGGGTCCTCCAGGAGCTGAATTTCCGGCCAGAGCGTTGCCGATGCTCTTGCCGGGGATTCCGCTCCTAGAGGGAGCCCCTTTGGCACTATCTACAAGGGAGGATGTGTGGGGCACTATCTACAAGGGAGGGTGTGTGGGGCATTATCTACAAGGGAGGGTGTGTGAGGCACTAGCTACAAGGGAGGGTGTGTGGGGCACTATCTAGAATAGAGGGTGTGGGACACTATCTACAAGGGAGCATGTGTGGGGCACCATCTACAAAGGAGGGTGTGTGGGGCACTATCTACAAGGGGGCGTGGTGCACTATCTACAAGGTGGTGTGTGTGGCACTATCTACAAGGGGGTGTGTGGCATTATCTACAAGGGGGTGTGTGTGTGGCTCTATCTACAGGAAGGGTGTGACACTAACTACAGGGACTGTGTGGCACTATCTACAGAGCGCACTGTGGCATTATCTACAGGGGGTGTGTGGCACTATCTACAGATGGCACTGTGGCATTATCTACATGAGCTGTGTGGCACTATCTATAGACGGCACTGGTGCATTATCTACAGAGAGCAGTGTGGTATTATCTACAGAGGGCACTGTGGCATTATCTACAGTTTTGCTGTTTAGAGGAGCTATAAAACTGACCTTCCTTTGAGCTAGTTGAGAATCTGGAGCAATACATTTGTGGGTTTGATTAAACTCTTACAATGCCTAGAAAAAGAGAGCTTTCATGTGAAACTCGACAGTCTATTCTTGTTCTTAGAAATGAAGGCTATTCCATGCGAGAAATTGCCAAGAAACTGAAGATTTCCTACAACGGTGTGTACTACTCCCTTCAGAGGATAGCACAAACAGCCTCTATCCAGAGTAGAAAGAGAAGTGGGAGGCCCCGCTGCACAACTGAGCAACAAGACAAGTACATTAGAGTCTCTAGTTTGAGAAATAGACTCCTCACAGGTCCTCAACTGGCAGCTTCATTAAATAGTACCCGCAAAACGCCAGTGTCAACGTCTACAGTGAAGAGGTGACTCCGGGATGCTGGCTTTCAGGGCAGAGTGGCAAAGAAAAAGCCATATCTGAGACTGGCTAATAAAAGGAAAAGATTAATATGGGCAAAAGCACACAGACATTGGACAGAGGAAGATTGGAAAAAAATGTTATGGACAGACAGACAGACAGACAGTTTTATTTCATTTTGCCTGTAAAAAATTTTTTTCACAAACTTTATTTAACTGCTTTACATTTTTTTTTTAGTCCCACCAGGGGACTTCACTATGCGATCTGCTGATCGCATATATAATGCTTTCGAATACTTAGTATACCAAAGCATTATTGCCTGTCAGTGTAAAACTGACAAGCAATCTATTAGGCCATGCCTCCGGCATTTGTTGAAGACAGACCTGGGGGCCTTTGTTAGGCTCCCGGCTGCCATGGAAACCCGACGGCGACCCGCTATTTCTTTGCGGGGGCACCGATGGGGTGACAGAGGGAGTTCCCTCCCTCTGTCAATCACATTAGATGTCGCTGTCTCTATTGACATAAACCCAAAATTTAGTGTCTCAGAAAATTAGAATATTATATAAGCCCCATCTCAAAAATTATTTTGAATACCGAAATGTTGGCCTACTGAAAAGTATGTACAGTATATGCCCTCAATACTTGGTCGGGGCTCTGACTCTGCATGAATTACTGCTTCAATGCGGCGTGGCATGGAGACGATCAGCCTGTGGCACTGCTGAGGTGTTATGGAAGCCCAGGTTGCTTTGATAGCGGCCTTCAGCTCGTCTGCATTGTTTGGTCTGGTGACTCATCTGCCTCTTGACAATAGCCCATAGATTCTCTATGGGGTTTAGGTCAGGTGAGTTTACTGGCCAATCAAGCGCAGTTCTACAGTGGTTATTAAACCAGGTATCGGTACTTTTGGCAGTGTGGGCAGGTGCCAAGTCCTGCTGGAAAATGAAATCACCATCTCCATAAAGCTTTTCAGCAGAGGGGAGCATGAAGTGCTCTATACATTCCTGGTAGACGACTGCATTGACTCTGGACTTGATATAACACATGCAAAAGGAGCCCCGACCAAGTATTGAGGGCATATACTGTACATACTTTTCAGTAGGTCAACATTTTGGTATTAAAAAATAATTTTTGACCTTGGGTTTATATAATATTCAAATTTTCTGAGACACTAAATTTTGGGTTTTCATTAACTGTTACCATAATCTTCAACATTAAAAGAAAAACAAATGCTGGAAACAGATCGCTCTGCGTGTAATGAATATATAATATATGAGTTTCACTTTTTGAATTGAATTATTGAAATAAATTAACTTTTTGCTGTTATTCTAATTCATTGAGAAGGACTAGTATATATGTGTGTGTGTATATACAGTGAAGGAAATAAGTATTTGATCCCTTGCTGATTTTGTAAGTTTGCCCACTGTCAAAGACATGAACAGTCTAGAATTTTTAGGCTAGGTTAATTTTACCAGTGAGAGATAGATTATATTTAAAAAAAAAACAGAAAATCACATAGTCAAAATTATATATATTTATTTGCATTGTGAAAGAGAAATAAGTATTTGATCCCCTACCAACCATTAAGAGTTCAGCCTCCTCCAGACCAGTTACACGCTCCAAATCAACTTGGTGCCTGCATTAAAGACAGCTGTCTTACATGGTCACCTGTATAAAAGACTCCTGTCCACAAACTCAATTAAGCAGTCTGACTCTAACCTCTACAACATGGGCAAGACCAAAGAGCTTTCTAAGGATGTCAGGGACAAGATCATAGACCTGCACAAGGCTGGAATGGGCTACAAAACCATAAGTAAGACGCTGGGTGAGAAGGAGACAACTGTTGGTGCAATAGTAAGAAAATGGAAGACATACAAAATGACTGTCAATCGACATCGATCTGGGGCTCCATGCAAAATATCACCTCGTGGGGTATCCTTGATCCTGAGGAAGGTGAGAGCTCAGCCGAAAACTACAGGGGGGAACTTGTTAATGATCTCAAGGCAGCTAGGACCACAGTCACCAAGAAAACCATTGGTAACACATTACGCCGTAATGGATTAAAATCCTGCAGTGCCCGCAAGGTCCCCCTGCTCAAGAAGGCACATGTACAGGCCCATCTGAAGTTTGCAAATGAACATCTGGATGATTCTGAGAGTGATTAGGAGAAGGTTCTGTGGTCAGATGAGACTAAAATTGATCTCTTTGGCATTAACTCAACTCGCCGTGTTTGGAGGAAGAGAAATGCTGCCTATGACCCAAAGAACACCGTCCCCACTGTCAAGCACGGAGGTGAAACATTATGTTTTGGGGGTGTTTCTCTGCTAAGGGCACAGGACTACTTCACCGCATCAATGGGAGAATGGATGGAGCCATGTACCGTCAAATCCTGAGTGACAACCTCCTTCCCTCCACCAGGACATTAAAAATGGCTCGTGGCTGGGTCTTCCAGCCTGACAATGACACTAAACATACAGCCAAGGCAACAAAGGAGTGGCTCAAAAAGAAGCACATTAAGGTCATGGAGTGGCCCAGCCAGTCTCCAGACCTTAATCCCATCGAAAAACTTATGGAGGGAGCTGAAGATCCGAGTTGCCAAGCGACAGCCTCAAAATCTTACTGATTTACAGATGATCTGCAAAGAGGAGTGGGCCAAAATGCCATCTAACATGTGTGCAAACCTCATCATCAACTACAAAAAAACGTCTGACTGCTGTGCTTGCCAACAAGGGTTTTGCCACCAAGTATTAAGTCTTGTTTGCCAAAGGGATCAAATACTTATTTCTCTGTGCACAATGCAAATAAATATATATAATTTTGACAATGCGATTTTCTTTTTTTTTTTTTATATATAATCTATCTCTCCCTGGTAAAATTAACCTAGCCTAAAAATTCTAGACTGTTCATGTCTTTGACAGTGGGCAAACTTACAAAATCAGCAAGGGATCAAATACTTATTTCCTTCACTGTATATATATATATATATATATATATATATATATATATATATACACACACACACACATGTATGTATGTGTATATATATATATATTTATTTTTTTTTATTATATTTTTTTAGTAGAGAACTGCTCTACTTTTCATTTCCAATATGTGATAAGCCAAAATGGAAGACTATAATTCACTATGTTTGCTCGATATTTATACTGCATATTTACACCAACTCATATTTTTCAGGTGCTTATAAAATCTAAAAATTATATCTTAAGGGATTGCTTTCACACTTCAGAACTGGACAACAGAAAGCGGCCAGAGACTGTACGTTTGATCTTCTATTACATGTAGTAGTAGTTTTAGGTAACACATTGTATTTTATTGTATCATATGATTAATATTATTATTTTGATGATATCTTAAGGGGTACTAAATATTTTTTACCTATATCTCCTACCCATTAATTTAAAGTCCCACAACCTGTTTTCTAGCGAGACGATTTTGATATTTAATATATTGTTTCTTTCTAAATAGGTCCGAAATTATGTGCTGATTAATGTCATAATATCTTTATAATATCTTTAAATCTATTAGAGTTCTGTTTTTCTCTTACAGAGCTAAAAAAACAACACTTGTTATATAAAAAAATATATATATTATTAAGTCCTACTGTTTACTGTATAAATCTGCCTTCAGTAAGTCCTGGTGGTGGATGAAGGCAGACAGAATTTAATAATTTAAAGGGGCATTCTGGCCGTAGCAAGTGACGACATATTGCTAGGATATGCCGTTGTCAGGGTAACTTCCTTTTCCCTGTTATTTCACACCAAATAACATCCTCTGTAAGCTGGAATCTGAGGGCATGCGTGGAGAAAATATACCAGGAGACAAGTTGGTACAGATCCTCCCTCAGTGAAGCAGGAAGTGAGAACTAAACTTTATTGAACAAAGAACACAATCTCCTCCCTGGAGATGTGGGATGTGCTTAAGCCCCATTGGCTCTATTCAGCTGTAAGTCCATCTGTACACTCCTCTTGCATTCCAGGGGTGGTGTCTCCATAGGCGTGCCCCTGATACAGGTTGAATGTTGTTTCATTTACAAATCTTTGTGGAATATACTGATATAAAGCAATAATGTTTTTGCAAACAATATACATGGTAATGATCCCTGACAGTCCCCCCTAAAAACATTATTACTCTATCCCTGAATCTTGCCTATCAACCTACCACTGACCACTCGAACCAGGCGGGTAGGGGTTTTGGATTTCTTCACCAGCTTGAGACGAGCTAATCCTTATGAGTAACCCCCCTTTGTACCTGGACTTCCAAGGTTTCGGAGTGGTCCTAACTTTCCCTATTCTCCTCAGGATACAGGATGGTTGTCTTGGTATAATCTACAAACCGCTGCTGGTTGTAATATATATATATATAATTAATCCAGTCTACATTTTTATTAATGGTAATAATTGTCGCACTGTCACTTACTGTCCTAATGGGACTTTTACCCCTGCAGACACAACAGGTCATGGGCAGCATCTTCCCCAAACCTAAAGACACCCAGATAACATAACCTCCGGGCTCTCATTGCTGCCATGTACTTCTTACATATGAGTGACAACAACCAGTGACCTTCACCTCACACCTCCACATAAAACTCCTCAGATCGTAATTTGCAGCACCGTGGCATATTTACACACATTATAATTATAAACCTCAGACAATATAAACAATAGGGCCTCAACTAATAATATAATGCTATTGTAATGCTGGGGGTAGGGAAACAGACAAGTGAGCCCTAATCTACCCGTCACTCAGTCCCTGCCTACTTGCAACGACCCGCCCTAGGCGACGGGGTACAACTGGGCGACGGTCCCTACGCTCAGTAAGTGCACGGCAGACAAACAGACAAGAGTACACAAAGCTAAGGGAAATGGGGCAGTTGCCCACGGCAACACCGTGAGCAACAAGAGTGTTGAACGAGTCGAGTCAAACCAGGAGTGTACGAGGTACCAAACGCTGAGCAGGAGAGTAGTGAACAAGCCGAGTCAAACCAGGAGTGTACGAGGTACCAAACGCAGAGCAGGAGAGTAGTCAGTAAGCCAGGGTCAGTATGAAGCAGGGTCAAATAGTTCAAGAAGCTGCAGCAGGGCCAGGAAACCAAACGAGAAGAATCACAAGCAAGGAGGAACAGGAAAGGCAGGTATAAATAGACAGAGGGCGGGAGCTAGCTCCGTCTGGCCAGGCTGTGATAGGCTCTCCCACTCCTAAGCCTGCCATCCTGAGTGGTGGAAGATGGAGTCAGTCTCACAGACATAGAAGCAGGTGCAGACTGATTACCTATGGGCGTATACACAGAAGCTGTGCCTGGCAGATCCTTTACAGCTATCACCAATCTCATGCTATCACCCTCTGGTTTTGGGTCCCATCAGTTCATTGCAAGTCCTGTACATCATCGTCCTCTTCTTCTCCTGTCTTCTGTCTTCTGTGGAGTCAGACTGCACAGTGATGTCCAGTGGGGGATTTATTATTATCATCCACCTGGTCACTTACTTATTAAAACACTTGATACTGCTGACGGATTCACTCAGGTCTTTGGTCTTTACTTTGATCTTTGCTGATGTCATCAGGACTTGGTTTGGTCCTTCTCATCTGTCAGACACCGTCTCTTTTAGTATACGTCACCGGGCTGTACATAGCACCTCATGCTGTGAGCCTGGGGTGAGATCCCACGTAGACGGAGTGGTGGAGTTTTATTGTGACTACCACAAACCCTCCGCATCTGTCCTCTTCCTCCGGTAAGTTACTTGTCTGGGCGGCTGCTTAGAATTGTGACACTGCCGTCAGTTCATGACAAACGCGTTGTACTTGCTCCGGCTGCGCCTACCACATCTCAGTGATGGAGTTCATCATATTAAAAGTCTTTTAGTTCATGTTTACTGGCACTTCCCGGGACCCAAACCTTGTCAATTGTTAAAATAAATGCTAATCTGGTGATAACATCATCCGCATACACTATAAACGTTGTTCTAAGTACATACAATAATAATGTCAGGCCCTTAAACTACATCAAAAAAACACCTTTATATAAGAAAAACTTCTCTGTTCCACTGGACAGGGCATCTAGAAGATGTGTAATTACTGGGTAAATTGTATTTGCACTTGGTGTTACACTTTCCAGCAGGATTTGTACCTTGATCTCCGCTGATTACCTGGAAGAGCTCCTATTCACAGAAATATACACAGATTCCACATGTTTATCTGACAAGTGTCTCAAACCAATTTTTCTCCCCCTACTCTGGTTCGTTCTACCTGGGAAGGCCTCTCAAGGTCGGTTCTCTTCGTGGGAGGCGGGTATGATAAGGTTGGCATCGGTCTGCCAGGACCGTTCTGTAGGCAAATCAAACAGCTCTAACAGAATTTAGCATCATCAGCTGTAAATCCTGGGACATACCAATTAGATCTTACCACATCGATCCTTGCAGTCTTGGGGCATATGTGAGGTCATACACCATCAATGCTAGTGCCATCAAGAGTGCCTTGGGTGCTGCCGGTTTACCTTCCTTTATCCGTCCACATTCTGTTAGAATCTGGTTCTCACGCCTTCCACTCCCAGTTGGACTCTTCCTGTGGAGAACAATCTTTTCATCGCATAATCAGTAATTGATCTTAATCAGATAATTAATTTGAAGAAAAACATTAACAATGAAAGATTTATGTTAAATGTTCACACTGGGCAGTAACTAAAACTGATACCTACAAACTGATTCTTCTTCTTTTTATATATATCTATACATACACATATACACTGCACAGAATTCTCTGCTCTAAAATTTTCCTTTCACAACAAAAATATTTTCAAATGGGAATCTACTCGCACTGAGAAGTTATCATTTACACAAACATAATACTGACGCATGCCTCCAATAGTCCAATGCTGAGGCTTATCCAGAACTTTACATAAAACTTAACCTCAGTATTTAATATTCCCACAACACTTTTTGAATATCGTTATTAAACAAACTAACTTTGGGACAACATCTGGAGAACTGCTGACATCTTATCATTGTACAAACACCAGGTCAATACTTGGGATAACACTGTTCCCCTGTCACTACACACAACTTCTGCAGTGGGGAAGATACCGGCCGGGCTTCAGACCCCCCTGAGAACAGGTCTACACACACGAGCACATTGTCATACTACCTCGGGTAGTTGTATGTTCTGCAGTCGCTGGGACGGGTAATCTGGCCGGGCTGCACTTTTCACAGGTACCTTTGCTGTTTCACCTATGTCATGCCGTGCGCACATCATGCAGGCTGCTACAAACCTAGCGGTGGCATTATTGTATCCAGGGACAAGCCAATTTACTGACACCTGGCCGCACATACCCTTGTTGTCCGTTTTGTCTTCTCTTGCTCGCTCAATTGGCTTACCCGATGATCCAATAAAGTTCCTACTACCAATGGGCCCATAATTGTGGGCGATGCCAAAAGTGTACCTAGAGTCAGTGTAAATGTCGGCTGTCTTACCTTCTGCCAGGTTACAAGTCTCAGCGAGCACCTCCAGCTCTGCTCCTTGAGATGAATGAGAAGGTGAGAGTGGTTCCTGGATAATTTACCTGGTGCCTCGTATCCTGTCTTGTACATACTGTATGAAATATTTATGCATTACAAACTTACATTGGAAACCCATGTCACATATAGATAGAACATTTCAAAGGGGTGGCGTCTTAATCCTCTAAAATAAAAACAAATGTTATACACTTCTCCACACTCATCTGATAATCCAGAACACTGTGAGAATATTCTTTTATCAGGTTCTGTAAATACTTGATTAATACAAAAACAAATAAAAATTACTAAAATCTTTACATAAAATTAACAATGTTCAGATAATTTTCACCTCCTTCCCTCCTAAATCTGTAAAGACTCATCTGTGAGTGACCTCGGCCTCTTGTGTAAATTTGCTGGAAGGGGATGGTCTCTTACACATTTTGTAGATCTCCTCGAACTAAATTCATTAATTCAAAACTACCCAAAATTGTACCTGATCAGTTCCTTCACCATTCCCCCTTTTTGGACTCTGCAAAAGTAATGTAGCAGGGTTCAAAACTACATCTCAACATAATAAGGACAGGCACTCTATCTGGGGGGCACTAGGTTGGCCCCCTGTAATACACAACAGCCTGGAACAAAAATGACTTTCTCCTGACAAAAATACATTTTATCTTTAAAATGACTTGCGCTCATTTACCTGTAAAATATCTCACATTTTCCAAAATAACATTTAGGCAGCACTATAGCACGCGCATCATGTGTGAAAACAAAAACAAAACAATTGTAATTAGTAATTCAATAAAACGGAAAATATTATTTGGTAATATTAATTACTGCAAACCAATAAACTGTATATAAAAATAGGGAACAGTGGGGGCACATACATTTTCAAGACCCCGTGTCTCACAATATCTGTAGTTTAATACATTTGAATTAACATCAAAACACATTTAATCTTATCACATCATAACACATAAATATGCTGCGTAACTTTTATCTTTTTCTTTCCCCAGACATATCCAGCAGTCTGTAATATTTTTCTCGCTGGGTGAAGGTTAGGACAACAGCGCATGCGCAAAGATAAGAAACTTTCCTGTACACAGAAAAAAAAAAAAAGAAACAGATTTTAACCCCATACACAAAACACTAAGAATTGTTTTTAGACATTGCTGCTGTTAAAAATAAGAGCATACACTATAGATCTAAAATCAGTGCAATATTGTAATCACTTGTCTCATCAATCCACGCCCTGTATACCAGTCTACTTTTCAGACTTTACACTGCACACAGCCCCCCTCCCCCACACAATCGCATACTACAGGAGGGGGTCACACACTCACTCCTCACAGCTTCTATTCTCACAATCTTAACAATTTCAATGCAGGCAAAAATTCTCCCATACAATGAACTTTCAAGAGTCATACATCTGTAACAGTGTCCAATCTGTCGGCCACTATCTCTATATTATGATGATGTGCCTTTTCACCAGTGCACAGCATCCTGCACCCTGGGACGGAATCTAGAATAGAAGAAAACACTGCAGCATGTGTTACTGGCAACTCTTTACTGAGGGAAATGACAAAATTAACAAGGCTATCATTTCATACTGATTTGGTTGGGCCGGGCGTGACCTCATCAGGGGTAGGGGGCAGCCTCTCCCACAGGAAGCACATTCCTCAGCTGTGAGGGGGGTTTTGCTGCCCACAATGAGGACACACTCAACATGAGGGACGGCCGCCATTACAGGGCGGCGGCTGGTCCTGTGTTTTCTAATACATATAACATAATTACAAACCGATAAAATACCAACAGACAGAATGCAATAAAAAGTAGTGCTCGGAAAAATCACCAATAAACTGTAGAGCACCGTTGCTAACTGTATTAAATGCACTATATTGGATCCTGCGTAATGACCAAGATATACTTGGTGCATCGATCAACAATTGACATTAGACCAACCCAAAGAAATATGATCGACTGAAGCACAAAATTAGAAGAAATATGAAAATTTTTATTGACATAAAAACATGAGACAAATAAAAATGGAATGGGGGATGAGTCACACAATAAAAAGACGTCTGATCAATCAAAAACCAGGTATATATATTATGTCAACATGTAAACAGTGTACATGTTGTGTTATGGCAGCAGGAAAGAATGCATGTAATCACCTAGAAAGCTGTGTCCAATTGGAATTAACACAGATTCTAGCAAGGTACATCAGATGACAGCAGCAATATGGCAAGAAGGTGAGTATAATACTAGTAGTTATGGTGATTACAAGGTAAATATACGACGTTGGTATTAATAACAACCAGTTTACACACATGATATAAGCAATGTTGTGCCAAATTGCTTAAGATCAGAAGATGACCAACAATGATAAGCAAAATAGAGTTACAGCTGCTAAACAAGACAGGAAAAGTAAATCATACCGGACGAAGGCAGTTGCCGAAACGCGCGTCGGGTTCGGACGTCTCATCCACGTTTCCATCATGTCCACCGGTATGATTTACTTTTCCTGTCTTGTTTAGCAGCTGTAACTCTATTTTGCTTATCATTGTTGGTCATCTTCTGATCTTAAGCATATCTGGCACAACATTGCTTATATCATGTGTGTAAACTGGTTGTTATTAATACCAACGTCATATATTTACCTAGTAATCACCATAACTACTAGTATTATACTCACCTTCTTGCCATATTGCTGCTGTCATCTGATGTACCTTGCTAGAATCTGTGTTAATTCCAATTGGACACAGCTTTCTAGGTGATTACATTCATTCTTTCCTGCTGCCATAACACAACATGTACACTGTTTACATGTTGACATAATATATATACCTGGTTTTTGATTGATCAGACGTCTTTTTATTGTGTGACTCATCCCCGATTCCATTTTTATTTGTCTCATGTTTTTATGTCAATAAAAATTTTCATATTTCTTCTAATTTTGTGCTTCAGTCGATCATATTTCTTTGGGTTGGTCTAATACATATAACATAATACAATGCCTTTATTTCCAACCTTCATTCGCTTCACCAAATCATACGAATAGGATCGTCCGGGTACGGGTGATCCTGATGATTTGAATATGGACCGTAAACCATCCATTCTAACCGTCTATATTGTACACGTAATTTATATAACACCTTTTGGTCTGCAACCTTCTAGTGACCGGTTTCACCATGGTCTGGCCAACATATTACCTACGACTTATCACACGACTTATCAGTGCGTTACACACCCCACGTGCACCTGTCCCACGACTTATCACACGACTTATCGCACATGTGTCCGCATGCCCGCGTATAAGGCAGGTTATAATACTACCCACGACTTATCGCACATGTATTGTGCCCGCGTGCCCCTGTATAAGACAGGTTATATTTTCTATCTAGTCCCTAATTACCCAGAGGATGGTTAGTCGGGCGCGACTAATTTCTTACGGGTACGTGACCACACAGCGGGGATGTCGCTCCTGTCGCCTGAGAGCTAATCCAGGCAACCGACCAGGGTTCTATAGACCACCACAAGACCGTCCACTAACACAGATAAGTTGAAGATTTATAAAATCAATTGACTTACCGTGTTATTGTGGAGGCGATCAGGCTCCTTCAGTGGGCAGTCCTGGGTCGTCTGTTTCACCCTGTAATCGTTGGTTGTTCGGATTCCGAGATCCCCTCGAGTGTGGCCCCACGTTGGGCGCCAATTGTCAGGGTAACTTCCTTTTCCCTGTTATTTTACACAGAATAACCACTTCCGTAAGTTGGAATCTGAGGGCATGCGTGGAGAAAATATACCGGGAGACAAGTTGGTACAGATCCTCCCTCAGTGAAGCAGGAAGTGAGAACTAAACTTTATTGAACAAAGAACACAATCTCCTCCCTAGAGATGTGGGATGTGCTTAAGTCCCATTGGCTCTATTTAGCTGTAAGACCATCTGTACACTCCTCTTGCATTCCATAGGCATGCCCCTGATACAGGTTCCATCTTGCTTCATTTACAAATCTTTGTGGAATATACTGATATAAAGCAATAATGTTTTTGCAAACAATATACATGGTAATGATCCCTGACACCGTCACTTGATGATCGTGAGGGTCTGATCGAGGGACTCGCATCGATATGGACTCATTTACTGGCAGTGGAAACCAGTATTTTTTCAATATATGAATAATGTGAAATCGTTATAATGCTGAGCATCTGTACAATGTATATAGTGAACTTGTTGCTCACTTTCATTTATATGATATCTATACAGTTGTGGCTTACATATGAGGAGTTAATTGCTGTCAATTAGTGGAGAACCAAGGCGCCTACTAAAGTTTTCTATCGATGTCGCGGTGCCATCTACTGCAACACAGCCCCATTCAAGTCAATGTTGAAGGGGAATCGTGATTTGACACCCACTGATCAGCACGTGACAAGATATACTAGCTATATGTAGAAGGTAGAAAGCACAAGGCACTCACTGTATGTGGCAATAAAAGGATTTATTGAAATTGATCTCGGTCTGTCGGATGTGGAAATGCCTACGACCATTTGACGCTACAACCGCTTTATCAGTAAACATACTGTGAGTGCCTCGTGCTTTCTACTTTCTTCATTCAAGTTCTATACGTGCTGTTTTCTATCGATGAGCACCCTGTGGGCAACAAGTTGACAGCTGCATTCCACGTGTATAAGCTAACAGGGATCTTTATGCAGAGACTGTATTGTGCCTTAATTAGGGCAGTGCCAGCCTTCTCTCTCTCCATTCAACTATACTAGCTATATGCCATCACTTGCTGCTACTGGAATACGCCTTTAGCTCTGTGTCTGTGTGAAGGGAAGCAGGGTATTGTGAGTTCTGTATCAGATAAACTAAGCTACGACGTTATACAGAAATATGAAGAAATGAATCAGATGAGAATGTTAGAGTATTTCAACCAATAAAAGTAAAAATTGCAAAAGTAAAAACAGGCAAATGCCTAAACCAAAATCAACTCTGTAAGGTGTTTTCTATTTCAATGTGACTCTTTTAACATGCAGCACCTAGCATGTACTGATAACCATGGATAGCACAAACTTGACCGTCTTGCAAATGTTTGGAGCAAGTTCAGCTCCAGGGATTGCTGCTGATCATTCCTCTTGATGTACTTATATTACTAATAGGTTGGGTGTTCGATATTGTTGGCACAATAAACAAATTGTTTTAAATTCATACATATAAGGTAATATTACCTGTACATTAGTACCGAGTATTTAAAAAAAGGAAATAAAACATGAAAGTATCTATATCTATACTATAGAGTCCCCATGAGTCCCCATGATTGAACTGGTAATATAATTAACCCATTCAATGGGATTTCAAAATTAACAGTCTCAATATACCGTAATTGTTAATATATAAATTGGATGGATTACAGTGCCTACCCACCTCACCCTATGTCCTGTACATGTCCTTTTAGGTGACCACTCAATTCAAGAACAGTTTGTCAAGTCTTATAGAAATCCTGCTGTCCAAGGAACCTGCATATATTAGATGTATCAAACCAAACAATACTAAGCAGCCAGGTAAGAAGAGAATATTGTTGAAACATTAGCTGTATAAAACATATCTATGATTATAGCTCAGAACCACCAAAACTTGGGATGGTCAACAATACATAGGAAATAACCAATTTAACAATACACATGAGATGCAGGCCCTAGTCCGAGTATGTTATTCAGAAATTAGATTGTGAGCTGTACTGTTATAGGGACACAAAGGACATTAAGAAATGTGCACAGCTCACACATAAAGCTTTCTCTCTGGACAGTCGTATTCTCTATGAAAGCAGCTAGAGAACTTTATATCAGCTCTCGCAAATTGTAAAGTCCTTGCGGGTAGGGCCTTCACCAGTCTGTCACTCAGCAAGCTCATATTTATTGTACTTCTTGTTTTTATTGTCTCATATTATTTATTTCTTATGTACAGAGCTGTGAAATGAATGGCGCTTTAAAATAATAAAATTATAATAATAAGATAATGGCAAAAAAAACCTGTATTAGTGACTGTGTGTGCAACAATACGCACTCAGGGCCAAAATCTTAGGATCCAAATTTTTAACCAGTGTCAATTGCAAACTTCTAAACCACTTGGCACAATAAACACTATATGTAAAGTTCCATGGTACCCCAGTGTGTAATTCTATTGTAGCATGTGCTGTATATCCAAAGAGACATATTAACCAAGGTTTAATGCACAACTGTTCAGAAATATGGCACAGCTGCTGAATAAAGCCAATACAATGAAAACAATACAAATATAAGTTGCATAAAGTGAGAATGCTAATGAGGTATATTTCTTGTACTGGTACTTAAATGGGTATTTGCTGTTAGCTCAATGTCCCCCACAATAATTTACATCTTTATGAGCTCTCTGTATCTAAAAACTGTATCCAATGGGTTTCGGAAAAAAGGGGATCACTTTTTCTCGTGGTTCTCCTGTGATGCTTCTAGATAGCTTTAATGTTTCGTTGTTGTATCTAAAAACTGTTCATGTCGATCTATTCACCACAGGAAAATTTGATGATATGTTGGTCCGCCATCAGATAAAATACCTAGGTTTAATGGAGCATTTAAGAGTCAGAAGAGCAGGATTTGCATACCGTAGGAAATATGAGGCATTCTTACAGAGGTAATTTGTTTGTGAGCCTTGAAAAATGTTTTTTGTTTATGTTCATTAGGTTTTTTAAAAAAACGGGAATAAAACAATGTATAGACATTTCACAAAACCAAAATCTGGTTTAGGGTATGAAAGGACAAACAAGGAGTAAAACAGTATGAATCTCGGGAATCATTAGTCATACACAATGAAGATACAAAAAGTCAACGATTATGAAATTAGAAAGACAAGTGTTGGCCCATGGGGGAACTAGTATATCCATGTATCTGTATGGTTAATCCAGGGGTGCCATATTTTCTTCAAAGGCAGTTACTCGGTCATGAATAATGTCATCCATATATTGGTTTATAACCCAGTTCTGTTACATTTAGACAAAGACATAATGTGTCCCCACAATTTGACAACCATTCAGAATTCTCAACAAAATAGTAAGTGCTCTGAACAATGGAGCAGATTTCCATTGGTTGGAACTGATCATTTTAGTACCATAGATAATACTAATACAAATATAGGGACTGATTATCATTAAGAATCTGAAAATAGTTTGGATCATTAAATTTAACTATTATGTCCATTACCAACATGAATGCCTATCTAGTTTTACAAGCCATTTTGGAGATCTTAGGGGGGTTTGTTCAATACAACCTCCATAGGAGATTTGTTGAGTTATAGATATAGTCCAGAATATCCAGTCTTTAGAGCAGCGGCACCATATTTGGAGCACAGCACTAGGAGTTCCATACCCATGAAAACACAGAGGGACAGAGACCGAAATAGATGGGCAACATTGTAATTGTCTTGCATACTACACCCGCAGGTCTAAGGAGGCCTCTAAATCGAACCCCCAATATATATACACACAGCATCTATTTAATTTTACGCATTCAGACAACAGGGTAAAAAAGCTGCCTAGTACATACTTATGGCTTTTTCACCTCTTTGGTACATTTTAGAAAATGAATTGTGCACCTTGGTAAAAAGTAACCTGAGGTTTTTTGGTTTTCTTTTGCAATACAGATATAAATCGTTGTGTCCTGAAACATGGCCAAACTGGGCTGGTCCTGCACGAGAAGGAGTTGAAAGATTGGTGAAGTATATTGGTTACCAACCAAATGAATATAAGCTTGGAAGGTACTTTTGACCAAGCCAAAGAGGGAGGAACTTTACATTTGTATTTCATGGTTTTATCTAAGTAAGGCTACATTCACACGTGCGTGACAGAATTACGCGCGTAAAAAACGCACGTAAATCTGTCCGTGTGAGTTGCATTTTTGCATCAGTGTGCTTTGCGTGTGGTATGTGTTCTTCATGAACATGCAAGCACTTCTTTTTTTTCCCAATGTTATTGATGCGTGAAACACGGACAGCACACGGATGTGCATCCATGTGCTGTCTGTGGTTTTCTCGCACCCATTGACTTCAATGGGCGACTCAATGCGTGAAAACGCACCAATACAGGACATGCAGTGAGTTTCACGCAATGGACACTCGCTGCCTGAAAACTCACGCGTGTATGAATAGGCCCATTGAAATCAATGGGTCCGTGTGCTGTGCGTTATTTCAATGCACAGCACACGGACGAGAATCACGCTGGTCTGAATGACCCCTAAGGCTACATTCACACCAGCGTGTCAGATTTACGCGCGTAAAAAATGCACGTAAATCTAGTCCGTGTGCCTTGCGTTATGCATCAGTGTGCTTTGCGAGTGGCATGCGTTTTTCACGCACCCGCAAAGCACTTATTATTATTTTTTTAATGGAATTGATGCGCAAATCACGCCCCGCACACGGATGTACATTCGTGTGCAGTGCGTGGTTTACACGCACATATTGACTTCAATGGGCGCGTATGTGCGTGAAAACGCACCAATATAGGACATGCACTGAGTTTCACGCAACGGACCCTCGCTGTTTGAAAACTCACGCATATGTGAACGCCCCCATTGAAATCAATGGGTCCATGTGCTGTGCGTTATTTCAATGCACAGCACACGAACAAGATTCACGCTCAAGGGAATGGGCCTTAAGGCTACATTCACACGAGTGTGACAGATTGACGCGCGTAAAAATAGCGCATAAAATCTGTCTGTGTGCATTGCATTTTGCATCAGTGTGGCATGTGTTTTTCACACACTCACAAGCAGTTCTTTTTTTTTTTTCCAATGTAATTAATGTGTGAAACACAGACAGCACACGGATGTTCATCCGTGGGCTGTCTGTTGTATTCTCGCACCCATTGACTTCAATGGGGGACGTGAAAGCACACCAATATAGGACATGCAGTGAGTTTCACGCAACGGACAATCGCTGCATGAAAACTCATGCACGTGTGAATAGCCCCGGCCGTATGCTGCGCGTTGTTTCAATGCACAACACATGGACGAGAATCACGCTTGTGTGAGTGAGTCCTTAGAAGAACATTACCACTGTAATAAATGTACACTGTTGCAACTTTTTTTATTATTATTATTGCTTCAGTGCATATAAAATACAAAATGAAGCAACTTTGCAGTCTTGATTTAAAATATGCTACTGTATTGTGTACACAGCGCCTTTACAATCCTATTTGTCTCCATGGTTACAGGATACAAACAAACAAACCCTGTGTAGTCTAATCCAGCAGTCATCTGCTACTTTACTTCCTCTGCCTTTTCTTCTACTGACTGTAGGTTAACAAGAATAGGGGGTAAATGTAGCGTTCCCCATTATGTAAATTTTTACTAAAATATTGAAACATCAGTCATTATGTTGTTCTCCTTTTCAGGACAAAGTTGTTCATCCGTTTTCCTCGTACTTTATTTTCCATCGTGGATGCATTTGAATTGAGAAAACATCAGTTGGGTAATATTTATTATTACTAACCTGTCACTGATATCAGTGGTATGTTCATATGTACAGATAGTTCCATGCTTGACCTGCAGAACACCTAGGGGCATTACTATAAGGGGTGCAGAGGAAGCTGTCGCCACCGGTCCTGGTGCTTGAGAGGGCCCAATGGCCCCTTTGCAACATAGGAAGACAACTGTATATGATATGATAGTATATGATAGTTGGGGGCCCTGTTAGGCCTCATGCACACGACCGTAGTGATGTGCACAGGCCGTGACTTGCGACTCGTGCACATGGCCGCGTGCATTAATTTCTATGAGCCTGGAACGTTCTTTTTGCGGTCCAGGCTCCTGGGCCGTGCATGGGCCCATTGAAATGAATGGGGCCGTGATTCACCCACAGATTTGCGGGTGAATTGCGGCCGCAAAAATAATTTTGTGTGCATGGGGCCTTTCAGATTTTACATTGGGAACCAAGGACATCAAGTTATGCGACTAAGGACAACAGTAATAACAAATTTAGTATAAATACATTACCCCTATAGTCTCATCAGTGGCTATATTACATTAATCTTAGAGTGTTTAATAGACATTACAATGTTTCTTCAATGAGTTTGTACTTCTTTCCTAAATGTACTTCTTTTCTTTAATTTTTAGTTTCTAAAATCCAAGCCAAATACAAAGGGTGTTTAGGAAAGAGAGCTTTTATGAAAAAGAAGAAAGCAGGTACAGTGACCCATGGATTCTGCTCTTATTTCCTTACTCCAGTAACTTGTCATTTTAAAGGTTCTCATATAATGATGCTGGTAAGTGGTTCTGTAGCCTGGAGATAAGGGCAAGCAAGGATATAAATAGACCTCATTATTTGCAGCGAAACAGGTAGCCCGCCCCTATAACTGTAATAGTGTACAGATGGTTACTGCCACACAAAAATTGTCTACTTCTGAAAATGTAATATGTTACTTTAGACATGTCAGAAGATGTAATTAGTGGGGGCCTAGGTGCTGAGAATAGAATTGCTGGAATGAAGGGGTACAAGTGCTCTGTCCCTTTGGCTTCAGCCAGCATTGGTTGGTTCTGCTTGAAAAACGGTGTACAACAAATGGGGGCTAAAGGGGCATAGTGCTCAGCAGCATGGCAGGCCTTAGCTACTTGCGACTGGTGCGGTCGCACAGGGCGCTGGCCGCTATGCTGTTAGGGTGGCGCCAGTGGGTGAGTATGTCCCGTGCTGCGGCTACTGCTCGGGGCGCCAGCGGGTCAGTTGTCACTCACTGACCTCAATACTGGCTGTCCCGCGCCACGACTACCGCTCACCCGCTCCCCGTCCTCGTCTTACGTCCTGAGTGATGATCAGGAGTGATGACATCACTCAGGACGCAAGAGAGGGAGGAGACTATCTTACCGCTATTTCCCCAGGGCTCAGCTCCAGCGGCACAGTCAACTGTAAGAAGCCCAGCAGGTCAGTCAGACTGTGGGCTTTGGTTGTATGGGGGCACTCATGGGGTCTAAAAATGGCAAATGGGCAGAGGATTCAGTACCACCTTGATGCCCATTTGCCACTTATTGCCCCATTAGTGTCCTGTTCAGTGCCCCTTCGATGCCCATTTGCCATTTATAGCCCATTTATTGTTCTGTGACAAAGGGTGCTAAAGGGGCAGTAAATGGCAAATATGCATCAAGGGGGCACTGAACATAAAGACACTAAAGGGGAAATAAGTGGCAAATGGGAACCAAGGTGGCACTGAACGACACTGGTAATAAATGGCAGATGGGCACATTATTCAGTTGCACATTTACCATTTGTTGCCTTTTTAGACCCTGTACACATTTCATTAAAGGGGTTAAAAAAATTTTTTGTTGAAGCAGTAGAGGAGAAGTTAAAATAAAAAAGAACTTATACTTACCTCTCTCTTCCCAGACGTTCCTGCGCTGGGGGCTCAAGTCACCTCTGTTAACTCTTTGTATACAGAGCAGCTGTAGCAGTGGCGTAGCTATAGGGGTCGCAGCGGTCGCTGGTGCGACCGGGCCCCTAAGCCTGGTGGGCCCACGGGCCTCCGTTGCCATACAGCAGGCTTGTTAAATAAACCTTTTGCGCCGTGAAGCCGGCACTTCCTGGTGACGGTCACATGGTACACTTAGTGTACCATGTGACCGTGTTGTCACGTGACATGTCTTCCAGCCAGTGCAGTGGAAGAGCCGGTGCGGAGGACTACAGGTGAGCTGCAGAGTCTGTGTTGTAATGTAATGTGTTGTGTTGTATTGTGTTGCCTTGTAATGTATTGTGTTGTCTTGTAATGTATTGTGTTGTATTGTGCTGTTTGCGGTGGAGAGGGGGGGCCCGTTAAATTACAGCCCGCCCCTCCTCTCTCCACCGCAAACTGCACAATACAACACAATATATTACACACTGTGGGTCGCGTCCCCCTGGGGGTTCGTGTGAAGACCTCCAGGGGGTCGCGAGTAACTCACCGAGGTCCCGGTTCCATTCAATGCTGGAGCAAGGAGCTGACATCTCCTTGATCCAGCATTCACTGTGCCCTGAGCGGCTCGACGCAGGCTGGCGGGATGTAGCGACATCATCACGCCTGTCTGCGCCGAGTTACTCATAGCACACACTGGAGGAGGGGAAGGATCCTCCACCCGACGTGGGAATGGGGATAGGTAAGTAATTATGTTATTTTTCTATTATGCACACATGGGGGCAGTATACTGCATGGGGGGGCTGATATGGCATGGGGGCTGATAAGATGAGGGGGCATTATACTGCACGGGGGCTTATATGGGGGAATTATACTGTATGGGGGGATTTATACTGCATGGGGCTGATATGGGGGAATTATACTGCACGGGGAGCTGTATGGGGAGCTCATATGGGGTTGCATTATACTGTATGGGAAACTCATATGGGGGGCATTATACTGTATGGGGAGCTAATATGGGGGCATTTTGCTGTATGGGGAGCTGATATGGGGGCATTATACTGTATGGGGAGCTCATATGGGGGGCATTATACTGTATGAGAGCTGATATGGAGGGGCATTATATTGTATGGGGGGCTCATATGTGGGGCATTGTACTGTATGGGGAGCTGATATGGGGAGCATTTGACCGTATGGGGAGCTGATATGGGGGCATTATACTGTATGGGGAGCTGATATGGGGGCATTATACTGTATGGGGAGCTGATATGTGGTGCATTATACTGTATGGGGGCTGATATGGGGGCACTATACTGTATGGGGGCAGCTATGTGGGGCATTATACTGTGGGGGCTGATATGGGGAGCATTATACGGTATGGGGCATTATACTGTGTGGGGGCATTACACTATGGGAGCTGTTGGGCAAGGCGTCTGGGCATAGGCGCGCACAGGGGTCTGATGATGGTGCTGTTGGGGAGGGGTAGGGGGGCCATGCTGAATTCTTGCCCATGAGCCTTTAGCTACGCCCCGGAGCTCTTTCGGTGATGTAGTGTGGACGTGATATCAGCAGTGCAGCCGCTCTGTATACAAACCGAGATCAGAGGTGACGGGAGCCCCAACTCAGGAACGTCTGGGAAGAGAGAGGTAAGTATGAGCTGCTTTCTTATTTTAACCCTTTCAGGACTGAGAATTTTTTTGTTTTTCACTCCCCGCATTCCTAGAGCCATAACTTTTTTAGGCCATAACTTTATTTTTATTTTTCCGTCAATAGGGTGGTGTGAGGGCTTATTTTTTGCGCCATGAGTTGTAGTTTCTATTAGCAACATTTAAAGTACCATATAATGTACTGGGAAACTCAAAGAAATTCTTTCAGGGCTGAAATTGGAAAAACTGTGATTCCTCCATAGTTTTTGGGGTTTCTATTTTACGGCTTTCATCGTGCGGTAAAAACGACAACTTAACTCTATTCTGCTGCTCAAAACAATTACGGTGATACCAAATTTATATAGGTTTTTTTATATTTTACTACTTTTACAAAGGAAACTATCAGTTAAAAAAAAAAAGTTTTGTTCCACCGCATTCGGAGAGACATAACTTTTTTTTATATTTTCGTCTAAGCGGTGTGAGGGCTTATTTTTTGCGGGATGAGCTGTGGCTTTTATTGGTACAATATTTTGGTACATGCAACTTTTTGATAATTTTTTATTACATTTTTTTTAGAGCTAATGTGAACAAAATTAGCTTCACAGCGTGAGTTAAATAAGAAGTAATAAAAAGTACCAACGTTGCCCACGTGGACAGAAGTTTTAATATTTAGCCTTTGAGAATACGGAGTAAGGGCCAGTTCACACGTTGCGTAAAACGGAATTTGTTGCAGAAAATCCGCAGCAAATACAGTAGCAGCAAAGGTCATCCCAGGAGGCCGGTATGCAAGCAGGCCGGCTAAGTGCTGCAGTTTTTCGCAGCGGACATTCCAGGCGAGAAACTGGCCCACAGTTTGGTGCGGTATTTCGCCCGAAATTCCCTGCGGCGCACAGGGCGGATACACTGCGTTCTTTTTCGCAGCCTATCCACCCCATGTGAACTAAGCCTAAGGCATAATTTACACGAGCATAATATACGCGCATGCTTTTCACGCGTGTCGTACGCACCTATATTAGGCTATGGGGCAGTGCAGACAGTCCGTGAGTTTTGCGCAGCGTGAGTGCGCTGCGTAAAACTCACGACATGTTCTATATTTCAGCGTTTTTCGCGCATCACGCACCCATTGAAGTCAATGGGTGCGTGAAAACCACGCAGGTCGCACTTCCGTGCGAACTGCGTGGCTCGCGCAACAGCTGTCAAACTCAGAATGTAAACAGAAAAGCACCACGTGCTTTTCTGTTTACAAACATCCAAACGGAGTGTCAAAATGATGGCGGCTGCAAGAAAATCTTGCAGGCGCGCATCATACACTGATGACACACGCAGCTGTTAAGTGCCTTTTGCGCACACAAAACGCCGCGTTTTTTGCGTGCAAAACGCACACGCTCGTGTAAATCAGGCCTAAAGATAATTTCACATTACATCCTGCCCATCTGTGTAATATATGCATCGGGAAAGCTCCCAGAACGCATGGTAGAACACCTGATGGAGCTTAAAAAAGCCTCAGTTCGGGAGGGACTGCGCTATTATATGTAGTGGCGTTCAGTAAAAAATAATTATACTGCACGTTTTTTGTGTCCATTTAATGTATGCGCCAGGAGATTTTCCGCCGCATATGATAAATGGACAAACAGGATGTAACGTGAAAACAGCCTTACCAAAACATAGGCCTTGTTCACACTGTGCTAAAAACAACAATGTGTAAACATGTTAAAAACACTAGTGTTTTTGTAAAGTTCCTTTTAAACTACAGGTGCTTTTGACGCGTTTTCATTAAGTTTTTTTTGCCGTTCAATCAAAACTCCCATTGACTATAGATATTAGGCGCGTTTTTGGCGCATTTACAATGTGTTTTATGTGCCAAAGAATTGACCTGACGCTTCTTTTTTTACGCGACACATTTTTAAATAAAACGCGTCCTATGCACTATCGGCGCGCTATACCATTGATGTCAATGGGAGGCTTAAACCAAACATTTGTGACAAAAGCACCAAATGCCCACAATTCATAACAATGATCAATGGAGTGGGGGGCACCAAAGGGCAATTCCGCACAGGGCACCCTGTAGCCTAAGGCCGGATTCACACGAGCGTGTGCGTTTTGCCCGCGCAAAAAACGCGGCATTTTGCGCGCGCAAATGCCACTTGACAGCTCCGTGTGTCAGCCCCGTATGATGCGCGGCTGCGTGCTTTTCGCACAGCCGCCATCATTATGACACTCCGTTTGGATGTTTGTAAACAGAAAAGCACGTGGTGCCTTTCTGTTTTCATTCACCCTTTTCACAGCTGTTGCGCGAATCACGCTCATCCCACGGATGTGCTTCCGTGTGGTGCGCGTGATTTTCACGCACCCATTGACTTCAATGGGTGCGTGATGCGCGAAATACGCCCAAAGAACGGACATGTCATGACTTTTTCGCAGCGGACTCACGCTGCGGAAAAATCACGCAACTGTCTGCACTGCCCCATAGACTAATATAGGTCCGTGTGACGCGCGTGGAAATCACGCGTGTTGCACGGACGTATATCCCGTTCGTCTGAATAAGCCCTTAGGCCGGCCCTCCTCAGCAGAGTGGTTGTACTCCTTGGTTTTAACAAACGATAGTCTTTTCGGGACCTGGATGCTCACCAATCCGAAGAGTTCTTGTGCCCCTTTATTCTAGTTAACTCTTTTCTCAGTACCGAGACGGCCACCAATCCTAGATTCTGACATGTCTCTGTCACAAGTTAAAATTTTTATGAAGTAACAATGACCCTTTATACAATGACCCTTTATATACACTAAATGAGAATAATTGTTATTGACAATTTCATGTTGTTAGGCTCTGTTCACATCTTTGTCGGCGGCTCCGTTTGAAGCCTCAGTCGCAGATCCTGTCAGATGCAAAGCTATTCTTCCTATCAGGACTATGGACATTGCGACAGACTCCGGCAGACCTTAAGTCAAGGGTTTATCGGGTGGCAGTGTTAATACGACCGCTCTGACACTCCGTTGTGGTTTCCATTGAAAGTGGAAACCACAACGCAGATGTGAACAGAGCTAAAACTGTTCTAGCTGTTTGCACATAAAATAAATCCATGGGTACTGTATGTAACATATTTAGAGTCTCAGTTTTCTATTGTTCCTAGATACGTCCAAATCTCATTGTTACTTTATCTACTCATTTCTGTTACTTCTTGTAGCTATTAAGCTGGAATCATGCTGGAGAGGCGTTATGGCCCGCAGAGCTGCCAAGAAGCGGGCTTGGGCTGCAGAAACCATACGGAAGTAAGAATTACATGCAAGCAAACATTACATTTAATTACATCAACTTGCTGGTAATTGTGTATTGTTGGGTGTTTTAAAAATATACCCCTGTTGTTAACCCCTTCCCACTGCAGCCATTTTTTTTAATTTTATTTTATTTTTTGCTTTTTCACTTTGGTTAGAAAAGTTGTAGTTTTTAATGGCACCATTTAATGTACCATATAATGTACTGAAAAACAGGTGGGGGGGGGGCGGTACCATTTAGGGGTATATACAACTTTTTAAAATATATATATATTTTATTTTTTTGGGGGGGGGGGGGTGTCAAGGTGGCCTAAAAGCAGCAATTCTGGCTGGGTTTTTTTTAATTCCGTTGACCATGGGGAATAAATAATGTTATATTTTAATAGTTCAGGCTTTTAGAGACGCAACAATACCAATTATGTTACATTTTTTATTGTTTACATTATTTTATTAAAAAAAGTGTGAAAAGGATTTTTTCTACTTTTAAAGGCTATGTACACCTTTGAAAGGGTTTTTGTTTTTTTTAAATAAAAATGTGTATCAGTGTGATTGGTGCAACTTTGTAATTATATTTTATTAAAATTTTTTTTACCCTTTGAGATACAGCTGCTTTGTATTCTGTATACAGAGCAGAGCAGCTGTATCTAGCGCTGAGACCTGAGTCGAGATCCGTATCTAGAGTCAACTACACTATTGTTTCCGTGAAAAGAAACGGAAACTTTACAAACTAAAACAAACAAGAACCAACTGGAACGGAAGCATTACCATTGAAATCAATGGTAATGCAAACGGAAACTATGGTTTACATTCGGCTTTCCGTTCATCTGTTCCTCTGATGGAATAGATGAACGGAAACCCCAAACGGAACCTGACGCAGATGTGAACAGGCCCTTACAAATACTGACCAAAATACTGTTCAAAATACTGCTGTGTGAACGTGGCCTAAAGTTATGTTTTTTTGCTGGTAACTAACAATTACAAGCTTTGCAGCACCAGCTTAATGTTGAACAACTCCAATTCTGTACAGTTAGAGCATCTGCTTCTTGGCAAAAATGAATAATATAGATACCAAATTGCTGCTGTTCTTTTTCACATGATTTGTTAATTCATCTGAGCTTTATGCTGTATAATCTACATGGTACATATGTGTCTATTGCATGCAATCTAGTCACCGGAGCAATATGTGTATGGTACCACTAGGGATCTTAAAGTTGAATCCTAAGGGTATGTTCACACACACTAATTACGGACGTAATTCGGGCGTTTTTGCCCCAAATTACGTCCGAAAAATGCGGCTTGAAAGCGTTGACAAACATCTGCCCATTGAAAGCAATGGGCTGACGTTTGTCTGTTCACACGAGGCATATATTTACGCGCCGCTGTCAAATGACGGTGCGTAAATAGACGCCCGCATCAAAGAAGTGACCTGTCACTTCTTGGGGCGTAATTGGAGCCGTTATTCATTGACTCCAATGAAAAGTACGTAATGGACGCGGCGTTCAAGCGCCTGCACATGCCGTTACGGCTGAAATTACGGGGATGTTTTCTCCTGAAAACATCCCCGTAATTTCAGCCGTTACGGACGCTGCCGTGTGAACATACCCTAACAGTGTGTATCAGCTACAAGCAAGAGTGAATCTTCTAAACCGCTGCTTTCTCAATTTTTAGATTCATTCGTGGCTTCATAAACCGAAATAAGAAGCCCAGCGATAATAGAGATTTTAATCGCATGATGCACTACAACTACCTCATGAGACTAAAGGACCACGTGCCGAAAAATGTCCTTGACAAGACTTGGCTAGAGCCACCAATACCTATGACAAAGGTAAGAAAAATCTTATCAGAGAAATACTGATTTACGGTATGTTTAAAAGATGTGTCTTAGGACGGTTTGCGTAAACTTCAAAGAAAACACAGCAAACATAAGACAGAAAAGGTTATTTCAGGTGACATATTCTAGAAATAGCAAGTAACCCAATAAAACAGGGACTGTACCCTGTAATAGGTGCCAATAAATAAGGAGCCTTCTGTTTTATATAGGGCACTCAAAATTTCTTAAGCCATATGACATAGCAGGAATTATTGGTCCTAAATTCTGTGTGGATTTTTTCTGCAACATGTGAATAGAGTTTTCAAAACTCCATCCATATGTACTGTACTGTGAACTGTCACAGACTTTTGGGTGCAGACCTAACTCTCTGGACTTAGGGCCCTTTTACACCGGCCAATTATCAGGCAAACGAGAGTTCACAGAATGCTAGTTCCCCATAATTGCCCTGTGTAAACAGAGCAACGATCAGCCGATGAAAGAGCTGATTGTATAGTTTTAAATTCCGAAAATATTATCGTTGTCGGCAACAATCTCCCTGTGTAAACAGGGAGACGTGCTGGCGATATGATAGAAATGTATGGGGACAAGCGATCGGAGTAACGAGTGCTTGTACCCATACATAGCTCCTTGTGAAAGGAGCAAACGAGCGCCCGTTGATCGGCGCTCGTTTAAACGGCCAACGTTGGGCCGTGTAAGACCACCCTTTGGGTATGTTCACATGTTTACTAAAAAAAGTCTGAAAATACGGAGCTGTTTTCAAGGGAAAGCTGCTCCTGATTTTCAGAGTTTTGTTTTAGCTACTCGCGTTTTTCGCTGCGTTTTTTATGCCCGTTTTTGGAGCTGCTTTTCTATACATTCAATGAAAAACGGCTCCAAAAACGGCTCAAGAAGTGACGTGCACTTCTTTTTCGTGGCCGTTTTTTTACGCGGCCGTAATGCCCCGTCGGAACAGAACGCCTTTTTTCCCATTGAAATAAATGGGCAGATGTTTGGAGGCGTTCTGCTTCCAATTTTCCGGCAGTTTTTCGGCCGTTTACGGCCCGAAAAACGGCCGAAAATAAGCCAAGTGAACATACCCTCACACTAAGGGCAGATTCAGACGAACGTTGCGTCTTTGCGCGCGCAAACAACGTGGCGTTTTGCGCGCGCAAAAACCATTTGACAGCTGCGTGTGTCATCCGTGTATGATGCGCGGCTGCGTGATTTTCGCTCAGCCGCCATCATAGAGATGAGGCTAGTCGACGCCCGTCACTGTCCAAGGTGCTGAAAGAGCTAACTGATCGGCAGTAACTCTTTCAGCACCCTCGACAGTGAATGCCGATCACAATATACAGCAACCTGTTAAAAAAAAAGAAAACGTTCGTACTTACCGAGAACTTCTCTCCCGGCCGTTGCCTTGGTGACGCGTCCTTGGTGACGCGCCTCTCGACATCTGGCCCCACCTCCCTGGATGATGCGGCAGTCCATGTGACCGCTGCAGCCTGTGCTTGGCCTGTGATTGGCTGGAGCTGTCACTTGGACTGAATTGTCATCCCGGGAGGTCAGACTGGAGGAAGAAGCCGGGAGTTATCGGTAAGTCAGAACTTCGTTTTTTTTTACAGGTTCATGTTTATTGGGATCGGTAGTCACTGTCCATGGTGCTGAAACAGTTTAACTCTTTCAGCACCCTGGACAGTGACTATCTCCTGACGTCGCGTACCGGAAATTTTTTTGCCGGGTTCGGCCAAAACGAGTTCGGCCGAACCCGGTGAAGTCCGGTTCGGTTGTCCGGGTTCGCTCATCTAAAAAGACACTCCGTTTGGATGTTTGGAAACAGAAAAGCACGTGGTGTTTTTCTGTTTACATTCATCCTTTTGACAGCTGGTGCGCTGTTTCAGTCGGTTCGCACGGAAGTGTTTCCGTGTGACCTGCGTGGTTTTTTAACGCACCCATTGACTTCAATGGGTGCGTGATGCACAAAATACGCGGAGATATTGAACATGTCGCGTTTTTTGCGCAGCTGACAAACGCTGCGCAAAAAGCACGGACTGTCTGTACTGCCCCATAGACTTGTATTGGTCTGTGCGTGGCGCGTGAAAACCACGCGGCCCGCACGGACCGAATACACGTTCGTGTGAGTCCCCCCTAACAGCACAAGATAACTAAATTCACTTTGTCATAAGCAGAAAAAAACTAATCTATTTCTATTTACTGTAATATCATCAGATTACATAGCTCTCATAGTGATGGGGAAGCTGTGATATGATCATATGGGCTGGCCAAAATTTCCAGCAATAAACGCTGTATGACCTCAATGTGTGAGTAGACCCTCTTCTCGTATCATTTTGAGAAGAATTAGCAGTTTTACATTTTAGTGATAACGTAGAATAATTAAAGTAACATAGGTACGAACAGCAATGAATATTTTTATTAACAAAAAATACCAAAAACAATGTCCTACTAGTGATCATCTAATTTATATGGACCAGCAGCTCTTGGTTTTGATGTACAATTTCAGCCATTATTTCCTCACATATAATACTCTACAATATAAAGTAAAGCTAACAATACTTGTACTTCTGCACTTATTTTCTCTTTTTATTTTCAATGGCACCCGCTTCAATTCTAACATTATTCCTACTGTATGCATATAGCTTATAATGACCTCAGTAATGTGCCTGTAGGATGACGCCTTTTTGGGTCTAAAGTTAAAGGCTATGTAAACCTTTGTAAGGCAATTTATTAATTTTTTTTTATAATAAAAAGGTGTATCAGTGTGTTTGGGGCCACTTTACAAATACTTTTTATTAAAAGATATTTTTGCTTTTTGAGATACAGCTGCTTTGTATTCTGTATACAGAGCAGCTGTATCATTCGTTATTACCTGAATCCGTAAGACCTGTGGACCTGAGGGGTTCAGTGATGGTGGGATCCAACTCTAATCTACCACATCTAAGTTGACGCCTAAAAAAATATGCTTCTAAATATGCTTAAACGCTTGGAAGAAACAAAGCTACAGCTACAGCTACAAAAATGCCTGGATTCAGAGGCTATTTTATCTTGAAATCAGCCTCATATTTTCAGCCCCAACATATGCCGCGTGAACATGGCCTTAAAGATTCTTCCTTTTTTTTCCCCAGACCTCAGAATTGCTGCATAAACTGTGCATCAGAAACTTGGTGAGGAAATACTGCAGATCAATTACTCCTCAAAGAACAGAACAGGTACGATACCTGATCGATCACTGTTTGGCCACGTAGTGCCAACTTAGGGTGTATTCAGAAGTTGCAATTTAAATGCGGTTAAGGCTGGATTCACACAAGCATGTTCGGTCTGTAATGGACGGAATGTATTTCGGCCGCAAGTCCCGGACCGAACACAGTGCAGGGAGCCGGGCTCCTAGCATCATAGTTATGTACGATGCTAGGAGTCCCTGCCTCGCTGCCGGACAACTGTCCCGTACTGTAATCATGTTTTCAGTACGGGTCAGTAGTTCCACGGAGAGGCAGGGACTCCTAGCATCGTACATAACTATGATACTAGGAGCCCGGCTCCCTGCAGTGTGTTCGGTCCGGGACTTGCGGCCGAAATACGTTCCGTCCTTTACGGACCGAACATGCTCGTGTGAATCCAGCCTTAAACTGCATAAAAATTGTATCCAAAAAAACGCATGCGGTTCTACCGTGCTTTAATGCATTTTTCAAAGCGGTCACGGTTTTTAACTAAAAACGTATCCAATTGTGGCAACAACGCATGTGGTTTCTCGATGCGAATTTAACTGCGACTCAACTGCAACGTCTGAATTCACCCATAAAGGAGTTTTTCGGTTTTAGGTAAATAAAGCTTAATCAGTTTTTAAATTAAAAGTTCTAGAAGTTTTTAATAAACTTTGCTTCAGGTCCTCACCATTTTCAAGATATTTGTTTGCGATCAGTGAATGAGAACACTCTTGTTTATATTCACAGGCTTGCAACCCTGTACCTACCTAGTCCTGCTCTCAGCTGAGAAGTGGGTACAATAGTATCCAGTCCAGGGAATGCTCTGTCAGCTGAACAACCTGGACTGAAGAATGATACATTGTAGCAAACTAGCAAGCATTGAACACTTTACATATAATTGTGTAGAACTTTGTGTTTGTGTATCAGTTTACTATTAGCTGTATTAAGACATTGAATGGGCAAAACCTGCCATCTAGTGGTGGATGGGTTACATTACTGAAGTTGTCACTTTAATATTTAAACCTGTATGCTTTTTCCTCTTATGAAGTGTTGGTATTTGTACTGCAAAATTGTCCTGGTCCCAGATATTGTTCTTATTGTTGCAATTTATTTTTTAATTAAAAGCTTTATCTGACCAATTAATTTGATTGATTTTCTGCTTAAATAGATGCGGCAGAAGGTTGTGGCCAGTGAACTTTTCCAAGGAAATAAGGAAGGCTATGAACTAAGTATTAGCCAGTCATTTGAAGAATCTCGCTTAAGTAAGTGAGAGGTAGAGATTACATGTTAATAATACATTTTAAATATGCCATGTTATATTCAAGGGAGTAAGGCAAGGCAGCTGCTGTGGGACACATGAGGGACGGTGGCCCATCCTTCCAATGTGAACCCTGCACAAGGCTTCGATTCCACAGAGACCTTTATATTATCAAACATGGTCAGGGGAAAGCAGTCCAAGGGCTACAAGTCCCTTTTATTCTGCAAGACATGGGTCAGAGGATCGTTTTTATGGAAAAGAATCCATCCAGAGGGTAGTGGGGTTTTTGGTATAAAAAATATTTTTTTCAATATTTAAAAAATGTAGGCAGTAGGCAAACACTGGAACCAAAATTATATATGATAAATGCATAATTATACTCGTTTTGACAGATGGTTATAGCAGCACGTAAAGTTCAGTCAAATATGTTCTCGAGGGATTTATTTAGACCTATCGGGTCCAGAGTTCTTAATTTTAAGCTTGTTTGGAGCGACGGTTTTTGCCTGCGGTTCTTGCGTTAGTTTCAACAGCTTAAAGAAACCACGGGCAAAAAACGCTGCAAAAAACGTGGGGGAAAAAACGTCAAACAACACTGGCAATTGAACATCTGCCTCAAAATTCCTGAAGATTTTGAGGCAATTTTTTCTGCTTGTCAAAGAACTAAGTGTGAACTAGGCCTGCATAGTGGGACAAAACTGTAGGGTTGACAATGAGGAACCTTCTGCCAGATTATTGGCCTTTCGCTGAATTTTGTATTTATGTTTTATGCTTTAGCTGAACAGGATATCAGTCCAAAAGTCCATCAGCTCATGTTATATGACAAGATGAAGGTAGGAAATTCAACTGCAATAACCATTACATTTTTATCAGAATATTTTCAGTAGGCTGTGTTCGCTTACTAAAAGCTTATTAACATGGTACTTATAATGTACAAATACATGTTCAATTCTCTTTAAAAAAACAAAAAACTGTCTTTCCTGTTTGAAGTGCTCAAGCTTTCACTTTCACCTGAAATTGAATAATTAGAAAATAATTTGAATTCAGATTCAGCTATTCTAGATACCTGGATAACTTTCTTGTCCCTATATCTTAGTATGGCATTGCAGTCATGAAATATGATAGAAATGGATTTAAAGCTCGACCTCGCAATCTCGTGTTGACACAGACAACACTATATGTTATTGAGCAAGTCAAGATCAAGCAGAAGATTGAATACACAAACTTGAAAGGTAAAGAAAAAGTGTTTTATAACCCCATTTGATTTCAAGTGGGAGTAAGTTATTGTTTTAAACATCCCAGCCACAACAAAGGTACAATATTACAAAGTCTACATGAAATGCTGAATATCTTTTATACTTTTATGATTTACTTTATTAAAATGTATTAAGATTATGCTGGTTTCCTGTAAGTTCCCGATGTACAGTACTGTGCAAAAGTTTAGGCATTTGTGGAAAATTCTGCAAAGTAAGAATGCTTTCAAAAATAGAATTGTTAATATGTTTTTTTTTATTAATGATCAAAATACAAAGTGAATGAACAGAAGAGAAATCTAAATCAAATCAATATTTGGTGTGACCACCCTTTGCCATCAAAACAGCATCAATCCTTCTAGGTACACTTGCACAACGTCATGGATTTTTTAGGATTATACCCTTATGATTAACCAATTATACCAAACAGGTGATAATGATCATCATTTTCATATGTAGGTTCAAACACGGTCATTAACTGTACCAGAAACAGCTGTGTAGGAGGCTTAAAACTGGGTGAGGAACAGTCAAACTCTGCTACAAAGGTGAGGTTGTGAAAGTTTCTTGTCACGGGTCCACCATGGCAAGACTGAGCACAGCAACAAGACACAAGGTAGTTATACTGCATCAGCAAGGTTTATCCCAAGCACAAATTTCAAAGCAGACTGGGATTTCAAGATGTGCTGTTAAAGCTCATTTAAAGAAGTACAAAGAAATGGGCCACGCTGAGGACGATAGACGCAGTGGTCATCCAAGGAAATTTAGTGCAGCAGATCAAAGACACATCATGCTTACTTCCCTTTTAAATCGGATGATGTTCAGCAGTGCCAACAGCTCAGATCTGGCAGAAACCAGTGGGACCCAGGTAGACCCATCTACTGTTCGGAGAAGTCTGGCCAGAAGTGGTCTTCAAGGAAGAATTGCAGCCAAAACAGTCATACCTTCGACGTGGAAACAAGGCCAAGTGGCTCAACTATGCACGAAAACATAGGAACTGGGGTGCAGAAAAATAGCAGCAGGTGCTCTGGACTGATGAGTCAAAATTTGAAATATTTGGCTGTAACAGAAGGCAGTTTGTTCACCGAAGGGCTGGAGAGCGGTACAATAATGAGTGTCTGCAAACAGTGAAGCATGGTGGAGGTTCCTTGCAAGTTTGGGGCTGCATTTCAGCAAATGGAGTTGGAGATTTGGTCAGTATTAATGTTATCCTCAATGCTGAGAAATACAGGCAGACACTTATCCATCATACAATAACATCAGGGAGGCGTCTGATTGGCTCCAAATTTTTTCTGCAGCTGGATAATGACCTCAAACATACAGTCATGTCATTAAGAACTATCTCCAGTGTAAAGAAGATCAAGGAGCCCTGGAAGTGATGCTGTGGCGCCCACAGAGCCATGATCTCAACATCGGGTCTGTCTGGGATTATATGAAGAGACAGAAAGATTTTAGGAAGCCTACATCCACAGAAGATCTGTGGTTATTTCTCCAAGAGGATTGGAACAACCTCCCTGCCGAGTTCATTAAAAAACTGTGTGCAAGTGTACCTAGAAGAATTGATGCTGTTTTGAAGACAAAGGGTGGTCACACCAAATATTGATTTCATTTTGATTTCTCTTCTGTTCATTCACTTTACATTTTGTTAATTGATAAAAAAAAACTATTAACACTTCTATTGTTAAAAGTATTCTAACTATACAGAATTTTTCCACAACTGCCTAAAACTTTTGCCATACAGTGTTCCCATTTTATAAAAAACGTAGGCCATGCTGTATGTTTGTTTATTTATTTTTTACTTGATTGTATGGAATAACGCAGTCTTCTACGCTTTTCCATACTTTTTTTTCCAATATACTGACGTATACAGATTCCCAGAAGGAACCAGCAGAATTTTTACTTTCACTTTGGGTATTAACCCATTGGCGCTTCAGCCATTTTTATTTATTTTTTAATTTAATTTTTTCCTCCCTGCATTCCAAAAGCCATAACTTTTTTATTTTTGTGTCAACATAGCCTTATGAGGGCTTGTTTTTTGCTGGACATGTTGTCGTTTTTATGGCATTACTTAAAGGGAAGGTGCCATGAATTATTATTTTTTTTATAATATTGCTTTTAGTATGATATTCAAATAAATTTTATTTATTTATGTTCTTGTGTTGTACTTTTTACTTTTTTATTACTTTTACTTCTCTATGGGGGCAGCCATTTTTTTTTCATCTCTGTATGTGTCGATTAACGACACATACAGAGATGGAATACGGTACATCCAACCCCATAGAGAGTACAAACGGGAGCCGTTCCATTCACTGCAGTGTACGCCGTCTGTGTGGGAACGGCGCAGACCAAAAGGAAGGTCTTTGGCAGAGCGAAATCCGGCGCCATTTTCATGTGGACCGGAAGCCGCTGCCGGACAGTCAGATGACGACTTCCGGCCGCGGCTTCCGGCCATATGTTCAAGGAAGCAAAGATGCAAGGTATAGGAGCGAAGGCGGCAGGAGCAGGTAAGTTATGTTTGTGTATGTGATGTGTGTATTATGTTCGTGTATGTTCGTGTTATACTGTCTGATTAGCACTGTATCTAATCCTCCTACACTGTGCATTCGCTCAGAAAATAGCGGCACACAATGTAGGAGGTTTAAAGGTTCAACCCCCTCCTTCTCATGGCACTAGACAGAATAAGGGAAGGGGGATTGTGTGAGGACACTAGAGCGAGTGTGTCTACCCCAAATTTGCAGCATAAAGCAATGAGGTTGCTTTACCACATTGACCATGCTGCAATTTTTGGATCTTCTCCCTCTAGTGGCCAGCACATGGAAATGTTATAAATTATAATCTAATTTATAATATTTCCTGACTTGTGAAAAAAAATAAAAATTAAAACAATGTTTAACCCCTTCCCGACATCCGCCGTATATATACGGCGCTGTCGGGAGGTGCTTCCCGCAAAGCGCCGTATATGTACGGCGCAGTGATGGTGCAGGCTCAGAAGCAGAGCCGGCACCATCACCGCGGGGTGACAGCTGTATTATACAGCTGGCACCCTCCTGTAACTGCCAGGACCGGAGCTATTCTCCGATCCGGCAGATTAACCCCTCAGATGCTGCGCTCAATAGAGCGCAGCATCTGATAGGTTTTCACCCGATCGGCAACCCAGTGATGCAATCGCTGGGTTGCTGTGGCAATCGGACGCCAGAAAATGGCGTCCGAGTCTGCCTTGTACGGGAGCCGATGAGGACCCGCCTGCGGCGTGTCCTCATAGGCTTGCTGTCAGTGAATAACTGACAGCGCTAATACACTGCACTACATATGTAGTGCAGTGTATTACAGTAGCGATCAGGGCATCAGGCCCTCATGTCCCCTAGTGGGACAAGTAAGAAAAGTAAAAAAAAGTTAATACAAATGTGGTAAAACAATAAAAACACACAAGTTTCAAATAAAAACAAAGCTAAACTGACTTTTTTCCCATAGTAAGCCTTTTATTATGGGAAAAACCGTAAAAATCAAAAAAACGATACATAATTGGTATCGCCGCGTCCGTAACGACCCAAACTACAAAACTATTATGTAATTTATCCCGGTGAACGCCGTAAAAAAACAAAACATGAAAAACCACGCCAGAATCTTTGTTTTTAGGTCACATCTCCTTCCAAAAAATGCTATAAAAAGTGATCAAAAAGTCACATTTACTCCAAAATAGTACTAATAAAAAATGACAATCCGTGCCGCAAAAAATAATCCCTGACACCGCTTTGTGCACGCAAAAATAATAAAGTTATGTGTCTTAGAATATGGCGACACAGAAAACAAATGATTTTATAAAAAAAGTGATTTTATTGTGCAAAAGCTGCAATACATAAAAAAAACTATATAAATTTGGTATCGCCGTAATCGTATGGACCCGCAGAATAAAGCTAACATGTAATTTAGGACACACTGTGTATGCCGATAAAAAAAACAATAAAAAACGATTCCAGAATTGCTTGTTTTTGGTAATTTCCTTTACCAAAAAATGAAATAAAAAGTGATCAAAAAGTCGTATGTGTTCTAAAATGGTACCAATAAAATCTACAGCCCGTCTCGCAAAAAACAAGCCCGCACACCGCTCAATCAACTGAAAAATAAAAAAGTTATGGCACTAGTAATGCGGTGATGAAAAACATCTCAATGCGCAGGCCGGAGGGGAACATTCCTTCAGTTTCAGGGCCATAGTATTTAGGAACTAGGAAAGGGAATGGACACAGCACATCCGCTGGAAGCGAGGGCGCCCGTATTATACCAGCGCAAAACTTTCCCAGTAATATTTCCCAAACTACGAAGGAGAAAAAGTCCCCAAAAGGTGCAGAGCGTTACAAAAGGGGGATAAGAAAGAAAACCGTTTATCAGTGTGACACCGGCCTGCGCATAACGGATCGCTTCACATCGTAACACACATCTATGGATAATTGTATTATTTACCCCATTATTATACCCTCTTATTATGCCCTGATGTACTCCGCACAGATTACATATACCCTGATATACTCCACACAGATTACATATACCCTGATGTACCCCGCACAGATTACATATACCCTGATGTTCTCCGCACAGATTACATATACCCTGATGTACCCCGCACAGATTACATATACCCTGATGTACTCCGCACAGATTACATATGCCACCACATTATAAACTGAAATACCAGCAAAACCCCAAACAGAACTATTACCAAGCAAAATCCATGTTCAAAATGGCGGTCTTTCCCTTCTTAGCCCTACAGTGTGCCCAAACAGCAATTTATGGCCACAAGTAAGGAATTACCATACCCGGGAGAACACGCTTAACAATTTATGGGGTAAGATTCTCTAGGGGCACAACATCTTGTGCGGTGAATGGGCAGATCAGTGGAGAAATTGCAATTTTCACTTTGCACAATCCACTGCGTATTCATTTCTGAAAAACACCTGTGGAGTCTAAATTCTCACTACATCCCTTGATAAATGCCTTTAGGGGTGTAGTTTCTAAAACGGGGTCACTTTTGTTTGGTACATCAGGGGTTTTGCAAATGCAACATTGCGTCCGCAAACCATTCCGGCAAAATCTACGCTCCAAAAGATAAATACCGCTCCTTTTCTTCTGAATGCTCCCATATATGTAAACAGCTGATTATAACCACATATGGGGTGTTACCGTACTCGGGAGAAATTACTTTACAAATGTTGGGGTGCTTTTTCTTCTCTATTCCTTGTAAAAATGAAAAATGTGTATCTAAAACGACATCTTGTTGGAAAAAAAAAATATTTTTCATTTTCATGGCTTAATTCTAATTAATTCAGCAAAAAACCTTTGGGATCAAAATTTTCACTATACCCCTAGATGATTCCTCAGGGGGTGCAGTTTCCCAAATGGAGTCACTTTTGGGGTGTTTCCACTGTACTAGTACTACAGGGGCTCAGCAAATATGACATGACACCCAGAAACCATTCCAAAATCCAAATGGTGCTCCTTCCATTCTGAGCCCTACCGTGTGTCCAAACAGATGTTTGTGACCACATGTGGGGTATTGTTTTACTCGGGAGAAGTTGCTTTACAAATGTTGCGGTGCTTTTTCTCCTTCAGTCCTTGTGGAAATGAAAAAAAAATACCTAAACCTACATTTTCTTTGAAAAAATGTAGATTTTCATTTTTACGGCCTACTTACAATAAGTTCTGTAAAAAAAACTGGCCGGTCAAAATGCTTGCTACACCCCTAGATAATTTCCTCATGGGGTGTAGTTTCCAAAATGGGGTCACTTGTTGGGGGTCTCCACTGTTTTGTCCCCTCAGGAGCTTTGCAAATGCGACATGGCCTCCGCAAACCATTCCTGCTAAATTTGAGTTCCAAAAGCCAAATGGCGCTCTTTCCCTTCTCAGCCTCGCCGTGTGTCCCAACAGCCATTTATTACCACATGTGGGGTATTGTTTTACTCGGGAGAAATTTTTTTACAAATTTTATGGTGCTTTTTCTCCTTTAGTCCTTGTGGAAATGAAAAAAAATTAGCTAAACCTACATTTTATTTGAAAAAATGTAGATTTTCATTTTCACAGCCTACTTGCAAAAATTTCTGCAAAAAACCTGTGGGGTCAAAATGCTCACTATACCATTAGATAATTTCCTCAAGGGGTATAGTTTCCAAAATGGGGTCACTTGTTGGGGGTTTCCACTGTTTTGTCACCTCAGGGGCTTTGCAAATGTGACATGGCCTCCACAAACTATTCCTGCTAAATTTGAGCTCCAAGAGCCAAATGGCGCTATTTCCCTTCTAAGCCCTGCCGTGTGTCCAAACAACCGTTTATTACCACATGTGGGGTATTGTTTTACTCGGGAGAAATTGCTCTACAAATGTTGTGGTGCTTTTTCTACTTTAGTTCTCTTGGAAATAAAAAAAAATTAGCTAAACCTACATTTTATTTGAAAAAATTTAGATTTTCATTTTCATGACCTAGTTCCAAAAATTTTTGCAAAAAAACTGGTTGGTCAAAATGCTTGCTACACCCCTAGATAAATTCCTCGAGGGGTATAGTTTCCAAAATGGGGTCACTTGTTGGGGGTTTCCACTGTTTTGTCACCTCAGGGGCTTTGCAAATGCGACATGGCCTCCGCAAACCATTCCTGCTAAATTTGAGCTCCAAGAGCCAAATGGTGCACTTTTCATTCTAAGCCCTGCCGTGTGTCCAAACAACCGTTTATTACCACATGTGGGGTATTGTTTTACTCGGGAGAAATTACTCTACAAATGTTGTGGTGCTTTTTCTACTTTAGTTCTTTTGGAAATGAAAAAAAATTAGCTAAACCTACGTTTTATTTGAAAAAATGTAGATTTTCATTTTCTTGGCCTAGTTCCAAAAATTTTTGCAAAAAACTGGCTGGTCAAAATGCTTGCTACACCCCTAGATAAATTCCTCGAGGGGTGTAGTTTCCCAAATCGGGTCACTTTTGGGGGGTTTCCACTGTTTTAGTTCCACTAGACCTGTTCAAAGCTGACGTGGTGCCTAAAATATATTCTAATAAAAAGGAGGCCCAAAATCCACCAGGTGCTCCTTTGCTTCTGAGGCCGGTGCTTCAGTCCAGTAGCACACTAGGGCCATATGTGGGATATTTCCTAAAACTGCAGAACCTGGGCAATAAATATTGAGTTGCATTTCTTGGGTAAAACATTCTGTGGTACAAAAAAAATGGATTCAAAATGAATTTCTGGAAAAAAATTATGAACTTTGTAAATTTCACCTCTACTTTGCCTTAATTCCTGCGCAATGTCTAAAGGGTTAAGAAACTTTCTAAATGCTGTTTTGAATACTTTGAGGGGTGCAGTTTTTAAAATGGGGTGACTTATTGGGGGTTTCTAATATCTAAGGACCTCAAAGCCACTTTACAACTGAACTGGCCCCTGTAAAAATAGCATTTTGAAATTTTCTTGAAAATGTGAGAAATTGCTGCTAAAGTTCTAAGCCTTGTAACATCCTAGAAAAATAAAATGATGATCAAAAAACGATGCCAATCTAAAGTAGACATATGGGGGATGTTAGTTAGCAACATTTTTGTGTGGTATAACTGCCTGTCTTACAAACAGATACATTTAAATTGAGAAAAATGCTAATTTTTACAATTTTTCGCTAAATTTTGGTGTTTTTCACAATTAAATACTGAATGTATCGGGCAAATTTTGCCAGTAACATAAAGTCCAATGTGTCACAAGAAAACAATCTCAGAATCGCTTGGATAGGTAAAAGCATTCCGGAGTTATTACCACATAAAGTGAAACATGTCAGATTTGAAAAATGAGGCTCTGTCAGGAAGGTCAAAAGTGGCCAAAGAGGGAAGGGGTTAAAGAGAGCAGATAGGCGCTGCAATGTAGATTACAGTAACGTTTTTATTTTAAAAAAACGAGCATTTTTGGCCAAGTTATGACCATTTTTGTATTTATGCAAATGAGGCTTGCAAAAGTACAACTGGGCGTGTTGAAAAGTAAAAGTACAAGTGGGCTGTGCATCAGCGTTTGCAGGTAAGTAGCTACATCGACTTACCTGCAAACGCTGATGCTGCTGCAGAATCAACTGTAGCCTCTGGTGCCGATGTGTCCTCGCTCGTCTGACACGATGCAGGACCTGTGAGTGACGTCACAGCGTGATCTCTCGAGAACACGGCTGTGTCTGCACTGCCAGAAGCTGGGCGTTCTGAAGAGAAGTGGATGATACTTCTCGTCAGAACGCCCAGCTAGTAAAAGTAGTAAAAACGCCCCGATGTGCGCACATAATACACGCCCAGTTGTACTTTTACTTTTCAACACGCCCAGTTGTACTTTTGCAAGCCTCATTTGCATAATTACAAAAATGGTCATAACTTGGCCAAAAATTCTCGTTTTTTAAAAATAAAAACGTTACTGTAATCTACATTGCAGCGCCGATCTGCTGCAATAGCAGATAGGGGATGCAAAATCTGGTGACAGAGCCTCTTTAATCACTTACATAATAATTTTTTAACTAAAAAAATAACATTTCTAGCGACACATTCTCTTTAATGTACCATATAATGTACTGGGAAACTAAAAAATGTGGTAAAAACAACATGGTAACTTTATTCTGTGGCTCAATATGATTATGGCGATACCAAATTTATATTTTTTTTTTGTTTTACTACTTTTACAAAGAAAATCTATTTGTTAAAAAAATATATATTTTTTTCGCCATATTCTGAGTGCCATGACTTTTTTTATTTTTCCGTTGATTGTTGAGTGTTGTGAGGGCTTGTTTTTTGCGGCATGACCTGTATTTTTTATTTGTACCATTTTTGGGTACATGCACATTTTTGGTCCACTTTTTATTCCTTTTTTTTTGGTAGTCAAGGTGACCAAAAAACAGCAATTCAGGCGTCTCTTTAACTTTTTTTTTGTGGCTTTTACGTGCGGTTTAATTGACATTGTACTAGAAAAGTTCGGACTTTTACAGACACTCCAATACCAATTATGTAAATGTTTTTTGCAACTACATTACTTTAGGGGAAAAATGGGAAAGGGGGATTTTATTAACTTTTATTTTTTTTTGTATATGAAACCCTTTTTTTACAATAAATAAAATGATATGTATATTTTTCTAGAAATATCTGTCAGTGACTTGAGTGATGGATTCTTAGTCATCCATGTATCTCCAGAAGACAAAAAGCAGAAGGTAGGAAATACTTCTGGTTACCTTTTTAGATGCAACTCTTCATCCACTTTTGATATGCAACTGTTATAGTGGAAAGATCTTGCATTACATAAACACTTCATCTGTCGCAGATGCAGAATCAGCAAGGGGTGGATGAAAGATGTGCAGTCAGAACTGAAAACAGTGATGCCTAACCAGCACTCGTGTGCCTAGCACTATGAGCAGAGTGTGCGTGTGTGCGTGCATGTGTCTCTTGTCTTGACCCTGGCTGAACAAGATGTGCAGCCAGCTACATTTGAGACCCCAAAATGTTTCAAGCTTGCAACGACTGGAAGAGTAGCTGAATTCAGTTTTGAATGAGAAGAAATTGAGAATAAAGAAAAATTTATTTTAAGACAAAATGGAACTTAAGATCAGTACAAGATGAAACTGAAAGCAAAAAAAGTTTAGCAAAAAATACTTTTAATGTACATTTTATACAGTAGTAAATTGTAAAATAATGTTAAAGAAGAACCTACACTTTAACAATATTTTGGTCTACGTTAGTCGAGCAGAAAACCAACATATTCTTTATTTTCTTGAATACAGGGTGATGTCCTATTACAATGTGAACATATATTTGAGGTGGTCACCAAGCTGAGCATGCTGTCTTCTAAACAAGATGCTGTCAAGATATGCAAAGGATGGTAATATATGAAGATTGTCAACTTATCTGAATACCTAGTACTGCTATGGTTTTTTATGGGGCTGTACATTTTTGCAACCATTTTTTATTGTTCCAATGGATCTAAAATAAAACAAAACGGAATCAATAGTCTTGATTACGAATATCCTACTGTTTTGTGTCCACAACTCCTATTTAGATCTATATATCTCCACGGTAACAGACTGTAAACAAACCCTGTTTAGTCTGTTCCTGTAGTTATAGTAACAGAGCCGATTCTAGCTTTGTTGCTGCCTGAGGCGAAAATTTAAATGGCACCCCCCCCAATTTGTTCTACATCACTAGCAGCCTCACAAAAAATAAAACAAAATCATAAAACACATCATCTCGCTGCAGATGATACAGTGGCTACATTACTGATTAGATGCAGAATAAACATTTACATGAAGTGACTCACCATCTGGTCCAGATCTCTATAATGAGTTCTCCCGGCCATGGCCCATTTCAGCAGTTTTCCGCTTAGCTGTCTTCAGCTTCTCACTTTTCAAACATTTCTGCATCTATAAATGAAGATACAATTCTTATGGTGCCACACACTACGCCCCTAAATATAATAGCACCAAACACTGCACCTCTAACTATAATAACACTGTATCCCTGATTATAATAGCACCATAAACTGTGTCCCATACACACACACACACACACACAGTGCCCCCTGTAGATAGTGCCCCACATAGAGCCACCTGTAGACAGTGCCCCACATAGAGCCCCCTGTAGATACTGCCTCATAGAGCCCCTGTACATAGCCCCCTGTAGATAGTGTTCCACATATGGCCCCCACCCCTGTAGATAGTGCTCCACATTTAGCCCCAACCCTGTAGATAGTGCTCCACATATAGCCCCCCACATACAGCCCCACCCTGTAGATAGTGCTCCACATATAGCCCCCCACATACAGCCCCACCCTGTGGATAGTGCTCCACATATAGCCCCACCCCGTGGATAGTGCTCCACATATAGCCCCCCCTGTAGATAGTGCTCCACATATAGCCCCCTGTAGATAGTGCTCCTCATATAGCCCCCCTGTAGATAGTGCTCCTCATATAGCCCCCACATACAGCCCTACCCCCTGTAGATAGTACTGCACATATAGCCCCTACATACAGCCCTACCCCCCTGTAGATGGTGCTGCACATATAGCCCCCACATACAGCCCTACACCCTGTAGAACCCGTTCCCGTGCCGTCTTCTTGCAATACAGGTCTGCTGGGGCTGAACAACTTGGCGCTGAGTGGCAGGGCAAGTCATTCCGGAGGCACGGCTTAGCAGAGGCAGACAGAAGGCTTTCATGCCACGACAACCATCAGCTCCCCCCGATCGCATTGCTGGGGGGGGCCCGTTCGGCTCTCGGAGGGGGTCATCCCCCTCCTAACGGTTTAAATTCCGCGGTCGCTTTTGATCGTGGCATGGGGTTTTCCCATGAGGGACATTTAAGACCTATCCACCCACCTCTGAGACCTGCATCTATCCCTAGAATGGGGGCCCCCAAACCCCGTTCTAGCTTTTTGAGCCCATGCTGCCTTCTGGCCACTTACTGATTACATGGTCAGGAGTTACGGAAACAGCGTAACTCGCTGAACTACGCTGTTTCCGTAACTCCCATAGAACTGAATAGTAGTTACGGAAACAGCGTAGCTCACATACTATGCACCTTCCGTAACTGACATTCATTACTATGAGAGTTATGGAAACAGCGTAGCTCAGCAAGTTACGCTGTATCCGTAACTCCCGACCATGTAATCAGTAAGTGGCCGGGAGTCAGTATGAGCACAAAAAGCTAGAACGGGGCTTAGCAGGCCCCTTTCTAGAGATAGGTGCAGGTTCCAGAGGTGGGACCCACATCTATCTGACATTTATGACATATCCTGTGGATATGTCATAAATGTACCTCATGGGAAAACCCATTCAACTAGTTAAACGGCCAGGAACAACGATCGCTTTTCCTGGCCGTTAGAGCAGCATGTCAGCTGTAAAACACAGCTGACACCTGCAGTATATCGAGTGGGCTCCGCTTGTGAGCCCACTTCAAACACTCCCCCCAGTTCCATGACGTGCCAGCATGTCATTGGTCGGGAAGGGGTTAAGGAAGCGGTTAGGAGTGTCTGGCGCAGCCAGGCCCCTTGATTGCCGACTATAAGACACAAGGACTTTTTTAGCAATATTTATTCTTGCTAAAAAGTGCGTCTTATAGTCCGAAAAATAAGGTATGTCCATCCAGTTCAGACTATTCTCCTGCAATGTTGATACACATGAAGGCCAAAAAAAAACCCACGAGGCTAACACCAATTTTTCTCATCTCCAGGGAAAACAATTCTTCCCGAATTCAAATAAAACAATTAGAATAAATTCTTGTTTCAACAACCCATCGACAGAAATCTAATACCCATAACTTATTACCCTCAAGTAAGGCATACAGGACCCTTTTAAACTCTTTTAGAAAATTCACCATGACAACTTCTTCTGGCAGAGAGTTCCATAGTCTCCGTGCTCTTACGGTAAACAATCCTCTTCTATGTTGGTTTAGATGTAGAGGATGCCCTCTTGCTATAGTTAAAGTCCTTGGTATAAATAGATCATGAGACAGATCTCTGTACTAACCTTTGTTATATTTATACATAGTTATTAGGTCACACCTCAGCCATCTTTTTTCTAAACTAAAGAACTACAATTTTGATAATTTTTCTGGGCACTGTAGTCCACCCATTCCATTTATTTCTTAGGTTGCTCACCTTTGAACCCGCTTAAGCACACAACATTGTATATGTGGTTTGACTAGTTATTTATAAAGTGTTAAAGCTATGTTCTCATCATGTGTATCTATGCCCCTTTTGATACATCCCATGATCCTTTTTGCATTGGCAACAGCTGCCTGACACTGGTTGCTACAGTTACTGTCAACAAAAATTCATAAGTCCTTTTACATGGCAGTTTTTTTCCATTTAGTAAGTAATTGGCATGCATTTCCCTTCCCAAGTTCATAACCTTACATTTATCAGCCATAAAATTAAGGCGAACATGCTAGCAGTTTTAAGTCCTCAAAACTGCTGCTATCGCTATATACAGGGTGGGGAGTGCAGCGTAACCATACCCTATGCTGTCAGTCATGTAAGTTGCATGATCGAGAAATCTTCATTTTGATATCCCCAATGTGGCGGTCGCAAGTGCCTCGGAGGCGGCCTTTTCATGTTCAGTGCTCTGGCCTTTCTGCACTGAACACTGCCAGCCTCTCCCATCTGCTCTCAGTGTTGGCTCTAACGTCCAATCAGGAAACCGCTAGAGCCTTCACTCAGAGCAGATAGTGGCACTTGGGATCACTTTGTCGGGGATATCAAAACAGAGATTTCTCTGTCATGCAACTTGCATTACAAAAAAACATAGGTATAGCTATGTTGCACTCCCCACCCTGTATATAGCGCTGTCAGCAGTTTTAAGGACTCAGCACTGTTGACAAGATCCCTTCAAAACTACCTACCTAATTTTGTGTAGGCCCGATTTTGCTGCCAAAACAGCTCTGAACCGTCGTGGCATGGACTCCACAAAATCTGAATGTGTCCAGTCATCAAGACATTAGTAGCAGATCCTTTATGTAATTTGCTCGGTGGGACCTCCATGGATTGAACTTGTTTTTCCAGCACATCCCACAGGTGCTCGATCGGATTGAGATCTGGTAAATTAAGAGGCCAGGTCCACACGTTGAACTGTCACGTTCCTCAAACCATTCCTGAACAATTTTTGCAGTGTGGCAGGGCGCATTATCCTGCTGGAAGAGGTCACTGCCATAAGTGAACACCGTTGCCATAAAGGAGCGTACTTAGTCTGCAATAATGTTTAGGCAGGTGATACGTGTCAAAGGGACATCCACATGAAGGCAATTCGGCTTGCCTTCTTTCTATAGTGTATACTAACTTCCATCTCTTCTCCAGGTGAGCGACTCACCCGGCCGTTCACATGCTGTAAATGAAATCATGAATCATCAGACCAGGCCCCCTTCCTTTATTGCTCTAAGGTAGAGTTCGGATGCTTACATGTGGATTGTAGGAGTTTTCAGGGGTGGACAGGTGTCAGCATGTGCACTCTGACCAGTCTTCGGCTACACAGCCCGAAACGCAAAAAGCTGCAATGCACTGGGTATTCTCACACCTATATATCATAGCCAGCAATTTTAGCAATTTGCGCATCAGTAGCTTTTCTGAGAGATCGGATTAGACAGGCTAGGCTATGCTTCTCACATGCATCAATGAGCCTTGGGCGCCCATCACCCTTTCCCTGGTTCTCCTTGCTTGGACCACTTTTGGTATGCTCTGAAAGGTCTGCATTAGAGCTGTATGCTCTTAATACAAAACAGTAGGTGATTTTTTTTTAGACTATTTGCAAAATAGCTTTAGATGCATTAGAGCAATAAAATAAAAGGTCTGCAAAGTTGTATATGCCCTTTAAGTTGCTATAGAGTGCTCTAAAATCGCAGCTGCGCAGCCGCACACTTTTTAGGGGAGCGAGTGTTTTCTTTTTTACTGCTTCTGCCTACTTCAGCAAAAATTGTTATGTTTGTGTTGTGTATACAATAGAGCAAGCAATAGTGCCACTTATGTAATTGCCTGGTTGACTACCTTGAGTTCATCGCCGCGGCCTTTTCACAGTTTACATGAACAGCGCTGTACACATCTGTAGCGGCTGTGCCTGGGTTTGCAGTTCCATACAAAAGTGCAATCCCTGGTACAGCTGCTACCAATGTGTACGGCGCTGTGACTGGTAAACAATAATGAGGCCGTGGCGACGGCCGCCACTGCCCCTACAGTCATCTGAGCGGCAGTGGTGTTGGGAGGCGGAACCCCACCGATCTGATATTGACAATCTATCCTAAGGATAAGGATCAATAAAGAATGACCGGATAACTCCTTTAAATTCTCTTATTTTAAAATACTAAAAGCCTATTAATTATTTTAAAAAAACAAAAACAAAAAAAAAAAAAACCCTATGGGCCAGATGTACGTTTCATACACCAGTCTTAGTCAGAAGCCCCTGGCAGTAAGATGTGAATAATTTATTAAAAGCAACACACCTCTTAATAAATTAGTCATGCGCCTAACTTTGAGATTTATGGCAGCTCTGAGATGCTGTGGAATTTTTTCTAGATTTTATGGCACCTTCTGGCATAAAAGTAAATATATCTAACAGGCCATGTTTACCTGCCCCTTTTAAGCCATGCCCCTTCCTTATAAAGTGCAAATTAACCTTAAAGGAAGGGTGTCGCGAAAAAAAATAATTTTATATCAATTTGCTTTTACTGTTTTATTTTTAAAAAAATTATTTATTTATGTGTTTGTGTTTTACTTTTTTTTATTTTCTAACTTTTTCTTCTTTATGGGGGCTGCCATTTTTTTTTTCATTTCTGTATGTGTCAATTAACAACACATACAGAGATGGAATACGGCACACACATCCCCATAGAGAATGCGAACGGGAGCCGTTCGCATTCACTATGGTGTACGCTGTCTGTGTGGGAACAGCGCATGCGCCGCTCCCACACAGTCCAAAAGGAAGGTCTTCGGCAGAGGGACATCCGGCACCATTTTCATGTGGTAACCGGAAGCCGCGGCCGGACAGTAAGATGACTACTTCCGGTCGCGGCTTCCGGACATGTGTTCTGAAGCAAGCACTAGGAGCGGAGGGAGCGGACGGACCGGAGGGAGCGGCGGCGGCAGGAGCAGGTAAGTTATGTCTGTGTTTGTTCGTGTTTTACTGTGTGATTACCACTCTATGCAAGCCTACTAACACAGTGTATTTGCTCAAAAAATGGCGACACACAGTGTAGGAGGTTTGTACATTCAATCCCCTCCTTTCTCCTGGCACTAGCCAGGATAAAGGAGGGGGGATTGTTTGAGGACGCTAGAGGGAGTGTGTCTTCTCAAATTTTGCAGCATAAAGCAATGTGGTTGCTTTACCACATGCCAATGCTGCAATTTTGGGAATTGCTCCCTCTAGTGACCAGCACAGGGAAATGTTATAAATTAGAATCTAATTTATAATATTTCCTGACTCGTGAAAAAATTAAAAAAATTAGAACAATGTTTAATTAAAAAAAATAAAAATAAAATTCTAGCGACACATTCCCTTTAACCTTACCCCCCTATTCTTGCCCTCCCTCCCCCTTGTTGCAACCTTGCTTTTGTGTCTTATGTCCTCTCTTTATATTCAAACTCCTTGAATGTAATATTAATTTCTTCTTGTGAGAAGAATAAAGTAGCCATTTCCTAACTTCTTATTAGATCTTATTTTTTTCCCCCATTCTTTCGTGCGCGCACTGTTTTTATATTCCAACATCAACAGTCTCTTTACTATGGTTCTAAAATGGATATCCATTGGAGGGGATGTATAAATCCAGTAGTCTAAAATGGTTTTCTTTGCAGCCATCAACATAAAATGTATACCATAGTCACTAAATGGAGTTTTATCCCTTGCATCTACATTATTGTCTAAATGTAAGATATTCGTCCATATATCCATGGATATTTGTGTCCCATTAAGATTATTTATTTTATCTGTTACTTCTTTCCAGAAGCTTTATATTCTCGGACAAAACCACAGTCCGTGAAGTAGATCAGCTTTCTCTTTATAAGATTTTGGACATTTTTGTTCGTATCCCTGGATATATTGCTGCAAGGGTTTATTAAATGCATAAGTGGTCTGGTGCATTATCCTCCAATACATTTATCTCCAGTTCTCGGAGGAGATTTCTCTAGTTACCCTTTGTAAAGCTTTAATAATACTCCCATATATTTCTTCTTCTCCTTGTCACGAGGATAGCATATTTTTCTACTTAAAGGGAACCTGTCACCAGCATTTCACCTATTGAACTTTACTTCTCCCTCACTAGCTGCTGCTATAAAAAGTTCATTGCCGTTATCCCCTCTCCTAAACTCCTCTTCCGACTGTAAATATCGGTCTGCAAACGTTTTGCGACTTTTATCGTAATTATGCGGTGTCCCTTTGTGCACACACCAAAAGAGGACATCAATGCACAAGCGCAGGATTTTGTGTGCTGGGGGAAGGCGAGGAGCTGTCAATCAAACTTAAGGAGGCGAAGTAAACTTGGAAAGACTTGAGGAATGAAGATCTGACTCTTTCCAAACGAAGATTTGACTCTTTTCAAATGAAGATCTGACTCTTTTCTTCTCATTAGCATATGATGTGGGAACACTAAAAAGCTAAATACTAAAGCTACAGAGCCGACTAAGAAGACAATTATAGGTTATATAGAAATGATTTTTCACCCACTACCACCAGGTATAGTCGGTTTAATAGGTGAAATGCTGGTGACAGGTTCCCTTTAAAGAGGCTCTGTCACTACATTTTAAGTGCCCTATCTTGTACATAATGTGATTGGCGCTGTGACGTAGATCACAGTAGTGGTTTTCATTTTGAAAAACAATCATTTTTGACGGAGTTATGACCTATTTTAGATTTATGCTAATAACTTTCTTAATAGACAACTGGGCGTGTTTTACTTTTTGACCAAGTGGGCGTTGTGGAGAGAAGTGTATGACGCTGACCAATCAGCGTCATAGACATCTCTCCATTCATTTACACTGCAGATACCGATCTTACTAGATCACTATGCGCAGCCACATACACACACACTAACATTACTGAAGCGTCTTGAGAGTGAATAGACATCACCTCCACCCAGGACGCGATGTCTATTCACAATCCCGACACTTCGGTAACATTTGTGTGGGACTTACAGCACAGCACATCGAGATCACGCTTGCTGTGTCATGAATGGAGAGAAGTGTATGACGCTGATTGGCTGATTGGTCAGCATCATACACTCCTCTGTACAACGCCCACTTGGTCAAAAAGTAAAAACACGCCCAGTTGTCTATTAAGAAAGTCATTAGTATAAAGCTAAAATTGTTCATAACGCCGTCAAAATTGATTGTTTTTCGAACTAAAAAACATTGCTGTTATCTACATTACAGCGCCGATCACATTATATAAGAGATAAGGCACTTATAATGTGGCGACAGAGCCTCTTTAAGTCCTATCCGTCTCGCTATATCCCCTTTATCTGTCCTCATCAATACTCCACCATATATCTCTGAAATATTATTTATTGATGCCTCCATCAGTTTTTTATATTCCCTATCTCCTGAGTATTTGTCTGTATTTTTTATGTCTTTTAACAGTTTCTCAAGTTTACCCTTTATTTTCATATAATGAAAGGAGTTTTTTACATTCAATATCCCTGTTTGTAACACCGAAAACATCTTTATTCTTCCCTATGTGTCTATAATATCCCCTATCTTATTGATTGCTTTTAATACCCATTCCATCCAAGTTTTCCTATCCAACAGTTGTCCAATAGTGGGAGTACATCTCAGCTCTAATTCGACACCAAAATAAATTGATTTTCTATATAGTCTTCCCCACCACATTGGAGTCCCTAAATAGGATGTCATTTCATTGCCCTTCTTTTGTTTCTGATGTTCTTCCACACATTAGACCTCTTAGAGATATTGGGTGTGCAAGGAGATCCTCTATTCTCTTATTAGTTCATTGAGACTTCCCCTCTCGCCATTTATAGATCTAAGGATACAGGCCCAATTATAAATTCTAATATTAGGCAGCGAAATACCTCCTCTTTTTTTTCCCCCTGTACAGACGTTCCGTTGCTACTTTAGGTTTCTTCCCTTTCTATATAAATTTTAAAAAACTGTTTTCCACTTTTCTGGTGTCTCTGCCTTTTAAAAGTAACGGGAGCATTTGCATAGGGTATAATAGCCTTGTGAAGCTGATCATCTTTAAAGATGACATCTTCCAAAAATAGAAAACGGTAATTCCTACCATTTTTTAGTTCTTGGTCTATTTTATTTATAATTGGGCCATAGTTGCTGTGATATATTTTACTTATATTTCTATTTATTTTTATTCTCAGATATTTTATCTCTTCTTTCCGTATATAGAGGTTCATTTTCTCATTCCAAGAGAGATCGGCTCCTTCAAATAACATTAAAACCATAGATTTTTTATTATACCCAGATAGCCAACCGAACCTCGCTAACGTCTTCATTACCTCCTCGACACTTCCTTCTATATTTTTTACATACATTGTTATATCATCCGCAAAGAGCGAAATTTTAATCTCTTCATCTTTAATTTTAACCCCTTCATTTTTAAATTTAAACCCCTTAAAAAAAAAAGCTACAAAAGCATTTCTAAAGACCTGGGTGTACAGCAATCCATGGTTAGACAAATTGTCAACAAATTCAGGACTGTTGTTACTCTCCCTAGGAGTGGGTGTCCTGTTATGATCACTCCAAGATCACAATGGGCAATCCTGACATTGGTTAGAAAGAACCCAAGGGCAACCGCAAAAGATCTACCAATATTCACTGGTATGAAACACCACTCTTAATAAATCTCCCCAATGGTTTAGAACATCTAGCATGGATTTATTAAACAAATGGTTTTCTCTTCTCTATCTTCTACCATCTCCATTTGTCTAACCGTTTATTAAACGGGACCTGTGTGGTCCCTCTTTTTAATTCAAAGGGACCAGACAGGGTCCCCGACACCCTCACTCGCGCCTGTGGATGGCTGTATAGTTTACTCACCAAGTGACCGATATTTCCCGTAAGTCCCATTTTTTCTAAAACCTGACCAGACCCAGAACACATTATTAAACGCCTTTTCTGCGTCAGATGATATCATAACCGCTTTGGGCATTAAATGTGTCCTGTGTCTGGTCAGTCAAGCACCGCTAGAGTCTTTCTAATATTTCTATTTCCTGCTCTACCTTTCACAAATCCATTTTGATGTTCTCCCACCAACCTGGGGAGAAATTATTTTAGTAAGGATTTTTATATCCTGATTTAGTAGTGAAAAGGGTCTTTATGATTCAGGCAAGGACAGATGTTTGTTATTCTTGCCAATCACTACTATATATGCCTAATCTGCCGATATCATCTTCTTATCTCCTTGAAATATTTCTTTAAAGGCCGATTGTAAGAGATCAATTGCTTTATCTTTCATTATTTTATAAAATTCTGCATTGTAATCATCTGAACCAGCTTTCTTCTTGTGGTCTATATAGATATTTATAGTAATTCATAAATACTTCTGCTATTTGGTCCGGTGAATTTACCAATCTGTTCTTATTATTTTTGATTACCTCAATATGTTGAGTTTTCTTATATCCTTTTGCTAAATTAGCTAGTAACCTCCCTGATGTATTTATAATATTTAGTGTCGGCCTTCAGTTTGTATTATTCCTTCTTTTCCAATAAATCCTGATATATTTCTTTGCTTGCTTGCTACTTGATCTTATTTTCACTACTGGGTTTCTCTGTGTATTTGTTGATTCTCCGCCTGAATGCAGCGGGCAGTGGCCGGGACCCGCATCAGACATTTATGGCATATCCTGTGGATATGCCATAAATGTCTAAGGGTATGTTCACACGAGGGCGTCCGTAACGGCTGAAATTACGGGGATGTTTCAGCCTGAAAACATCCCCGTAATTTCAGCCGTAACGGCATGTGCAGGCGCTAGAACGCCGCGTCAATTACGGACGTAATTGGCGCTGCTATTCATTGGAGTCAATGAATAACGGCTCCAATTACGGCCAAAGAAGTGACAGGTCACTTCTTTGACGCGGGCGTCTATTTACGCGCCGTCATTTGACAGCGGCGCGTAAATTACGCCTCGTGTGAACAGACAAACGTCTGCCCATTGCTTTCAATGGGCAGATGTTTGTCAGCGCTATTGAGGCGCTATTTTCGGACGTAATTCGTGGCAAAAATGCCCGAATTACGTCCGTAAATAGGCCATGTGAACATACCCTAAGATGGAAATACTCCTTTAACCCGTTAGTAGAAACAAATGCAGGTAAAAAATGGATCTTTTTGATGGCGCTGCTGTGTGGTGAGAATGATGTGGAACGGAGTCCCGAGTTATTAATAAGTTCAGTTTATTGAAAGTGGCTACGCGTTTCGACGATGAACAATCGTCTTCCTCAGGCCATGTACATATCAGAAAGGACACAACTTATATAACCTGTAGGTACAAATTAACATAATTGAAAAAAAAACGCCAAATCTGACGGGGTCAAGGTGCGATCTTGACGTCACTCCCGGTTTTTTAACCGTCTTTTTGTTCTTATTTCATTTAACCCGTTAGTGACCGCTCAACAGTGTTTTTTTACAGCGGCCACTAACGGGCTTTATTCCGATGCAATAGCCTTTTTACGGCGCTGCATCGGAATAAATAAACCAAGCAGGGAGACATTAAATGTCCCTGCTCTCAGCCTTTTAACCCCTCAGATGCGGCGCTCAATATCGAGCGCCGCATCTGAGTTGTTTTGGAGAGAGGGAGCTCCCTCTCATCCCACTTACACCCGGCGATAAGATCGCCGAGTGTCTGTCTTCTATGGCAGCCGGGGGGCCTAATAAAGGCTCCCAGGTCTGCCTGTAGTGTATGCCTGCTAGGTTATGCCTCTGGCATGACCTAGCAGATGCCTGTCCGTTTTACACTGACAGGCATGATTAACTGCAATACAGAAGTATTGCAGTGTATTATAAATGTGATCGAGTAATTGCATAGTGAAGTCCCCTAATGGGACTAGTAAAAAAGTGAAAAAAAAGTTTAATAAAAAGTGGAAAAAAAAAATGAAAAAAAATGAAAAAAAATTGCAAAACCCACTTTTTCCCCTTACAAACTGTTTTATTATTAAAAAACAAAATCAAGTAAAAAAGTTACACATATTTGGTATCGCCGTGTCCGTAACGATCCAAACTATAAACTTATTACATAATTTAAGCTGCACAGTGAACGTCGTAAAAAAATCAAATAAAAAACCATGCAAAAATTGCTGTTTTCTTTGAATCCAGCCTTAAAAAAAATTTGATAAAAAGTGATCAAAAAGTCGCATCTACTCCAAAATGGTACCGATAAAAACTACAAGTCGTCCCGCAAAAAAAAGCCCTCATACAATTGCATCGGTGAAAAAATAAAAAAAGTTATGGCTCTTCTAATATGGAGACACAAATACAAATAATTTTGAAAAAAAGTATTTTCACTGTGTAAAAGTAGTAATACATACAAAATCTATATAAGTTTGGTATCGTTGCACTCGTAACAACCCGCTGAATAAACTTATTGTGTTATTTATACCACACGGTAAACGGCGTCAGTTTAGGACGCAAAAAAGTGTGGCAAAATTGCAGTTTTTTTTCTATTCCCCCCTAAAAAAAGTTAATTAATAAATTCTATGTACCCCAAAAGGGTGATATTAAAAATTACAACTTGTCCCGCAAAAAAACAAGACATTATACAGCTATGTCGACGCAAAAATAAAAAAGTTATAGCTCTTTGAATGAGACGATGGAAAAACTTAAAAAATGGCTTGGTCATTAAGGTCTAAAATAGGCTGGTCACTAAGGGGTTAAACTAAAATTTTGAGCTTAGTTCTAGTTTGTTCTTTTGACCCCTTATAGATTTCACATCCTGGTCTAGAAATAATTTTTTTTCCATTATTATAATTACTCTAGCATCAAATTTCACTTTCAAAGCAAGAATGGAGTTATCGATTTCACAACAGCAGCAGAGTCCCAGGTGTACAAGGCCAAGAATGGGCATCTGACTGTGGTAAGTGACACATGAGGAAATACTGGTCATGTTTTACAAAATATCATTGGTGTACTTAAGTTTTATAAGTGTTGGAAATTATATCTGACCCGGATCTTAATCCAAACAAGATTTTGGTGTGATCTTTATCAAACAGATGTACTGCAGAAAGCATTTGTCATTCCCAATAAGGCTCGAGTCACATGCAATACTTACTGGAGCTAACATTATAGCATCCTGTGTCCCTGTGTGACAGCTTTAGTATGCTTGTCAACAAAATTTGACACCTAGCTCTAGGGTTTAAATAGCATGAAACAGTCAGCCCACCCAAACTAGCACAGACAACTAGGGAGGGGGAATGAGGGAAATTCGCAATAAAAATATAATTAGGATTTTATTGAAATACAAAACATCTAAGGGACAAAAGTTAGGAGAAAATGTTAAATTTGATTGACAATCGTCTTTTTGCGAACTATACTATATAAGTACGTAACGTGCAGAGTGGAGGGCTCCGTGTCTGTGTTTGACTCATAGGGCCAGTTCACACGTTGCGTAAATACTGCGGATTTTCCGCAACGGAATCCATTGTGGAAAATCTGCAGGAAATACAGTAGCAGCAAAGTGGATGAGGTAAAAGAAATCTCATCCACACGCTGCGTGAATACTGAGCGGAAATACCACTCAGAAATTTACCTGCGGTGCGGAAATTCATTGTGAAGCATGTCAATTGTCTTTACGTAAATGTTGTTTATATGAATTGAAATGGGGATGTAAATCCTGCATCAAATAGCAGTTGTTCTGTTTTTAGCGTCGATTCTGCCGCAAAAAACGGAACTCAGAAAAAAATAAATCAATTAAACTTACCTAGGAGTCTGTGTTTTATCCTCCTGGGATGACGCTTCATGTTACCGCCGCGGCAGCCAATAACAGGCTGTAGTGGTGGTCACATGGATGAAATGTCATCCCAGGAGGCCGGCCTGGATGACGTCAGAGGCCCGGCCTCCTGGGATGACGCTTCATCCCACATGACCGCCGCTGCAGCCAATCACGTCATCCCAGGAGGGCGGTCTGCTAGCTTGCCAGCTAAGTGCTGCAGTCTTTCGCAGCAGACATTCCGGGCGAAAAACTGCACCACAATTTGGTGCGCTTTTTCGCCCGGAATTCCTTGCGGCACACAGGGTGGAAGCGCTGCCTGCTATTACGCAGTGTATCCGCCTCGTGTGAACTCAGCCTTACTGTCTCATAATGATCCTGAGTTACAGCCTTTCTGCAGATTTACAGATTACTGCATGATTTCAGAGCAAAATCTCCCAGAATTCCTTGTTAGTTAATGTCTGCACAAACTTGGTGATATAGATTCTTGGAAGGGTCGTTTCACTGTAGGTAACTTATAGGAGGGACTTATAGGTGGAAGATCAGCTAAGCTGAGGACAAGCTTTATTTCATAATCATGCAGTAGAATTGTGAATACAGCTCTGGGCTGTTAGTACAGGCTGTAACTCGGGATCAGTATAAGATAATTTAAGCAATGTATTTACAAAGCTGCTCAACTTTTTATGTACGGTATATTATTTCTATATGTAAACTGAAAAATAAAGCTCAAAGTGATTGAAATTGCAATATATTTACTATATTGGGTATACGTAACAAACCTACTGGCTGGTTCATTGTATATTAGCAGGGTAGAAGAAGCAATTGTTTTTGAGAAGTACAAGCACTAAACAGAGGAAACACAATTATATGTAAAACGCATAAAAATGTATTAATGCATGTCTATATAGTTTGTCCTCAGAATACTCATGCTTGGCTCATTCCCCATGTTCAAACAAACTTACTTTACAATACTCAGGTTCTGTGTATAAGGCCTCCCACAAACGAGCGTGTTCGGTCCGTGATATACGGACCGTATGTCGGCAGCATTTCCCAGACCGAACACAGTGCAAGGGGGAAACTGTCCCGTACTGTAATCATGTTTTCAGTACGGGACAGTATTTCCATGGGGAAGTAGTGACACCTACTGTCATACATAAATAAATGTTTTTTTCTGGAGGCTCCTGCTTTAGCCAGTCACAGAATCATGAGAAGATCTCGTGACACAGAGATTTATTTATACACTCCTCAACATTGAAATCGCCACACCAAGAAGGACAAGCCGTAAGGTTATGTAAATCGAGGAAGTAGCAGGTGTCGCTAAGATCTCCAAGTGATCACATTTTCAATCACCGAGCTCCAATCTGTGGCATGTGGGAGGGGCATAAAACCAGATTGAAAGCAAAGTTGTTTTTTTAGCCACGTGAAATCTCAAAAATGAAATCAAGCGGTGTGGGATGATTGTGCGATGCCTCCTCATGGTCGACGTGCCAGTTATCGCCACTTGTTGCAAACAGAATCCTTGAACTGAGAGACCTTGGTTCATCACTCTGTCTGATGTATACGCACCAAGGCCGAGATGTCAGCACTGTTCAACATTGCGTGTCCCGGAGATTGGGATAACAACGAACGGGAATGACAGCAAGAGGTGCGTGGAGACTAACCACTTCATGGACAAATCTTCTGATTGGAAGAATGGCACGTAGTGATCTATTCTGTACTGCAAGTGAAATTGGACATCACATCCCAAGCCTAGGACAGCAACCAGTGTCGACACAAACCAGCAGAAGGCGTTTGCACGACATTGGGCTACGAGCCAGATGCCCAGCTACAGGTGTTTCATTGACCACACACCTCCGCTCTCAAAAGGCCATCATGGTGCACATCAAGACAGCTGTAATGGAAGTCTATCCTCTTCAGCGACGTGTCCCTTCACAAGGGAACGTCACACTGGTCCTACCCCGGGATTATGGTGTGGGGTGGCATAATTACAGTAGCCGGACTCCTCTAGTCTTTTATTCAGTTACGCTAATAGCACGGCGTTACATTAATTTGGACATGGAACCAGTGGTACGGCAGTGTCCCAAGAGCTGTTTTTTCAACAGGAATATATTAGGCCGCATGTTGCTCATGCTTCTGTGAGCAGCCTGCGTAGCCTAAACGTGCTATCATGGCCTGCAGCATTTCCAGACTTTTCTCCCATCTAGCACATCTGGAACATCATTGGTCTGAAATTGCAAAGGGAGCTGGCAGTAGCAAATCTTAATAATTTGCTTGCCCAAGTGCATTCAGCATGGCATAACATTCCTCAGACCACAATTAATAACCTCATTGACAGCATGCCAAGGCGTGTGTGTGTGTGTGTGTATTTTTGCGTGTTGCACCCGTACTCTATACTAGGGATGCACGCTGCATCGAAACTTCGATATTGTTTCGATACTCTGCATCCCCAAACGGTTCGATACCGTTATTTCATGTATTTCTATACTGAGCTGTGCGGTCGCACAGCTCAGTATTGTAAAACATAAATGTATGAGAGGGGGGCTGCGGCTGTGTAATACAGCCATTGTCGTCCTCCGGAGTCCTGATAACAAGTGCGCGGGGTCAGGATGATGCGATGCGGCCGGCGCGGCCCTGAAGACAGAACATGGCGGGCGCACTACAAAACACCCCCATGTTCTGTCTTCAGTGCCTGAACCGCCACTCATTAGTGCAGCGCCGGCCGCATCAGCTCATGCTAACCACGCACGCACTTCATGTCAGGAGCGGGGTAATGGTTGTATTACACAGCCGCAGCCCCGCTTTATAACAGCGGAGATCAGAGAAACCTCTCATCTCCGCCATTATTCCCGTGAATGCTGCGATCACAGCGGACTGCAGCATTCAGGAGAAAATGAGAAGGGGGATGCCCCTTGGATCACATCACAGGGAATTCCTGTGACGCGATTGAGGGACATACCATATATGGGCAGACAGCCCAGGGTCCATTGAAGGACCCCAGGACTGTCTTACCATATTTCCTGTTAGGGCATACTTAGGTATGTCCTAACAACTGCCTGTGTACTATCTGTACACAGGCTAATGTACTGTAATATAGATATATGCCAGTACAATAAAGTTTAAAAATAATGTAAAAACAAAGTAATGTTAAATTAAAAAAAACAATACACATTCACCTTTTTTACAATAAACATTACAATAAGTCTCAATACATAAAATATACACATTCAGTATTGGCGTGGCCGTAATAACCAGCACAATTTTTTTTTTTTGCATCATTTATGATGTGTACGCTGTAAAAAAATAAAATAAAAACTGCTTTCTATCACTTATTATTGTGGGGCACAAGGTGTGATGAATTTAACCCCCTTGTGCCTCACATTGAGGCTGGGTTCACACGACCTATCTTCAGACGTATTGGAGGCGTTTTACGCCTCGAATTACGTCTGAAAAAGCGGTTCCAATACGTCGGCAAACATCTGCCCATTACTTTCAATCGGCTTTACGATGTACTGTGCCGACGACCTGTCATTTTACGCGTCGCTGTCAAGACGGCTCGTAAAATTACAGCCTCGTCAAAAGAAGTGCAGGATATTTCTTGGGACATTTTTGGAGCCGTTTTCTCATATACTCCAATGAAAACCGCTCCAAAAACGGCTGTGAGAAACGAGAGTTGCTCAAAAAAAGTCTGAAAATCAGGGGCTGTTTTCCCTTGAAAACAGCTCCATATTTTCATACGTTTTTTATTAAGCGTGTGAACAAACCCTAATAGTAATTGACCCCATCATGTACCTTACATATTAACCCATTTTGACTGAGAAACATGATGGGGTTAATTACTATTAATGTGAGAGGAATGTGGAGGTTAAATTCATGATCACACAACACGCCACACATCAGAAAACGGAAGAACTTTTTTTTCTTTTATTACTGTTGGCAAAGTATCGAATTGATATCGAAATCGCAATACTAAACTAAGTATCGGTATCGAAGTCCAAATTCTAGTATCGTGACATCCCTACTCTATACTGAATAAATCAAGAGGTTTGGAATATTTTGTTTCCATTTTTTTATCATTTGCATATCATTAACATCTATCGATCCTGTGATTTCCACAATTCCAAAACTTTTCCTTCTTGGTGTTTCAATTTTATTGTTGAGGAGTGTATATTTCTCAGTATTATTTGCAATATGAGACAGAATAGATTAAGAGATGAATGGCTGGGATATTTTCCAATTTTTCGTGTGCATGTTCTTGGTTTATTGTTCCTTTAAAGCTACGTTCACTCTGCTTAGTTACATTGTACAAAAAAAATCAACTGAAAATGAAAAATAGCTATTGCTTATAATGATTTGGTCACATATCCGCAAACCTGGTTCCATTATTAGAACTGAATACCTGCCTAGAGTGGAGGTGCAAAGGCTTAGGCATCATTCACATGTTTGACTCCTTATTCTGTCCAAATAGAGTTGGTGCAGAATTCAGAGCCAATGTTACCAAGTCATCTATTTATTTAGAAGGCACCATAAACTTTTAGACCACAGTCCATATAAATTACATAGGGGTTTAAAGTGTAGCTAAACATTTGACAAACTTCTGACATGTCAGAAGTTTGGATTGGTGGGGGTCCGAGCACTGAGACCCCCACCAATCTCTAGAACAAAGCAGCTAAAGCGCTCATGCGAGTACACGCGCTCATCCGAGTACGGGCTCATAGACTTTCTATTGCGTCTGTACACCGATACATTTATTTCCGTAAACATCCGAACAGACACGAAGCGGCTGAACGATGGTAAGGACTTGAAAGTGTGATCCGAACAACTAGGTGGAAACTAAGGTAATCCCGAGGCAGCGAACATGCGAGACTAGAGAAAGCATTAAGCCGTTAACGGTGATTGATAGCTCTGTTGTGAAGGGGGGGGGGGGTGTTTAAATTTGAAGGGAGAGAGATTCTCAGTGAGAGTTGCAGCTTGTTAGCAGATATCTATAATAGTCCTGAGCAGGGGATCCCCCACTATGGTATTAATATGAAAAGGGGTTGTCTTACGAAAACCATTACTTACTGTAGCTGACCATTCTTATGTCAAAACCTTTCATGTAACTATTTTCTTATACAGCCTTACACCATAACTTGATGCAGACATTTGCCCTCTCTGTTTCAGACATCACCGAAATTAAAATCCTAATGAAGATCAGCATTATCGGTGGATGAAACCTATTACTGCTAGTACTGGGACTGTGGCACGAGCAGTTCGATATCTGAGGCATTACCAGTTATATTCACACTGATGGGAGTGATGCAGTTCCAACACGATGTGCTGTGCATTTCATGCAGTAAATATTAAGCATCCTCTGGCTTCCCACGCTACCATTCCTCCAGTTTAAAATAAATTGCCATTACATTGGGCCATGTAGTTTCTTCTTGCATTAGTTCAAAAGGTAAAAGCTTTCAAGGGCACTTATCAAGAAGAGCATCCTGCAGCTTAGAGGACACTTACTTGCACCCCATGGAAGTAGATCAGGTATTGGCATTCAATTGCTATCGAATGGGATCTTTTTGAGGATAAGTGACAAAATGTTGACATTACATAAATTGTTCTGTTTATCACCCTCCCCCCCAGGCTCGGTGTTTATGTGCCCCTGCATATTGTCCAGCAGCGTGATCCTCCAGGGTCACTTGCCACTCCTTGTCTGCTGCTGACCCCATCACCTCCCTCCGGGGGATCTATCTTGTTCTCCCTCTCACCCATTTGTTTACGTGTTCTCACACCTCTTCCACATGACCGTGTTCCGGCCGTGAAAAACGGCCTGAGTGTCGGCCGTATTTCCCAGCCTGACCACAGTACAGGTGAACAGAACTTCTGCCATCGTAGACATTTATGATGCTGAGTCTCTGCCTCCTCACAGAACTGCTGTTCCGTACTGAACAAAATGATATAGTACAGAACAGCAGTTCAGTGGGGAGGCAGTGACTCCTTGCATCATAAATGTCTATGATGGTAGAAGTCCCATTCATCTGTACTGCTTTTGGCCAAGAAATGTCGTGTGCAAGAGGTGTTATAATTCACAGGTCATAGTGAAAATGCAGTTTGTTTTTTTTTTCCTGGAACTGTGGCAAGTGTCCCATGTTGCCACAATTTTGTGGCAAAATGGGTGCTTGCCACGACTCCAGACAAAAAAAAAATATTTTTTTTTTTAACCGCTTGACGAATGGGATCTGTGCAAATCCCACCCGACACTGCCTCATATTTCTAATAGAGATGAAGAAAAATTAGTGTATGCATATAAGACATCCATTTCATTTGTACTGCGCATTTGTGTGTGTTCGGGGAGGCGCTGTATAGTACTGCATATATTAAGCTGTGCTATACCGCACCCCCCTGAACGACAGATTTTTGCAGTCCAAATAAAATAGATGTCTGGGGGCGCCAGACCTTATTTGACAAGTTTCACTGTTCCATAATTCTATTATAACTATTTTTGCTTTGATTTAGCCTATTAGTCCCTGGTCCCTGAGTGACTGGTTTCATGCTTCAAGAAAGGTAGCGTCCCACACTTATTTTCAGTGTGTGATATAAAACAGGTTTAGAATAACCTAAACTCCCTCTTTATGCATGAAAGTATTGTTACAGTAATGTTTCCCTGCACAAATAGCGAGTTAACACCACATATCCATACGTATTAATTTGAAGTACCGCAAATTACATATTTCTTGGCTAAGAATGCACCTCAAAAAATAGTCGATTTTGTACTCTGCTGGAAAATATGTAGTGTGACCTGTTCCCGCAGCATTTGCTGAGGCTGAAAAATACAAGGCTAATTTCAAGAAAACTGTTTTTGAAACGTATTTTGAAGTGTCAATTGAAAATTTTGCTAGTAAAACACATTTAAGAAGGGACATCACCTCGAATGAACTACACAGCGTATTTCAGGCATAGGTCAAGTCTATTTCGGAGAATAATCCGAGCATTTTACGCACCGAAATATACGTAGTGTGAACAAGGCCTAAAAATAATTAACAAGCAGTGGATGAATGTTATGGATGTTCATGTGGTCCTTTTAACATTCATGGTGCCATTGGAATGCACCTAAAATAACTGCTTTGTATCAAACCCGTTGTCTTTGATACAAGTCTTTGCCTGTTGACTGGACAACGTTAAGCTGAAGATTGACAAGTCCACCATTGGTTGGGCAGGTGTCCAGTAATGTAAACTACCTCACTACCATGTGACAACTCAAGTGATCCCACAGACAAGCAGCACACGGATCATTTCAAAATCAGCAATTGGAAATGATGCATCAGGTGACCAAAAAAAAAGTTCTATTTTTCTGCAATGGTTTCCTGCAGGAGGTATTAACAATACAATATTCGATGATGTCTATGAAAGAAGTTGGTGTTACATTATGGGTGGTATCTGAAATCAGAAGTGCTGCATTTTCTTTTTTTTACAGACAAAATCTTACAGTACGCTAATGTCCTTCTGATCCAGTGCTCTCCAAAATATAAAGAAAAGATTCAAAAGCGTCCATATTTGTTGTTTATTGGGGATTAAGGACAATATAAATTATTTTTATACATATAAGAGACTAAAGCTACTTAAAAACAAAAAAGAAAAATATATAGAATATTAATCCTGACATAAAAACACTTAGAGGTGCACGGCTTGTCTGGGTGGTAAGGAAAGTTCTGTCTGAATCCTGCAGAGCTGTAAACTTTTATAAATGAAATCAAAAGTTATCATTGACCTCCGTCTACTGTCTCTCTATTAAGTTCACACCAACTTTACAGAGCTCAACAGCTATGCAGCAAACCAACGAATACACGTTACCGCCAAAATTTCTACTGGAATTAATTGCACTGGGCGGAAGTACAGAATGTTTTTCTTGGTCTACATACAGTATACAGTCAATGTGTACCACAGAATATCAAGCAATGCATTAAGGCAATATATTTAGTCCATCTTCATTTCCCACATCTGATATATCCTATGTCAGCACTTTTCTGGAAACTTTACATGTATACAACCGCCAGTTGTTGTGAGGCTGGGCAAATCCATACACAATAAAAAGAGAAAATTCACTTCAGTTAGGTCGCTGTCCCTTCAAAGTGATATAAATAAGTCACAGAAAGTGTAACAGATGAAGCTGGACCCAAACCCACAGGCTTGTGTCATTTACAACCTCCCCAACCGTTAAAACGGGCCTTTTTTCCAAGTGTATTGGGATGAAACCGCACAGAAGTACAGACAGGTCTGTTTTGTGGACGGAGAATCATAGTCAAAGTGGACAAGTACTACTGGTGAAGATGAGCCCTGTCATCTGGTCGTTTGATGTGAATCCGCCTTACTCTTTCAATGCGATCCCGCTCATCATCATCGTCAAGGTGATGAGAGCGTCCAGCTGCCCCTCCTGTGGCCTCCAGCAGAGCATTGTCTGGTCCCCGTCCATCCTGTGCCTCATACAGTAGAATGTTAAGAGTTTCTTCATAGATTCTTGCCTCTGGAAACTCAACCTAAATAACCAAACACAATTACTTAAGGACTAGAATTACCACACTGAACTCAGAATTTACAGCACATTCACAGATCTTGCTGCATTGCAAAAAACAGAGCTCCCAAGATCCCAGCTTGACTAGATTTCAACTACCATATTTTAGGAATTTAATTGGTCAGTTAAAAGCGAATCCAATCTAGTACAGAACGTTCTCTCACAAAGAACACCACTTTTTTTTTTAAGCATAAGCCAGTGCGGAGATCTGCTTATCGCCATGGGCCTGGCTTCTTTAGCCTAGCCATCAGCTGTTATCGCCAGGGGAAGTCACATCTAGGAATATATATTCCCTGCTGCAGTGAATATGTAGAATTGAAGTCGATGTAACGCAAGGCTACACTAACTTTGCAGAGTAGGAGCCGCTCTTACAAAGATAATCTCCATTCTGGGCCATAGAGATGGGTCCCTAGTAGGGAACTCCCTTCTATAAAGTACATATACCCTGATAGGGAATATGGACAAATGTTCATGTCACGAGACCACTCCTTTAAAGAAAAGCTGTAAACGTTCCTCAGTGTGTTTGCCTAAGATGGAAGGAACACTATTCTTCTCTACCGAGATTGCCACCCTCTTTATTTAGTACTAGCTACATAAAAAGTAAAAAAATGACTAGAACGTAATTGAATACTTTAACTGCAATATTCAGTACAGAAGTCGATGCTGCCGGTTAACAAACCAACCTACCTTAGTTTGTTTCTTTTCTGTAGCATACACAATGGACGTACAGCACACCTCTGCAATTTTTCGACCCTGCCCATAGAACGACCAACAGCAGATTTCATCACCAATCACATCTTTAATGAACAAAACCCTTCCATTAAACCTCAAAGACAACTTGTCAAACAGCTCAATATTCTTAAGCATGTTGTCATCCGAGTTACTGCAAATAAAAAATAAAACAAGTAAAATTACTAATCCTGCCTAAGTCTTATCTGCAGAAAAACAAAGAAACAGAACATGCCTGACAACTTTTAAAGGGATTTGCAAAATATATGAGTACGCAGCACTTCATTCAGCATTCATTGAAGAGAATTTGAGAGTCCCAGTGGCCAGATCTCCAGGGTTGTAGGACAAGTCATACAAGTCTTCTTTAGGAACAGCCTTTTAAAAGGGAAGGGGTCATGATTTTTTTTTTTTATTCTTATATTGCTTTTAATATATTAACATAAATTTTATTTATTTGTGTTCTCATGTTCTACTTTTTACTGTGTTCTTACTTTTACTTCTCTATGGGGCTGCCATTTTTTTTTTCCATCTATGTATGTGTCGATTAACACATACAGAGATGCTATACGGCACATACATCCCCATAGAGAATGCGAATGGGAGCCGTTCCATTCTCAGAAGCGTACGCCGTCTGTGTGTGAACGGCACATGCGCCGCTCCCACACAGATCAAAACGAAGCTCATTCGCAGAGCGAAATCCGGCACCATTTTCATGTGGAGCGAAAGCCGCTGCCGGACAGTAAGATGACTTCCAACCATATGTTCAACGAAGCAAAGGCGCAAGGAAGAGGAGCGTAGACCAGCGGAGGCGGCAGTTAATTTATGTTCGTGTATGTGATGTGTGTATTATGTTCGTGTGATACGGTCTGCTGAGCCCTGTATCTAATCCTCCTAGCACTGTGCAGTCGCTCAGAAAATGGCAGCACAGATTGTAGGAGGTTTGAAGACATTCAAACCCCTCCCCCGCCTGGCACTAGCCAGAATAAGGGAGGGGGGATTATGTGAGGACACTAGAGAGAGTGTGTCCACCCCAAATTTGCAGCATAAATCAATGAGGTTACTTTACCACATTGCCAATGCGGCAATTTTGGGAACTGCTCCCTCTAGTGACCAGCACATGGAAATGTTATAAATTAGAATCGAATTTATAATATTTCCTGACTTGTGAAAAAATTAAAACAATGTGTAATCACTTATATACTAATTGTTTAACTGAAAAAATAAAATAAAAATTCTAGCAGCACATTCCCTTTCAGCAGTTTAAAGGCTATTAACCCCTTAATGACCAAGGATTATTTTTTGTTTTTTCACGGTAGCATTCCAAGAGTCGTAATTTTTTTTTTTTTTTTGTCGACCTAGCCATATAAGGGCTTGTTTTTTGCGGGACGAGTTGTATTTTGTAATTGCACCATTTTTGGATGCATATAATATATCGATTAACTTTTATTAACTTTATTTTAGGAGAGAATTGAAAATAAGCAGCTATTCCAGCAATTATTTTCACGTTATAAATTTACGCCGTTTACTATGCAACGTAAATAACACGTTATCTTTATTCTATGGGTAGGCACGATTACGGGGATACCAAATATGTAAAGGTTTTATATATGTTTTCCTACGTTTGCACAATAAAAATACTTTTAGAAAAAAAAAAACTACTTGTTTGTGCATCGCCGCATTCCAAGAGCCATAACTTTCATTTTTCCGTCAATGTGGCCTTGATTTTTGCAGGGCAAGGTGTAGTTTTCATTTGTACTATTTTTGGGTGCATAGGACTTATAGACTAAGCTGTTATTTTATTTTTTTAAAAAGCTGATCCATTTATGAAATATACATCTACTTCATCCTTTACCAGCCGTTACATTCATCACTGTTAAATACTTCAAAAGGCAAAACTTTGTTATAATTAGGACCAAGAAATACAAATTATGGAATAGCTGACTTCATTACAAGTTGTAACAAAAAGCTTTGTAAACATTACATACTTCCATGGTCTGACTGGTGTGTTCTTTAAAACACCACACAAAGACAGCAAAATGTATTTAATGTGATACAATGTAGTTAGGTAATCCTGCATGTGTCAAAAATACTCCTATTGTGGATTAACAGGAAATGTAATGTAATGATAATCTGGCAATGGTGGACCTTAGTGGGGAGACAGCAGAAGCGGCGCTCAATGGTAACGGTTTTCGTGTCTGTTCTAGGCCTTATAACAAGACTTACATTACTACTAATGTTTACACCTATGTCCTGAGGCCAATTGTAGTAATGCTGCCCCTGGCAGGGGTGCAACACACATTGGGGCAGATTATTCGTAATGCGCCAGAATTCTGGCTCAAATGGAGCCAGGAAACGGGGGTCTGCCTTAGAGAAAAGGGGCATGGCTTAAATGGTGACAAATTGCAGAGAAAGCGAGAGAGAAAGCGAGAGAGAAAGCGAGAGAGAAAGCGAGAGAGAAAGCGAGAGAGAAAGCGAGAGAGAAAGCGAGAGAGAAAGCGAGAGAGAAAGCGAGAGAGAAAGCGAGAGAGAAAGCGAGAGAGAAAGCGAGAGAGAAAGCGAGAGAGAAAGCGAGAGAGAAAGCGAGAGAGAAAGCGAGAGAGAAAGCGAGAGAGAAAGCGAGAGAGAAAGCGAGAGAGAAAGCGAGAGAGAAAGCGAGAGAGAAAGCGAGAGAGAAAGCGAGAGAGAAAGCGAGAGAGAAAGCGAGAGAGAAAGCGAGAGAGAAAGCGAGAGAGAAAGCGAGAGAGAAAGCGAGAGAGAAAGCGAGAGAGAAAGCGAGAGAGAAAGCGAGAGAGAAAGCGAGAGAGAAAGCGAGAGAGAAAGCGAGAGAGAAAGCGAGAGAGAAAGCGAGAGAGAAAGCGAGAGAGAAAGCGAGAGAGAAAGCGAGAGAGAAAGCGAGAGAGAAAGCGAGAGAGAAAGCGAGAGAGAAAGCGAGAGAGAAAGCGAGAGAGAAAGCGAGAGAGAAAGCGAGAGAGAAAGCGAGAGAGAAAGCGAGAGAGAAAGCGAGAGAGAAAGCGAGAGAGAAAGCGAGAGAGAAAGCGAGAGAGAAAGCGAGAGAGAAAGCGAGAGAGAAAGCGAGAGAGAAAGCGAGAGAGAAAGCGAGAGAGAAAGCGAGAGAGAAAGCGAGAGAGAAAGCGAGAGAGAAAGCGAGAGAGAAAGCGAGAGAGAAAGCGAGAGAGAAAGCGAGAGAGAAAGCGAGAGAGAAAGCGAGAGAGAAAGCGAGAGAGAAAGCGAGAGAGAAAGCGAGAGAGAAAGCGAGAGAGAAAGCGATCGATTATATATGAGAGCAGGATTCTCCTCTTCAATAATTGCAGTGTATAGAAGACATGATAGCAGTTAGGCTCCACCGACTAAAATCAAGAAAAAAAACCGGACAATTAGAGATGGCGCATGCAGAGGGGAAAAACATAAATCTGGAATACATGTTATGTAATGGCCAGGAATGGTGTTAATCCTCCTGTACACCCACACACTGAAAAGTCACCTGAAGAGTTAGGTACGTTTTAAAGGTATTGTTCACACGTGGCAGATTTGTTGCATACATTTTGCCACTTCCCATTTATGTGAATGGGGTTTGCAGAAAACCATTCAGATGTATGGAACATGTTTTAAACCACAGAAATTTCTGCAACAAATCTGCTGCGTGTGAACACACTATGAATACATTCCTTGTCAAACAGTTTCCCTTAAGGCTATGTTCACACGGAGTATTTTGGGGGAGGAATATCTGCCTCAAAATTCCGTTTGGAACTTTGAGGCAGATATTCCTCTCCCTGCACGCCGATTTTCGTGCCGTTTTTCGCCCGCGGCCATTGAGCGCCGCGGGCATAAAACAGCGAGATATACGCTTTCTCCTGCCTCCCATTGAAGTCAATGGGAGGTCAGAGGCGGAAGCGCCCGAAGATAGGGCATGTCGCTTCTTTTTCCCGCGAGGCAGTTTTACTGCTCGCGGGAAAAAGACGCCGACGCCTCCCATTGAAATCAATGGGAGGCGTTCTCGGGCCGTTTCTGCCGAGTTTTGCGACCCGGTTTCCGCGTCAAAAAACTCGGCAAAATACCCCGTGTGAACATAGCCTAAGATGTGCACAATAGATGGCAGAACCCTACCTGGTATAGGAATACTTGTTATTGCTTCTGTTGTAAAGTAGCTTGACTGCAGGCTGTGAAGATAAAAACATTCACATCTCAGTGATTTTAACAACCTTGGTGACAAATCTCTGCATTATCCATTCAGATGTTAGGAATGAAATAATTGTACTCACCGTAAAATCCCTTTCTTGTTGAATTCATTGTGGGAAACCGCACCATGGGTATAGGTCCCTGCCACTAGGAGGCTGTCACTAGGTAGGAAAAAGTCTATCCCGCCCACGCCGGGCCTGGAAAATAAATGCGGACGGGATCGGTATCCCCCTATGAATTCAACGTCAATGGGATTTTATGGCGAGTACACAAATCCAATTTTCTCGTTAATGTCATTGGTGGACAAAACACCGTAGGAAGTCTTAAAGCAGTCCCAGAGGGTGAGCTCAAGAAATGAGTTGCGTTGCTCGTACCAATGGAAATAGGCCTTCCACACGTGGCGATATACCTTGGCCGTTTAGAGTTTCTGGCCTTAGGAAATGTCTGAATGACAGGGTCAGAAATACTATAGGACCTCAATAACATGGCTTCCACAGCCACGCTGTTAAACGAAGCGGAGTTAAAGTTGGGTGGAACAGTGTACCTTGGTAAAGGAGATTGTGACGCAGCGGGAGTCACCACACTATATCCGCAAGCTGATTGATGAGGTCAGCGTACCAGGCACGGCGAGGCCAATCTGGGGCCACCTGGGTGGCTGGAATGCCCTCCGCCTTGATCCACACTAGAGCTCACGGCAGCAGGGGAAAGGGAGGGAAGAGGTACAGAAGAGAACCCGTCCCACAAGCAACTAGAGCTTCGACAACTATGGCCCCATGATGCCGAACCCTGGTCACAGACTGGAGCCTTGTGATTTAGAGGAGACGTGAAGAGGTCTGCCTTTGGAGTGCTCCACTTCTGACAGATATGGAGAAAAATCTCCGGATGGAGCAACGTCTCATGGATCCAGATTCTTCTGACTGGTCCGCAGCAGAAAGGACGGGCCCTAAAGAATGGCTGGTGTGATCTCCCACCATAGGAACTCCTGGCAAACCCGTAGAGGCAGTTTTGTCTGTGTGAGTGGATCTCTCTGTAAATGCCTTGTGTGAAATTGGGCAGAGAGAATGGCCTCGAAGGCAGACACCATCTTGCCCAGTACCCGTATGCGGAAACTACTAAAAAGGGGAACATCCTGACCAAGGAGGGCCACCCCAGCTTAAATGGCACTGATCTTGTCCTCTGTGAGGAATACTTTGGCAGACCTGGTGTCGAGAATCATTCCCAGGAATGCCATGTGCTGGGCTGGCACCAGGGGCGACTTATCTGTTGATAATCCATCCAAACCTGTGCAAAGTGTCCATGGTGATCTGGAGGCTGGAAAGATTGTCCTCTCTAGAGGAAGCCTTCACCAGGAGATTATCCAGGTAAGGGATAACAGCAAATTCCCTGTTGTGAAGAAGCAACATGAGAGTTGCCAGGACCTTGGTGAAAGCACTGGGAGCAGGGGTGAGCCTAAAGGAGCGCGACAAATTCGAAATGTTGAGAACAAACATTGAAGCCAAGAAAAAGCTGAAGGGCCCTTGCGATGGGTATGTGGAGGTAGACATCACGTATATCGAAAGAAAGGTACTCTCCCTGCTCTAGTGAGGCGACAACGGACCTCAATAACTTTATCTTGCGCCGTCAAGCTCTAACAAAGCAATCCAGCTTCTGAAGATTCAAGATTGGTTTGACTGACCTGTCCTTTTTGGGGCCTGAAGAGACTCAAATTGAAAGTTTTCACAGATGCTGACTTTGGAACGACGACTTCCTAAAAGAAAAAGGGAACGAACAGCTTGGAAAAAAACCCCAAAAAAACAGAAGCTTGATCTGGGGCGGTGTACGAAAGAACCGAGGAAGGGTCAGAAATTCGATTTTGTACCCTGTCGACAACACACCACCTCTTGAACCCCGGCATTGTCCACTTGGGCAAGCCATGTGGCTTGATAGGAAAGCAGTCACCCCTCACTCACTCAAAGAGAAGTGTCGTGATTAGACTCACCATCTGAATTGTGTGTGTACACAGGTCTACCTCTTGGGTAATCTCTTAGGCTACCATTTAGATGAACAAAGCCGAACTGGGACGTGAAAAACTGCCGTTTTCCACATCAGAGGTACACACATCCCCCATAGACTAGAGTCTATGGAGGGATGCATGCAGCGCAAAAAAAAATAAATAGGACATGTTTTCGTTTTTGACAGACCCTTCACACGGTCCGTTGAAACAACGGTCGTGCGAGCGGCCCCATTAACATGGTTTTAATTGTAGTCACACGTACTACATATATGCTCGTCTGAATGAGCCCTTCCATAGTGGGGTTATCGGCAGGTCACCTGCATAAACAGGGAAAGGGTTGGGGGACCGGCAGTGAGGGGACCACAGTGCAGAGGACCTGCCTGGTTTCCTCACAACAGGGGGTGGACTAGGCTGTAAATAGGCTGACAACCACTCTATAGCGAAAGGAAGAAAATGAAAAAACAAAAACTATAGACGCTAGACTAAAATGGAATAGCCAGTGTCTGTAAGAAGGGTATGGCCTGGCTGGTGTCCGTCTCCTAGTGTCAAGGGCCTATGGTGCGGTGTTGACCAATGACATTAAACGAGAAAAGTTTACATTGCGGCCATAAGCTGTAAAAGCCATACACTACTCGCGAACGTACATCAGTCCTCAGCAGATTTTTATGTAATAGTGCCACAGTGTGATAATTTACACATGATCAGAAACTAGGTAATAAAGGCGGATTTAGGAAGACTGACACATTGTTAGTCTGCAGTGTAATATGTACACCATCTACCCCCCCATACCAATAATACTGCACATTTATTCAGAATGAAACCTTCACATGTGTTTCTCACCTTATTAGACGTAGCTATCAACTTCTGCTCCTCTTTTGAAGATGTGATCACTGGGACTTTGCAGAACGGTTCATACACATCTTTATTCTAACGAATGAAAACAGTTAATTAATGTGGTTGTCCCAGTATCGACAATGGTCACCGATCCACAAGATAAGTGAAAATTGTCTGATTACTGGGGGCCCCACCAGTCACAAGAATGGGGGGTCCCGAAACCCCCCGTATCTCCTTACTGTATCCCACGCAGTGAGGAAGAGCTTGAATGGAACAGCGGTCTAGAATGCACCTGCCGCTCTAGTCAATGTCTATAGGACTGACTGAAACAGCTGAGCACTGTACTCATCTGTTTCCGTCATTCCCATAGTCTATGAACGGAGCAGCAGGGCGAATGCAGTGAGGAGGAACAGGGAGTTCGTGACTGTTCTCACGATTCATGGGGTCCCAGATGTGGGGCCCTCCAGTGATCAGACAAAAAGGCACTATCCATAGAAGTTGTCAATTCTGGTAATATCCCTTCAAGGAAGTTTTTCCCCCATGTTATTACATGATGCTTCTTCCCTTATAAAGTGTGACTCAAACAACGGTTACAAAAACGCAACAGAAATATGAACATATGAAACAGGATTGAAACACCAGAAAAGTGAATAAAATAACGGCTGTAACTTAGAAACTATATGAGCTCGTTTAAACTTGTATTACCAAAGACACGTATACCCCCGTTTAAGCCTACAGCTGAATAATCCCTATTCCACCTAAAATTTCTGATGAGATTACACCCCCCCCCCCCTTTCCTTCCATATCCTGCAGCTGCTCAAGACAGATTAAATAGTAATTGTCATTTCAGCAAACTTTGGACATGTTATAGTGACATGTCAGAAGTTTTTATCGGTGGGGTGCCGAGACCCACACCGATCGCTAAAACAAACAGGCAGAAGCGATCAACTGAACGGTCTGCAATGGGCAATCCTAGTATGCACGGGAAGTTTTCTAACAAAATTGCAGCTCCTTTTTGTTAGTACAAGAAAACTAGTGACAACAGTGTTCCTTCCATATCAGGGGCAGGCTTGCCAATAGAAAAACCGCAAGTTTCCAAGACTGCTGGGAATGTAACACAGAGGTAGTTGGTGGTTGCCTCCCGTCACTCTCGGCTTGAAGCCTGAAAATTCAGGTGTAGGAAAAAGCTCACTTTAGGAGCTCAATGTTTAGGAGACATTGCAGACTACTGGCATCTAATATATCCTATATAATGAATCTGAGTCCTGTGCCAGCATTACTAGACACCCCACAACAAGGAAACACTACCTGAAGAGATGCTTGACATTCATCTGCCAGTCCCTGCACCAAATAATACTTTGCTTCTGCCAAGAGTTCTTCAATTTCTCTTCGTGTTTCTGGAAGTGGTACAGCTCCATCTCTCAGGTAATTTAATATGGTCCCAAAGTGCTTCCCACATCGGTCTATAAGAATCCAACCTTAATAGAACACAATGGTGATTTAATAGGGAGTGCTATAGATTAAAAACACACAATGTAAATAAGAAAACAGCCATTGTCTACTAAAGGCAGAAATACACTACAATGGGACGTCTAAAATTCTCAGCCCCTTACAGTAGGGTATATGAATTGCATCTGCTGCAGAACCTCTGAGGTCAGGAAGGGGCAGCTTCATGATTATCACTCAATACATGTTCACAAAGATCAACTCCACCTTTCTAGTCTTGGGGCTTTCAGACCTTTAGTAAATACGGTTCACATATCAAGTTACGTAACTTACTAATTGCACACCATTTCAGAGACTCAAATGTGCCACTTATCCTTACTAGTAGGGTTGTCACGATACCAGAATTTGGACTTCGATACTGATACTGTAGTATTGCGATTCCATGCCAAAACGATACTTTGCCAACAATAATAATAAAAAAAAAACGTTCTTCCATTTTCTGACGTGAGGCACGTGGTTTGATGAATGTTGAACCTTCATGTGCCTCACATTAATAGTAATTAACCCCATCAGGCTTCTCACTTATAATAGACATTGGGTTAATGTGGGAGGTACATGATGGGGTTAACTGGTAAGATGGAGGTTCAAAATTCACAATACCACGTGCCTCACATTAATAAGTGAAAGTTTGTTATTTTTTTAACAGCATAATCATCATAAGTTTGTTGTGCAGGTAATTACGGCCGCGCCAATACTAAATGTGTATATTTTATGTATTGAGACTTATTTTAATGTTTATTGTAAAAAACGTGCATGTGGTTTTTTTTTTCTATTTAACATTACTTATTTTTATTTTTTTACTTTTCTATTTTTAAATTTGAATGTACTGGCATATATCTATATACTGATAGTACGCAGGCAATTGTTAGGACATACCAAAGTATGTCCTAACAACAGGAAATCTGGTCAGACAGCCCTGGGGTCCTTCAATAAACCCTGGGCTGTCTGCCCATATATGGTATGTTCCTCGATCCATCACAGGGATTCCTGTGATGCGATCCAAAGGGCATCCCCCCCTTCTCATTTTCCCCTTGAATGCTGCAGTCAGCTTTAAACGCAGCATTCAAGGGAATAGCGGCGGCAATGAGAGGTTTCTCTGATATCCGACGTTAGAGCGGGGCTGCGGATGTGTAATACAGCCATTGCCCCGCTCCTGACAAGCGGTCAGTATGAGGTGATGTGGCCGGCGCGGGCACTAAAGGCAGAACATGGGAGTGTTTTGCAGTGCGCCCGCCATGTTCGGTCTTCATTGCCGCCACCGCTCATTAGTGCAGCGCCGGCCGCATCATATCGTACTAGCCCCGCTCTGACTAAATTTATGTGTTACAATACTGAGCTGTGCGGCCGCGCTGCTTAGTATCGAAATACATGAATTAACGGTATTGAACCGCTTCACGGTGCACGGCATCTAAATAGTATCGATATTTCGATGCATTGTGCAACCCTACTTACTAGTAAGACATTCACTAGTGTCTATGTACATAGTCCTGGTTATGTAATAGAGCTCCTGTACTGCCCACTATGTACAGAACAATTGAGAAGACCACATGGAACTAGACTAGCCACCCATTATGAAAGCCTAAAATACGTGCACGTCTGTAATGGTACATTCTATTATGGTACATTACAGGAGTATCGGTTCTGATAGTAAGCATGCAGGCAAAATAAAAAGCTCTGCTTCCAGCAGATAATCAGCAGAATATAGGTGCCATATCCTACGAAAGGAATGCCTGCAGAGGCTGTGAGAAAAGTGCGATACAGAGTGCTGGCAACACCTGTATTCTGCGGATTGTAACTTTGGATAATTCTCTTATTGCACTAAAATAGTAAAGCAAATTATTACATTTACTCAACATTTTATGTAGATTCTAACTATAAAATGGTGTAAATTGACATTGAAAGGTGGAGTTTACAGCCCTCTTTCCTGATGTCTATCAGCCAAGTACTTACGAAAGTTTGAAGACACCTGAATTTCTAAAAACCATCACAAATTAAGATGGGAATTTTTTTTATTATTACATATTGTGATAAAGCATTGGTTAGATGTATAAAAAAAAACACCATGGAGATGAAATAAAATGAGCTAACTTAAAGAACCCCAGAATTTATCTTTTATTTGGGGGGGGGGAGAGGGGCTAGTCATATGGAAAAAGTAAGACTTACACATAATCTTACTTCAGAAATTTAGACGTCTCTAGGAAAAGGAAGGAGCCAGATGAATATAAATGTCAGAAGAATAGGTGTACATTGGTAACACCCAGTACAAAACCGGATTGTGGCTTCTTTAACTCTGTATGCTCCAGAACCAGAGAGGAGCTTTTTTTTCGTATTCTATAAGATTTTCTATTTAGAGGGGTTTCCCAGTCCCTAAAAATTGATGGCCTATCCTCAGGACAGGCCAGCAATAGCTGATGGGTCGAGGTCCGACTCCCAGCACCTCCGCTTTGGAGGTGCAGCAGTCATACGAGCGCTGTTTTATCTTCATTTCTACTTGCTCACTGAATCGTCTACATAGCAGTAGCTTCTTCTCCCATTGAAGTGAATGGGAGAAGGCTGCAATACGGTGAATCGCCGCTACAGTGAGCAAGTAGAAATAAAGGGGGAGCAGCGCCATCAGATATTGATTTTTAGGGACTGGAAAACCCCTTTAACATACACAGAATACAGAGACTACTATAAACATTCCACAATTTACAGGGTATGTTTATTTTTGAAAACCTCTTCTCAATTCTTCCAGCTGAGCGCTGAATCCGGATTACACCTTTCTATAGCGCCATTCTATAAGTTACGCACAGACTTATCCCCTATCAAGGAAAACTATCCAGTTTATTCTGGCACAGTCAGTTGGCCTGATTGGAAAAGAATTAGATAAGTTGCAGCTTTTACTAATTTTCTGCTAATATTTTGCAGCATGCCTTAAAGTAAACCTGTGGAACTCTATCAACATAGGTGGATTAGCTACTGTGACTTGACGCAAGACATCCCTTCAATTATTACACAGAATGCGGGGGCCCCTTTAAACATCAGCAGCAGGATACTGGCATGACTTGAGATGCTGGTTCCCTTGTACCCTAAGGGTATGTTCACACAAGGCTGATACACTGCATAAAACCACACAGCAGATCCACGGTGGTTGCCGCAGAGAGTTCCGTCTGAAAAACCGCACCGAATTGTAGTGCAGTTAGTTTCTCAGCTGGAATGTCCCCTGCGGAAAACAGGAAAAAAATAACACACAAAAACGTTCATGCTTACTCTTATCCATGGTGACGCGTCCCTCTGCCGTCCTGCAGCCCGGCCTCATGGGAGGACGTTTCATCCCATGTGACTGCTGCAGCAGTCATATGGGGTGAAACGTCAACTCAGGAGTCTGGCCTGGACAAAGAAGCACAGAAGTCTGGGCAAGTATACTGTTTTTTAAGTATATTATTTCCCCCGAGTGTGTTTTAGAATCAGTATTTCCGTAGCAAAAAAAAAAATCACAAAAACATCTGCTATTTGTTGCTGGTTTTACCTCCCATCGTATTCACTGGGGAAAACCCTCAACAAAAAAAGCAGCGGCTGCGAAAATACAATTGACATGCTGCAGATAAACAAAAAAATGCACGTCAATTTCTGAGCAGTATTTCCGCTTATCATTTACGCAGCATGGGGATGAGATTTGAACACTCTGCTGCTGTATCACGCTGCAGATTTTTCTGCAAAAATATCCATTGCGGAAAAGCCGCAGTATTTACGCTACGTGTGAACCCGGCCTAAATGTCAGGGCAAAACTGAGTCGGACAACATGGATTTCACCTGCCCGTCAGAGGTAAATGGTTGCAGACCCGTCTGGCAAGAGTCTTTGCCACTCTGCTAAATTAGGATTATTTTTTTCTATACAAGTCTGTACTGTGTCTAAGGCCACCTTTAAAGGGTAACTAAACGTTCAAACTTCTGACATGTCATATTGACATGTCAGACGTTTTGATTGGTGGGTGTCCGAGCACTGAGACCCCCTCCAAATTGCTAAAACGAAGCAGCATAAGTGCTTGTGTGAGTGATGAGGCGCTTTGTTTCGGTTTTGCTTTTTCCGGAAATCAATGTATCGGAGTACGGGCTTAATAGAAAGTCTATGAGCCCATACTCCGATACATACGCTTTCCGAAAAAAGCAGAACAGAAGCAAAGCGGCTGAGCGCTCACACATGCACTTCTGCTGCTTCGTTTAGCAATTGGTGGGGGTCTCAGTGCTCGGACACCCACCAATCAAAACTTCTGACAGGTCACTGACATTTCAGAAGTTTGTTAAATGTTTAGTTACCCTTTAACCCCTTAACGCTCAGCGACGTACTATTCCGTTCGCGCTCAGTGACAGAATAGTACGTCGCGGGAGTAACGGCCATGTCGGCCGTCTTCCCGACATATACAGGAGCTGTGACAGCTGTTGTCTTGTACAGCAGTTGCCGCAGCTCCTATAGCGGGGACCGATCACTGTGTCCCCGCTGATTAACCCCTTAAAAGGCGCGTTCAAGGCTTTTTAGGGGTTAAGCTACCATCGCCGGCCTGCTACATGATAGCGGCCGGCGATGGTGACTATGGCAACCGGACATCTAACAATGGCGTCCGGCTATGCCATCGACAGAAGCTAGTGGGTCTTGACAAAATCAGGACCCACTATGCTTGCTGTCAGTGAGTAGCTGACAGCTCTAATACACTGCACTACGGTGTAGTGCAGTGTATTAGAATAGCGATCAGGGCCTCCTGCCCTCAAGTCCCCTAGTGGGACAAAGTAATAAAGTAAAAAAAAAAATTAAAAAAAAATGTGTAAAAATAAGAAAATAAACGTTTTAAAAAAGGTGATAAAAGTAAAAATCCCCCCTTTTCCCTTATCAGTCCTTTATTATTAATAAAAATATATAAACAAACAAATAAACTATACATAATTGGTATCGCCGTGTCCGTAACGGCCTGAACTACAAAATTATTTCGTTATTTATCCTGCGCGGTGAAAATAATAATAAACCGTACCAGAATCACATTTGTTTGGTCACTTCACCTCCCAAAAAAATCTAATAAAAAGATCAAAAAGTCGCATGTACCTAAAAATGGTACTGATCGAAACGACAGTTCGTAACGCAAAAAACAAGTCCTCGCACGGCTTTATTGATGGAAAAATAAAAAAGTTCTGGCTCTTAGAATATGGTAACACAAAAAGTAAGTTTTATTGTGCAAGCATAGGACATAAAAAAAACCTATAAAACATCTGGTAGCGCCGTAATCGTATCACCCCGCAGAATAAAGTGAATGTGTCATTTATAGCGCACGCTGAACGCTGTAAAAAAAAAAACAATAGTAGAATTGCTGTTTTTTATTCACCACGCCACTTAAAAATAGAATAAAAACTGATCAAAAAGCTGCATGCACCCCAAGAAAACTACAATGGTTTCCTCAAGGGGTCTAGTTTCCAAAATGGGGTCACTTTTGGGGGATTTCCACTGTTTTGGCACCACAAGACCTCTTCAAACCGGACATGGTGCCTAATAAAAAGGAGGCCTCAAAATCCACTAGGTGCTCCTTTGCTTCGGAGGCCGGTGCTTCAGTCCATTATCGCACAAGGGCCACATGTGGGATTTCTCAAAACGGCAGAATCTGGGCAATACGTATTAAGTTGCGTTTCTCTGATAAATCCTTTTGTGTTATAGAAAAAAAAAATTGTATAAAAAGGATTTTCTGACAAAAATAAATAAATATGTAAATTTCACCTCTACTTTGCTTTAAATTCCCGTGAAACACCTAAAGGGTTAATAAACTTTCTAAATGCTGTTGTGAATACTTTGAGGGGTTTAGTTTCTAAAATGGGGTGTTTCATAGGGGTTTCTAATATCTGGGCCCCTCAAAGCAACTTCAGAACTGAACTGTAACCTAAAAAAATAATTAGGCAATACTTCGCTTTCTTACATTATACTGATAATGAGCAGTGCCCACCCTGAGATGACCCCAGTTTTGACCGTTTGTATAAACGGAGACCCCTATTAGACCGTTTCAGTGCCTGATTTTCCCAAGCATACACCCCCAAGAAGTGTATTTCTATTGATGAGTCCTTGGTGGATTTTAAAGGGAGGGTTCAATTCCGCCAGTACCTGCCGAGTAAGAGGGCAAGGTATGGCGTGAAGCTGTATAAGCTGTGCGAGAGTGCATCAGGGTATACCTATAAATTTAGGATATATGAAGGGAAGGACACCAGTATTCAGCCCCCAGAATGTCCCCCCTTACTGGGAGTTAATGCAAAAATTGTGTGGGATTTGGTGCACCCACTGCTGGACCAGGGTTACCACTTCTACCTGGATAATTTTTATACCAGCGTCCCACTCTTCAAGTGCCTCGCTTACAGAAGTCCTGCGGCATGCGGCACTGCTAGAAGAAATCTGAGAGGCCTCCCTAAGACTCTGCTTGGGCAAACACTCAGAAGGGATGAGAGCAGGGCACATTCTAGCAGCAACATATTGTGTGTCACGTGCAAGACAAGAGAGATGTCCTTGTATTGACAATACATGGCCACACCAGTACCCATGTACCTGTACGAGGTACCAGTACAGAGACCCCCAAACCAGACTGCATCCTGGACTACAATAGGTACATGGGAGGGGTGGACTTGTCAGATCAAGTCCTGAAGCCCTACAGCGCCATGCGGGGTGGTATAAGAAGCTGGCCGTGTACATCATTATCAAGAACCTAATCTTTAGGGACCAAGAAGGGGGCACCCGGTACTTCTGGAAGCGGGGCCACACGCATCGTACCAGGGCAACACTTTCCAGAAGAAGTTCCCCAAACTGGCAAGAGGGGAAAAAGTCAAAAGAGGTGCAAAGTCTGCTATAAGAGGGGGATAAGGGAGGACACAATATATCAATGTGACAGGTGTCCCAAAAAACCAGGGCTCTGTATGAAAGTTTTAAAATTTACCATACATCCCTTAGATTTTTCATCTACCCTGATGCACTCCGCACAGCTTATCCCCCTCATCTTTCCCTTCTGAGCCACGCTGTGTGCCCAGGCAGCTGATAACAGCCACATGTAGGGTATTGCCGTACCCAGGGGTACCCACATTACAGTTTATGGGGTATATATCTCTGGTGGCGAAATCGCGGGGTTTGCCGATAGTTAGTATGGCAAACGGAAGCTTCCAGGTCTGCCATAGACGGAAGCCCATCAGGACCAACCTTCGGCTGGTCTTGATAGGCTTCCTGTCAGAGTGACAGGAAGTCACTGTGTCGTTCCCGATGCACACGGTCGGCGACAAGGTGTGCATCGGGAACTGGGAGATCAGCTGCCCCCGACAGCTGACACTCCAGTGCTGCCGATCAGCGGCTCATCGCCGCTGATTTCGGCAATTAACAAGATAAATGTGGTGCTCGATTGCGATCACCACATTTAGGAGGTTTGTAGCACATGAGCAGCCCCCATGAAATTGTGGGGGCTGCTGATGCTTGTGATGGCATCCGGAGGCCAGGCAACGGCCTCCGGGTTTGCAATTTATGGAAGCCTATGAGGACCAGCCTCTGATTGGCCCTCGTAGACTTACAGTCAGAGTGACTGTGACCTCACACTGACAGTTGGAATACGTTACACTATCTAGGTAGTGTAATGTATTCTAGCAGCGATCAGAGCTGCAGGTAAAAAAGAAGTGTAAAAAGTTTAAAAAAAAAGTTCATAAAAATGTCAAAATAAAAGTTTTTGTTTTCCTATAATAAGTCATTTATTATACGGAAAAAATGAAAACGTTAAAAAAAAAAGTACACATATTTGGTCCCAAACTATGAAACTATAATGTTATTTTTTCCGCACGGTGAACGCCGCAAACAAAATAAATGGAAAAAACTGTGTCAGCATCGCTATTTTTTGGTCACCACCCCTCCAAAGATATAGAATAAAAAGTGATCAAAAAGTCGCATTTACCCCAAAATGGTACCAATAAAAACTACAACCCGTCCTGCAAAAAACAAGACCTCCCACAGCTTTTTTGACGAAAAAATAAAAAGTTACGGCTCAGAAAATAAATTATTTTATAGAAACGTAATTTTATTGTGCAAACGCTGCAAAACGTAAAAAAAACAGAACTATACACATACGGTATCGCCGTAATAGTACCGACCCGCAGAATAAAGTAAAACGTAATTTATTGCACACGGTGAACGCTGTAAGAAATAAAGAATTTAAAGAGACTCTGTCTGTCACCACATTAGAAGTGCCGTATCTCCTACATAAGGAGATGGGCGCTGTAATGTAGGTGACAGTAATGCTTTTTACTTAGAAAAACAATCTGTTTTCACCACTTTATTAGCGATTTTATATTTATGCTAATGAGCTGCTTAATGCCCAAGTGGGCGTGTTTTTACTTTAGACCAAGTGGGCGTTGTACAGAGGAGTGTATGACGCTGACCAATCAGCATCATGCACGCCTCTCCATTCGTTTACACAGGGATCCTTTTAGATCACTATGTGCTGTCTTATACTAACACACTAACAATACTGAAGTGTTTAGACAGTGAATAGACATTCCACGGGATGTCTATTCACAATCTCTGCACTTCGTTACTGTTTTTGTGGCAGTTACAGCAAAGCGTAATCCCGCGAGATTACGCGGTAAATGACAGGTTACAGCGAGATTACGCTTTGCTCTGCTGTAACTACCACAGAAACAGTAACGAAGTGCACAGATTGTGAATAGAAATCCCGTGGAATGTCTTCACTGTCTAAACACTTAGGTATAGTTAATGTGTTAGTATAAAACAGCACATAGCGATCTAAAAGGATCCCTATCCGCTGCCTAAATGAATTGAGAGGAGTGCATGACGCTGATTGGTCAGCGTCATACACTCCCCTGTACAACGCCCACTTGGTCTAAAGTAAAAATACGCCCACTTGGGCATTAAGCAACTCATTAGAATAAATCTAAAATCGCTAATAAAGTGGTGAAAACAGATAGTTTTATTAAATAAAAAGCATTACTGTCACCTACATTATAGCGCCCATCTCCTTATGTAGGAGATAGGGCACTTATAATGTGGTGACAGAGCCTCTTTAAAGGGCCAAAATCGCTTTTGTCACCTTAGCTCTAAAAAAAGATCCTGTGGGGTGAAAATGCTCACTATACCCCTAGAAAATTTCCTTGAGGGGTGTAGTTTCCAAAATAGGGTCACTTTTGGGGGGTTTCCACAGTTTTGGTCCCTCCGGGGGGTTGCAAACCCGACATGGCACTGAAAACCAATCCAGCAAAATCCAAAAGGCGCTCCTTCCCTCCTGAGCCCTGCTGTGGGTCCAAACATCAGTTTATGACCACGTATGGGGTATTGCCGTAATTGATTTACAAATGTTGGGGTGCTTTTTCTCCTTTATTCCTTGAAAAAAATTCCAAACAAAAAAAAAGGTGATTTGCATCTTCACAGACTAATTCCTGCAAAAAAACTGTGAGGTCAAAATGCTAACTATACCCCTAGAAAAATGCCTTGAGGGGTGTAGTTTCCAAAATGGGGTCACTTTTGGGGGTTTTTGACTGTTTAGGTACCACAAGACTTCTTCAAACCTGACATGGTGCCTAAAATATATTCCTAAAAAAAGGAGGCCCCAAAATCCACTAGGTGCTCCTTTGCTTCTGAGGCCGGTGTTTCAGTCCATTGGAATACTACGGCCACATGTGGGATATTTCTAAAATCTGCAGAATCTGGGCAATTAATATGGAGTTGCGTTTCTCTGGTAAAACCTTCTGTGTTACAGATTTTTTTTTATTACAAATAAATTTCGGCAAAAAAAATTGAAATTCGTAAATTTTACCTCTACTTTGCCTTAATTCCTGTGAAACACATAAGGGTTAAAATACTTTCTGAATGTGGTTTTGAATACTTTGAGGGGTCCAGTTTTTAAAATGGTGTTTTATGGGGGTTTCTAATACATAGGCCCCTCAAAGCCGCTTCAGAAATGAACAGGTACCTTAAAAAAAAAGGTTTTTGAAATTTTCTTAAAAATATGAGCAATTGCTGTTTATGTTCTAAGTCCTGTAACGTCCAAGAAAAAAAAAAAATGTTCAAAAAACGATGCCAATCTAAAGTAGACACATGGGAAATGTGAACTAGTAACTATTTTGGGGGGTATAACCATCTGTTTTACAAGCAGATGCATTTAAATTCAGAAAAATGCTATTTTTTCAAAATTTTCACAAATAAACACTGAATATATCGAACAAATTTTACCACCAACAAAGCCCAATGTGTCACGAGAAAACAATCTCAGAATCGCTTGGATAGGATTAAGCATTCCGACGTTATTACCACATAAAGTGAAATATGTCAGATTTCAAAAATGGGCTGAGCCTTAAGGCCCAAACTAGGCTGCGTCCTTAACCCCTTAGTGACCAACAATACGCCTTTTCACGTTAGTCACTAAGGGGCCTTAGGCTAGGCTGACGCCTTTTCACGTGAGCCTAGTCAGAGTCCTGCACGGGTCTCCCGTGCAGGCTGGAGCCGGGGCTCAGCTGTCTGATGACAGCTGAGCTCCTGCTCCAAAACCCGCGATCAAAGTTTTCTTCGATCGCGGCCGTTTAACCCGTTAAATGCCGCAGTCAATAGCGACCGCGGCATTTAACTTGTTTACAGAGGGAGTGAGCTCCCTCTGTCACCCATCAGCGGCGCACAAATGCAATCGCGGGTCTCCGATGGGTTGTCATGGCAGCCGGGGGCTAGATAAAAGCCCCCAGGTCTGCCTTGGACATATGCCTATTAGGACGCGCCGGCAGCACGTCCTAACAGATTGCCTGTCAGATTTAGGGTATGTGCACACACACTAATTACGTCCGTAATTGACGGACGTATTTCGGCCGCAAGTACCGGACCGAACACAGTGCAGGGAGCCGGGCTCCTAGCATCATAGTTACGTACGACGCTAGGAGTCCCTGCCTCGCTGCCGGACAACTGTCCCGTACTGTAATCATGTTTTCAGTACGGGACAGTAGTTCCACGGAGAGGCAGGGACTCCTAGCGTCGTACATAAGTATGATGCTAGGAGCCCGGCTCCCTGCACTGTGTTCGGTCCGGTACTTACGTCCGTAATTGACGGACGTATTTCGGCCGCAATTAGTGTGTGTGCACATACCCTTACACTGACAGGCAATAATGCTCTGATATACGAAGTATACCAAAGCATTATAGCAGCGATCTGAAGATCGCACAGTAAAGTCCCCTAGTGGGACTAATGAAATAAATAATAAATGTGAAATAAAAAGAATAAAAATGACAGTAAAAAAAAAAAAAAAAAAAAATTATTTTCCATAAAAAGTGGTTTTATTTAGTAAAAGTGTAAAAAATAAATAAAAAGTACACATATATGGTATCGGCGCGACCGTAATGACTCCATTAATAAAGTTAATGCAATTTAAACCGCAAGGTGAACACCGTAAAAAAAAAAACGCAAAAAACAATGGCGAAATAGCAATTTTTTTCCATTGCCACCCAAAAAAGTAATAAAAAAAAGAATCAATAAGTCCCATACACCCCAAAACAGTACCAATCAAAACTACGTCTCGTCCCGCAGAAAACAAGCCCAAAAAATCACTACATTGATGGAAAAATAAAAAAGTTACGGCTCCTGGAAAGCGACGATGCAAAAACAAATAATTTTAGTTCAGTGTTTTTATTGTGCAAAAGTCGTAAAACAGAAAAAACCTCTACATATGTGGTATCGCCGTAATCGTACCGATGCATAGAATAAAGGTAACATGTTATTTACGCCGCACAGTGAACGGCGTCAATTTAAAACACAGAACAATGGTGGAATTTCAGTTTTTTTTATAAACCCCCCAAAAAAAAGTTAATAAAAAAATTATATGTACCCGAAAATGGTGCTATTAAAAAGTACAACTAATCCCGCAAAAAACAAGTCCTCATACAGCTATGTAGACGAAAAAATAAAAGTTATGAATGCGACCATAGAAAAACTAATAAAATAGCTTGGTCATTAGGGCCTAAAATGGGCTGGTCACTAAGGGGTTAAGGGGGTTAAAGAGGCTCTGTCACCAGATTATAAATGCCCTATCTCCTACATAATCTGATCGGCGCTGTAATGTAGATAACAGTGGTTTTTATTTTGAAAATCGATCATTTTTGAGCAAGTTATGAGCAATTTTAGATTTATGCGAATTAGTTTCTTAACCCCTTCGCGCTCAGGTCAGTACTATTACGTCGCGCTAAGTACATCGTTCGCGCTCAGGTCAGTAATCGTACTGACCTGAGTAAACACGGCGCCATCTTTCCCCGGCGCGTGTCTGAGCTGTGATACCTGCTGTTTCCGACAGCAGGCTATCACAGCTTAGTGTGCAGGGACCGATCTCGGTGGTCCCCGCCGATTAACCCCTTAGAAGCCGCGTTCAATAGCGATCGCAGCTTCTTAGGGGTTAAGCTGCCATCGCCGGCCTGCTACACGATAGCGGGCCGCGATGGCTACTATGGCAACCAGAATCCTAACAATGGACTCTGGCTACGCCATCGACGGAAGCCTAGTGGGTCCCGACAAAGTCAGGACCCACTATGCTTGCTGTCAGCGAACAGCTGACAGCTCTAATACACTGCACTACAGTGTATTAGAATAGCGATCAGAGCCTCCTGCCCTCATGTCCCCTAGTGGGACAAAGTAAAAAAAGTGTGAAAAAGTAAAAAAAAGTTGTGTAAAAATAAGAAAATAAAAGATTTAAAAAGTAATAAAAGTAAAAATCCCCCTTTTTCCCTTATCAGTCCTTTATTATTAATAAAAAGATATAAACAAATAAACTATATATAATTGGTATCGCCACGTCCGTAACGGCCTGAACTACAAAACGATGTCGTTATTTATCCCGCTCGGTGAACGCCGTAAAAGAAAATAATAATAAACCGTACCACAATCACAATTGTTTGGTCACTTCACCTCCCAAAAAATGGAATAAAAAGAGATCAAAAAGTCGCATGTACCTAAAAATGGTGCTGATCGAAACTACAGTTCGTTACGCAAAAAATAAGTCCTCGCACGGCTTTATTGATTGAAAAATAAAAACGTTATGGCTCTTAGAATAAGGTAACACAAAAAGTGAATGATTGTTTACAAAACGTATTTTATTGTGCAAACGCCATAAGACATAAAAAAAAGCTATAAACATCTGGTATCGCCGTAATCGTATCGCCCCGCAGAATAAAGTGAATATGTCATTTATAGCGCACGGTGAACGCTGTAAAAAAAATAGAATAAAAACAATAGTAAAATTGCTGTTTTTTTAGTCACCGCGCCACCTAAAATTAGAATAAAAACTGACCAAAAAGCCGCATGCACCCCAAGAAAACTACAATGGATTCCTCAAGGGGTCTAGTTTCCAAAAAGGGGTCACTTTTGGGGGGTTTCCACTGATTTAGCACCACAAGACCTCTTCAAACCGGACATGGTGCCTAATAAATTAAATTAATTAAATGTCACCTCTACTTTGCTCTAAATTCCTGTGAAACACCTAAAGGGTTAATAAACTTTCTAAATGCTGTTGTGAATACTTTGAGGGGTCTAGTTTCTGAAATGGGGTGTTTGATAAGGGTGTCTAATATATGGGCCCCTCAAAGCAACTTCAGAACTGAGCTGGAAATTAAAAAATAAAATATAAATGAGGCAATACTTCGCTTCTTACATTATACTGATAATGAGCCGTGCCCACCCCGAGATGACCCCAGTTTTGACCGTTGGTATAAACGGAGACCCCTATTAGACCGTTTCAGTGCCCGGTTTTCCCAAGCATACACCCCCGAGAAGTGTATTTCTATAGATGACTCCCTGGTACATTTTAAAGGGAGGCTTCAATTCCACCAGTACCTGCCGGGTAGGAGGGCAAGGTATGGCGTGAAGATGTATAAGCTGTGCGAGAATGCATCAGGGTATACCTACAGATTTAGGATATATAAAAGGGAAGGACACCAGTATTCAGCCCCCAGAATGCCCCCCCTAACTGGGAGTTAATACAAAAATTGTGTGGGATTTGGTGCACCCACTGCTGGACCAGGGTTACCACTTCTACCTGGATAATTTGTATACCAGCGTCCCACTCTTCAACTGCCTCGCTTCCAGAAGTCCTGCGGCATGCGGCACTGCTAGAAGAAACCTGAGAGGCCTCCCTAAGACTCTGCAGGGCAAAGCTCAGAAGGGGTGAGAGCAGGGCACAATCTAGCAGCAACATATTGTGTGTCAAGTACAAGACCAGGGAGATGCCACACCAGTACCCATGTACCTGTACGAGGTACCAGTACAGGGACCCCCAAACCAGACTGCATCCTGGACTACAATAGGTACATGGGACGGGTGGACTTGTCAGATCAAGTCCTGAAGCCTTACAGTACTTCTGGAAGCGGGGCCACAGGCATCGTACCAGGGCAACACTTTTTAGGAGAAGTTCCCCAAACTGGCAAGAAGGGAAAAAGTCAAAAGAGGTGCAGAGTCTGCTATAAGAGGGGGATAAGGAAGGACACAATATATCAATGTGACGCGTGTCCCGAAAAACCAGAGCGCTGTATGAAAGAGTGTTTTAAAATTTATCATCCATCCCTTTATTTTTAATTTACCCCAGTTTTAGTCGCTCTGATCCACTTCGCACAGCTTACCCCTCCTCATCTTTCCCCTCTGAGCCCTGCTGTGTGCCCAGGCAGCTGATAACAGCCACATGTAGGGTATTGCCGTACCCAGGAGAACCAACATTACAGTTTATGAGGTGTATATCTCCGGTGGCGCATGCTGGGTACAATATTTCGGACACTGAATTGGCATATATGTATAGAAAATTGCAAATTTCACTCTGCACCAACTGCTGCACATTATCTTTTACACAATACCTGTGGGGTCAAAATGCTCACTACACCTCTAGATGAATGCCTTAAGGGGTGTAGATTTTAAAACAGGGTCACTTCTCGGGGGTTTCAACTGTACTGGTACCTTAGGGGCTTCTGCGTACAAGACTTCGCACCAGAAAAGCTCCAGTAGGCCAAATGGTGGTCCTTTCCTTCTGAGCCCTGCCGTGTGCCCAGGCAGCTAATAACAGCCACATGTAGGGTATTGCCGTACCCGGGAGAGCCCACATTACAGTTTATGGGGTGTATGTCTTCGGTGGCACATGCTGGGCACAATATATCGGACACTGACATGGCATATATATAGAAAATTGCAAATCTCACTCTGCACCATCTGCTGCGCATTATCTTTTACACAATACCTGTGGGGTTAAAATGCTCACTACACCTCTAGATGAATTCCTTAAGGGGTGTCGTTTTTAAAACGGGGTCACTTCTCGGGGGTTTCAACTGTACTGGTACCTCAGGGGCTTCTGCACACATGACTTAGCACCAGAAAATTCCCAGTAGGCCACATGGTGGTCCTTTCCTTCTGAGCCCTCCCATGGGCCCAAACGGCAGTTTATCACCACAAATAGGGTATTGCCACACTCAGGACAAATTGGGCAACAAAATGGGGTATTTTATTCCTTGTGAAAATAAGAAATTTTGAGCCAAAACTACCTCTTATTGGAAAATATTACATTTTTTTGAATTCACAGCCCAATTCAAATAAATTCTGTGAAAAAACTGTGGAGTCTAAATGGTCACAACACCCATAAATGAATTCCTTGAGGGGTGTAGTTTCCAAAATGGGGTCACTTCTGGTGGGTTTCCATTGCTTTGATACCTTTGGGGCTCTGCAAATGCGACATGGCACCCGAAAACCAATCCAGCAAAATCTGGGCTCCAAAGAACACATAGCGCTCCTTTCCTTCTAATACCTCCCATGGGCCCAAACGGCAGTTTATCACCACAAATGGGGTATTGCCGCACTCAGGAAAAATTGAGGGGTCTAGTTTTTAAAATGGGGTGTTTTATGGGGGTTTCTAATACATAGGCCCCTCAAAGCCTCTTCAGAACTGAACAGGTACCTTAAAAAAAAGGCTTTTGAAATTCTTAAAAATATGAGAAATTGCTGTTCATGTTCTAAGCCTTGTAACGTCCAAGAAAAATAAAATAATGCTCTAAAAACTATGCAGATCTAAAGTAGACCTATGGGAAATGTGAACTAGTAACTATTTTGGCTGGTATAACCATTTGTTTTACAAGCACATGCATTTAAATTCGGAAAAATGCTATTTTTTCAAATTTTTCTCTACATTTTGCAGTTTTTCACAAATAAACACTGAGTATATCGACCAAATTTTACCACTAACATAAAGCCCAATGTCTCACGAGAAAACAATCTCAGAATCGCTTGGATAGGTTTAAGCATTCCGACGTTATTACCACATAAAGTGAAATGTCAGATTTGAAAAATGGGCTCTGAGCCTTAAAGAGGCTCTGTCACCAGATTTTGCAGCGCCTATCTGCTATTGCAGCAGATCGGCGCTGCAATGTAGATTACAGTAACGTTTTTATTTTTAAAAAACGAGCATTTTTGGCCAAGTTATGACCATTTTCGTATTTATGCAAATGAGGCTTGCAAAAGTACAACTGGGCGTGTTGAAAAGTAAAAGTACAACTGGGCGTGTATTATGTGCGTACATCGGGGCGTGTTTACTACTTTTACTAGCTGGGCGTTCTGATGAGAAGTATCATCCACTTCTCTTCAGAACGCCCAGCTTCTGGCAGTGCAGATCTGGGACGTCACTCACAGGTCCTGCATCGTGTCAGACGAGCGAGGACACATCGGCACCAGAGGCTACAGATGATTCTGCAGCAGCATCAGCGTTTGCAGGTAAGTCGATGTAGCTACTTACCTGCAAATGCTGATGCTGCTGCAGAATCAACTGTAGCCTCTGGTGCCGACACAATGCAGGACCTGTGAGTGACGTCACAGATCTGCACTGCCAGAAGCTGGGCGTTCTGAAGAGAAGTGGATGATACTTCTCGTCAGAAAGCCCAGCTAGTAAAAGAAGTAAAAACGCCCCGATGTACGCACATAATACACGCCCACTTGGACTTTTACTTTTCAACACGCCCAGTTGTACTTTTGCAAGCCTCATTTGCATAAATACGAAAATGGTCATAACTTGGCCAAAAATGCTCGTTTTTTAAAAATAAAAACGTTACTGTAATCTACATTGCAGCGCCGATCTGCTGCAATAGCAGATAGGGGTTGCAAAATCTGGTGACAGAGCCTCTTTAAGGCCAAAACTAGGCTGCGTCCTTAAGGGGTTAATGACCAACTGGGCGTGTTTTTACTTTTTACCAACTGGGCGTTGTACAGAGGAGTGTATGACGCTGACCAATCAGCGTTATACACTTCTCATTGGTCCAGCCCAGCTTCTTCCACTGCACAGCGTGATTGTGCAGTGAAAGCCTTTTTTTTTTTAGGTACCAGTTCAGTTCTGAAGTGGCTTTTATGGGGGTTTCTAATATATAGGCCCCTCAAACACCCCATTTTAGAAATTAGAGCCGTGAGCCCGCTCCACACACCACATCATGCTATTATGTCGTGGTGCACAAAGGGGTTAAGCAAGGTGACCAAAACCCATTAATTCTGACAATGTTTTTTATTTTTTTTTACGGCGTTCACCGTGCGCTATTAATGGCAATTTTTCTTTATGCTGCAGGTCGATAAGATTACGGCGATACCAAATGTATAGTTTTTTTTAAGTTTTGAAGCTTTTGCGCAATAAAATAACTTTTTAATAAAATAAATTATTTTCTGTGTCACCATATTCTGAGCGCCATAACTATTTTTCAGTCAAAAAAGCTGTGTAAGGGCTTGTTTTTTGCTGGACGGGTTGTAGTTTTCATTGGTACTATTTTGGGGTACATGCGACTTTTTGATCACTTTTTATTGTATATTTTGGGAGGGGTGGTGATCAAAAAATAGTAATTCTGGCATTGTTTTTTACTCAATTTTTTTTGCAGTGTTCACCGTGCGGGAAAAATAACAGTTTTATAGATTGGGTCGTTACGAGCGCGGTGATACCAAATATGTGTACTTTTTTTCCTATGATAAAAGACATAAGTTAAATAAACCAAAAATGCTTTTTTTCCTAGAAGTTTTATTTTTAAACTTTTATAAAAACAATCATCCTCTTTTTTTTTTTTTTTTTTTTAACTTGTCCCACTAGGAGACATTTAGACTTGCAACTCTGATCGCTGCTAGAATACATTACACTACCTATATAGTGTAAAGTGTTCTAACTGTCATTGTGATGTGACAGTCACTGACGGGAAGCCTCCAGCTGGTCCTCATAGGCTTCTATGCATGGCAGCCCGGAAGCCATTGTCTGGCGTCCGATTGCCATGGGTACCAATGCCAGCCCCCATGATTTCACGTGGGGGCTGCCGATTTGCGCTAAACACTTTAAATGCGGTGCAATCGAATGCCGCATCTGAGGGGTTAACTGCCGAAATCAGCGGCGATGGGCTGCTGATCGGCAACAGGGAAGACACGCTGCACAGTTAACCGTCGCTGCAGTGTAGCACAGCGCAGCGGGTAACTGTCAAAGTACAGACGTAACTGCACGTCAAGGTACGCAAAGTTACTGCTCACCTTGACGTGCAGTTACGTCAAGGGGTAAGAAGTGACCCCATTTTGGAAACTAGACCACCGTGAGGAATTCATTGTAGTTTTCATGGAGTGCATGCGACTTTTTGGTCAGTTTTTATTTTATTTCGTGGTGACTAAAAAACAGCAATTATACTATTGTTTCTTATTCCTTTTTTTTTTTTAACAGCGTTCACCGTGCGCTATAAACGACATTCAAGTGAATGCTAAGAATCCTCAATATACCCCTCCCAGAACTAAAGTTTCAGGGATACAAATAATAATGGTGGTTTCTCTTGGCTCAAATACCCACAAAATCTCTCTCAGACCGGAGCAGGCAAAACTAAATTGGGTATGATCCAACAAATACCCTAAATAACATATATAAAGTACAGTGAAGTTTACCGCTCAGACGGCACTGGTAACAGTCAAATATCATTCAGTATGGACTCTCTCCCAGAAAAATGCAGTGGACAGTCCGCAATCCAATGAGGGTGTGGATGGTAATTCTTATCCTTGTAGTTCCACCAAGCTCCTTATCGTCTCCCTCCACATTCAAAGAACTCCTGGTAGGAAAAGGATCTTATGTCTCTAATAGATGGAAAAAAGGAAGACACATAGTGCAACACCCTCTGCAAAAAGATTGCTCCACGCCAAGTTTAATCCATAGGATTCCCCAGAGGAAGCCGGAAGGGCGAAACCCAGGGTCGGGCGAGAGTGTTTGGCGTGCCGCCTAGAAATTTTAAAGATTTTTACTTACCTTGATGCTTTTATTTCTTGTTACTTCTGCGAGTATGGATTAAACTTGGCGTGGAGCAATCTTTTTGCAGAGGGTGTTGCACTATGTGTCTTCCTTTTTTCCATCTATTAGAGACATAAGATCCTTTTCCTACCAGGAGTTCTTTGAATGTGGAGAGAGACGATAAGGAGCTTGGTGGAACTACAAGGATAAGAATTACCATCCACACCCTCATTGGATTGCGGACTGTCCACTGCATTTTTCTGGGAGAGAGTCCATACTAAATGATATTGGACTGTTACCAGTGCCGTCTGAGCGGTAAACTTCACTGTACTTTATAAAGTTTCAGGGAGATGGGGGCATAATGGTTTAAATCCTGTGCATAAACACTATTAGAATGGGTTCTCCAGTCAGGATCCCCTTTATGAGCCAAAGCAAGAATCATTGAAAAGAAAGGCATTTTTTTTCTAGTGGACTCAGCATGCCCATGTATAACATGGTTACTGTGTAATGCTACTGCAGCCCCCGGTGATGAATGCCAGCTCCTTGCCTTGAGATTTTTCAGACTATAAGACGCACCCAGTTTTTAGACAACAGAAAAAAAAAAATTGCAAATTTTACTACTTTTACAAAGAAAAAAATATTTGTTAAAAAAAAAAAAAAATATTGTATGGTTTCACCACATTCTGAGAGCCATAACGTTTATATTTTTTTTCATTGATTGGTGTTAGGGCTTATTTTTTGCGGGGCGAGCTGTAGTTTTTATTGGCACGTACGATTTCTTGATCACTTTTTATTTATTTTTTTTTAGCGCCAAGGTGACTAAAAAACACAACGATTCTGCTGTTTAACTTTTTTTTTTTACGCCATTAAATAGTTAAATAATATATATAGAATTTTGTAATAGTTCTGACTTTTACGGGCGCAGCGATACCAATTTATTTATTTTTTTTACATTGTGCATTGGGAAAAATAGGAAAGTGTCTTTTTTTTTTTGAACTTTTAATATTTTTTTTATTCTCCTGAAGTTTTACCCAACTTTTTTTTTTTTTACACTTTTTTTTTGTTCCCCTAGTACAATACACTGCAATACAAATGTATTGTAGTATATAGTCATTTTTAAATGGCTTAGCAGACGCAGACAGAAGGAAGACCTGGGGGCCTTCATTAGGTCCCCGGGCTGCCATGATAACTATCAGCGCCCCCTGATCGCGGGCTGTCGGAGGTGGCTGTCCCCCTACTAACGGTTTAAATGCCGCGGTCGCCAGTTAAACTGCCAGTTCCTGGGTGTTAGACCAGCATGTCAGCTGTAAAACACAGCTGACACCTGCAGTGTATCGAGCGGGCTCAGTGTGTGAGCCGGCTCCATACATCACCCCGTGGTGGCAGGTCATGGGTCTAGAAGGGGTTATTAGGGAAGCGGCAGGGGGGTCTGGCGCAGCCAAGCCCCTTGACTGCCAACTATAAGACAGAGGGACTTTTTAGCAAGATTTATTCTTGCTAAGAAGTCCGTCTTATAGTTAAATAAATACGGTATATTGCTAGTCCTCAGAGGAGGCAGAAACTACAGGAAGGAAAGTTTGTTTGACTTCCACCCATGACAGTTCTTCCGGTCTCAGATTGGGCTACTATCAAGTGTACATTACATGTATGCTTGATCCTGGGAAGCTGCTTCCCTGCTTTAACAAAGATTCAGACCACGAAAATATAACAGATTAGTGACCTATTTCACAATGAATTACATTAGAAAAAAAAAAATTACTTACCCTCACTATCCGTTAGCACTTCCATTCTCCCACTGAACATTGCTTTCAGCATGGTGTCCTGTTTGGTAAGAGTTTGCATAGTGGTATAATACAAGGCACCCCCTACATTAAGTTTCACATATTTTGAATTTGTGCTGGCACACTTAAAAGAGGAGGTCCGGGTCATAGCTGCAGGCACCATAGAGGTCCGGGTCGTAGCTGCGGGCACCACAGAGCTCACCACACTCTCTCCTGACATTTCTTCCTGTAACAGAAACATAGGACTGATTTATAGCCAGACGGAAAGTAAATTCAAAGCACATAGTTGAAGGGAAGGTGTCATGAATTTTTATTTTTAATCATATTGCTTTTAATATGATATTAACATAAATTTTATTTAGTGTTCTCATGTTCTACTTTTTAAATTTTTCTTACTTTTACTTCTCTATGGGGGCTGACATTTTTTTTTCATCTCTGTATGTGTCGATTAACGACAAATACAGAGATGGAATACGGCACATACATCCCCATAGAGAATGCGAACGGGAGCCGTTCCATTCACTGCAGTGTACGCCGTCTGTGTGGGAACGGCGCATGCGCCGCTCTCACACAGACCAAAACGAAGCTCGTTCGTAGAGTGAAATCTGGCGCCATTTTCATGTGGATCGGAAGCCGCTGCCGTACAGTCAGACGACGACTTCCGGCCATATGTTCAGGCGCAAGGAATAGGAGCAGAGGCGGCAGGTAATTTATGTTCGTGTATGTTCTTGTGATACGGTCTGCTGAGCCCTGTATCTAATCCTCCTACACTGTGCAGTCGCTCAGAAAATGGCGTCACACAGTGTAGGAGGTTTGAAGATTCAAACCCTTCCTTCTCCTGGCACTAGCCAGAATAAGGGAGGGGGGAATTGTGTGAGGACACTAGAGGAGAGTGTGTCCACCCCAAATTTGCAGCATAAATCAATGAGGTTGCTTTACCAGTGACCATGCTGCAATTTTGGGAACTGCTCCCTCTAGTGCCCAGCACATTAGAATCTAATTTATAATATTTCCTGACTTGTGAAAAATTTCAAACAATGTGTAATCACTTAAATAATAATTGTTTAACTGAAAAAAAATTAAAAATTCTAACGACACATTCCCTATAAAGGAGCACTCCATAAATTTTTTTATTCTCTGGCCCGTTGGAAAGGCACATTATGTTAATTTGCGGTGAAGGTAATTTTCTTACCATTGGCTGTATTGGGGAGTTACTATCACAGCATCGATGTGAGTCTTATAGGAATGAGTGGAGAAACGGACTTCCTGTCCACGCATGCGACACTGGGGCAGTTGGAGAGTCCTATTGCTGGTCACATGACACAGCTGAGGACCAGAAGGGTGAAGATCACACAAATACAGCCACCAGTAAGAAGACTACCCTTCACCACCATTTACATAATGTGCCTTTCCAACGTGCCAGAGAATAAGACATTTTGTGAGTGTGTTTCTTTAACCAACGACAAATGGAGGGGGTACCCTGCTCAATTAGGCAGAGCGGAGAGGCACTGGAAAGAGGCTCCCGCTGTGGAGGACTCCATGTGACCATGTACATGGTTGCCCATTATTTTATAATTCAAAAAATTCATCAATTTTAATATTTCAACTACTTGCTATATTCTAGATCTCTCTAGCGGTCTGGGGATTAAAAAAAACTTGTGTACATTGACATTGAAAACCCATACAAATCTTACAATTCTCACAGCTGATGGTTTGCTGCAATTGTATCTAGTTTATCTTCTGTGGGCTCAGGGGTGTAACGATGGCAGAGGGTGCGACCAGGCCTGGAGGTGAAGGGGGCATGACAGCGCCATGCCCCCATGCGAGAGCCGTTTACCATGGCGGAGCAGAGAGCCATTGGCCCCGCCTCTTACTTGTAAGCCACAGGCTGTTTAGGCCAGTGGCCTATTAGAGCGTTGAGGGACCAAACTGCTATATAGGGGGACCAAACTGCTATATAGGGGGACCTAACTACTACTGTATGCGGAACACAATAAGACTGTTGTGGCACTATTATTGTTTGGGGGACTCGATCACTGTGAGGGGCACTGAGAAGAGCACCATTAGGGTAAGTTCACACATAGCGCAAATACTGTTGATTTTCCGCAACGAGAGCCTGTGTAGAACTGGTATCTACCACTACAGGGTCACTGCATGGTGGTAATATTGGTCTTTATATAGTGGTTTTTATTAAGTAACAGTATGGGGGTATTATTCAGTCACTATGTGGTAGTAATGTTATTCAGTAACAGTATGGGGGTATTATTCAGTCACTATGTGGTAGTAATGTTATTCAGTAACAGTATGGGGGTATTATTCAGTCACTATGTGGTAGTAATGTTATTCAGTAACAGTATGGGGGTATTATTCAGTCACTATGTGGTAGTAATGTTATTCAGTAACAGTATGAGGGTATTATTCAGTCACTATGTGGTTGTGGTGTGGCAGTATTATTCAGTAACAGTATGGGGGAATTATTCAGTCATTATGTGGTTATGGTGTGGTGGTATTTTTCAGTCACTATGTGGTTATGATGTGGTGGTAATATTATTCAGTAACATTATGAGGGTATTATTCAGTCACTATGTGGTAGTAATGTTATTCAGTAACAGTATGGGGGTATTATTCAGTCACTATGTGGTTATGGTGTGGTGGTATTATTCAGTAATAGTATGGGGGTATTATTCAGTCACTATGTGGTAGTAATGTTATTCAGTAACAGTATGGGGGTATTATTCAGTCACTATGTGGTTATGGTGTGGTGGTATTATTCAGTAATAGTATGGGGGTATTATTCAGTCACTATGTGGTAGTAATGTTATTCAGTAACAGTATGGGGGTATTATTCAGTCACTATGTGGTTATGGTGTCGTGGTATTATTCAGTAACAGTATGGGGGTATTATTCAGTCACTATGTGGTTATGGTGTGGTAATATTATTCAGTAACATTATGAGGGTATTATTCAGTCACTATGTGGTAGTAATGTTATTCAGTAACAGTATGGGGGTATTATTCAGTCACTATGTGGTTATGGTGTGGTGGTATTATTCAGTAATAGTATGGGGGTATTATTCAGTCACTATGTGATTATGGTGTCATGGTATTATTCAGTAACAGTATGGGGGTATTATTCAGTCACTATGTGGTTATGGTGTCGTGGTATTATTCAGTAACAGCATGGGGGCATTATTCAGTCACTGGTTGTGGTGTGGCAGTATTATTCAGTAACAGTATGGGGGAATTATTCAGTCATTATGTGGTTATGGTGTGGTGGTATTTTTAAGTCACTATGTGGTTATGATGTGGTGGTAATATTATTCAGTAACATTATGAGGGTATTATTCAGTCACTATGTGGTAGTAATGTTATTCAGTAACATTATGAGGGTATTATTCAGTCACTATGTGGTAGTAATGTTATTCAGTAACATTATGAGGGTATTATTCAGTCACTATGTGGTAGTAATGTTATTCAGTAACAGTATGGGGGTATTATTCAGTCACTATGTGGTAGTAATGTTATTCAGTAACAGTATGGGGGTATTATTCAGTCACTATGTGGTAGTAATGTTATTCAGTAACAGTATGAGGGTATTATTCAGTCACTATGTGGTTGTGGTGTGGCAGTATTATTCAGTAACAGTATGGGGGAATTATTCAGTCATTATGTGGTTATGGTGTGGTGGTATTTTTCAGTCACTATGTGGTGGTAATATTATTCAGTAACATTATGAGGGTATTATTCAGTCACTATGTGGTAGTAATGTTATTCAGTAACATTATGAGGGTATTATTCAGTCACTATGTGGTAGTAATGTTATTCAGTAACATTATGAGGGTATTATTCAGTCACTATGTGGTAGTAATGTTATTCAGTAACAGTATGGGGGTATTATTCAGTCACTATGTGGTAGTAATGTTATTCAGTAACAGTATGAGGGTATTATTCAGTCACTATGTGGTGGTAATGTTATTCAGTAACAGTATGGGGGTATTATTCAGTCACTATGTGGTAGTAATGTTATTCAGTAACAGTATGGGGGTATTATTCAGCCACTATGTGGTAGTAATGTTATTCAGTAACAGTATGGGGGTATTATTCAGTCACTATGTGGTAGTAATGTTATTCAGTAACAGTATGAGGGTATTATTCAGTCACTATGTGGTAGTAATGTTATTCAGTAACAGTATGGGGGTATTATTCAGTCACTATGTGGTAGTAATGTTATTCAGTAACAGTATGGGGGTATTATTCAGTCACTATGTGGTCATGATGGAGGTATTATTAACCCCTACTCGCACCACATCATAACAGTATGCTCAGCCACTGACACCCGGGGCTAACTGCCAGGAACAGCAATCGCACTGTTCCTGGCCGTTTAACCCCTTAGATGAAGCGATCAATCGCGATTGCAACATCTAAGATGCTAGAGAGGCGCGTCACCACACAACGTCATCGCAGGGTGCCGATGGTTGTCATGGCATCCCAGGGGCCTAATGAAAGTCGCCCCGCAAAAAATAAGCCCTCAGACGGAAAAAACAAAAAAGGTTACGGCTCTCAGAATGTGGCGACAACACAAATTTTAATTTTTAACAATTAGTTTCTTCCTTATAAAAAGTAGTAAAAAAAAAAATCCCCAAAAAATATACATTTTGTATCACTATAATCGTATTGGCCGCTACAACAAAGTTAACAAGCCATTTTTACTGTACCCTGAAATCCGTAAAAACGAAACCTCTCAAAATATCGAGGAATCGCTGTTTTTTTCATATTCCACTCAAAGAATTTTTTCCAGTTTCCCAATACATTATATGGTACAGTAAACTGTGCTGGGAAAAACTACAACTCGTCCCGCAAAAACAAGCCCTCATATGGCTTTAATGACCGAAAAATAAAAATAAAGTTATGGCTTTTGTAAATTGGGGAGGAAAAAATGAAAACGAAAAAAATTAAATAAATGGCTGTGACGGGAAGGGGTTAAGTAACGGTATGGTGGCATTATTCAGTCACCATGTGGTTATAATGTGGAAGTATTATTTACTAACAGTATGGGGGTATTATTCGGCCACTATGTGGTGGTAATGTTATTCAGTAACAGTATGGTGGTATTATTCAGCCACTATGTGGTGGTAATGTTATTCAGTAACAGTATGGTGGTATTATTCAGTCACTATGTGGTGGAAATGTTATTCAGTAACAGTAAGGAGGTATTATTCAGTTACTATGTGGTTGTGGTGTGGAAGTATTATTAAGTAACAGTATGGGGGAATTATTCAGTCGTCATGTGGTTATGGTGTTGTGGTATTTTTCAGTCACTATGTGGTTATGATGTGGTGGTAATATTATTCAGTAACATTATGAGGGTATTATTCAATCACTATGTGGTAGTAATGTTATTCAGTAACAGTATGGAGGTATTATTCAGTCACTATGTGGTTATGGTGTCGTGGTATTATTCAGTAACAGTATGGGGGTATTATTCAGTCACTGTGGTTATGTTGTGGTGGTAATATTCAGTAACAGTATGAGGGTATTATTCAGTCACTATGTGGTAGTAATGTTATTCAGTAACAGTATGAGGGTATTATTCAGTCACTATGTGGTTATGGTGTGGCGGTATTATTCAGTAACAGTATGGGGGTATTATTCAGTCACTGTGGTTATGTTGTGGTGGTAATATTCAGTAACAGTATGAGGGTATTATTCAGTCACTATGTGGTTGTGGTGTGGCAGTATTATTAAGTAACAGTATGGGGGAATTATTCAGTCATTATGTGGTTATGGTGTGGTGGTATTTTTCAGTCACTATGTGGTTATGATGTGGTGGTAATATTATTCAGTAACAGTATGGGGGTATTATTCAGTCACTATGTGGTAGTAATGTTATTCAGTAACTGTATGGGGGTATTATTCAGTCACTATGTGGTTATGGTGTGGTGGTATTATTCAGTAACAGTATGGTGGTATTATTCAGTCACTATGTGGTTATGGTGTGGTGGTATTATTCAGTAACAGTATGGGGGTATTATTCAGTCACTATGTGGTTATGGTGTGGTAAAATTATTCAGTAACATTATGAGGGTATTATTCAGTCACTATGTGGTAGTAATGTTATTCAGTAACAGTACGGGGGTATTATTCAGTCACTGTGGTTATGGTGTGGTGTATTATTCAGTAATAGTATGGTGGTATTATTCAGTCACTATGTGGTTATGGTGTCGTGGTATTATTCAGTAACAGTATGGGGGTATTATTCAGTTACTATGTGGTAGTAATGTTATTCAGTAACAGTATGGGGGTATTATTCAGTCACTATGTGGTTATGTTGTGGTGGTAATATTCAGTAACAGCATGGGGGTATTATTCAGTCACTATGTGGTTGTGGTGTGGCAGTATTATTCAGTAACAGTATGGGGGAATTATTCAGTCATTATGTGGTTATGGTGTGGTGGTATTTTTCAGTCACTATGTGGTTATGATGTGGTGGTAATATTATTCAGTAACATTATGAGGGTATTATTCAGTCACTATGTGGTAGTAATGTTATTCAGTAACAGTATGGGGGTATTATTCAGTCACTATGTGGTTATGGTGTGGTGGTATTATTCAGTAATAGTATGGGGGTATTATTCAGTCACTATGTGGTAGTAATGTTATTCAGTAACAGTATGGGGGTATTATTCAGTCACTATGTGGTTATGGTGTGGTGGTATTATTCAGTAATAGTATGGGGGTATTATTCAGTCACTATGTGGTAGTAATGTTATTCAGTAACAGTATGGGGGTATTATTCAGTCACTATGGGGTTATGGTGTCGTGGTATTATTCAGTAACAGTATGGGGGTATTATTCAGTCACTATGTGGTTATGGTGTGGTAATATTATTCAGTAACATTATGAGGGTATTATTCAGTCACTATGTGGTAGTAATGTTATTCAGTAACAGTATGGGGGTATTATTCAGTCACTATGTGGTTATGGTGTGGCGGTATTATTCAGTAATAGTATGGGGGTATTATTCAGTCACTATGTGATTATGGTGTCATGGTATTATTCAGTAACAGTATGGGGGTATTATTCAGTTACTATGTGGTAGTAATGTTATTCAGTAACAGTATGGGGGTATTATTCAGTCACTATGTGGTTATGGTGTCGTGGTATTATTCAGTAACAGCATGGGGGCATTATTCAGTCACTGGTTGTGGTGTGGCAGTATTATTCAGTAACAGTATGGGGGTATTATTCAGTCACTATGTGGTTATGGTGTCGTGGTATTATTCAGTAACAGTATGGGGGTATTATTCAGTTACTATGTGGTAGTAATGTTATTCAGTAACAGTATGGGGGTATTATTCAGTCACTATGTGATTATGGTGTCATGGTATTATTCAGTAACAGTATGGGGGTATTATTCAGTTACTATGTGGTAGTAATGTTATTCAGTAACAGTATGGGGGTATTATTCAGTCACTATGTGGTTATGGTGTCGTGGTATTATTCAGTAACAGCATGGGGGCATTATTCAGTCACTGGTTATGTTGTGGTGGTAATATTCAGTAACAGCATGGGGGTATTATTCAGTCACTATGTGGTTGTGGTGTGGCAGTATTATTCAGTAACAATATGGGGGTATTATTCAGTCACTATGTGGTTATGGTGTCGTGGTATTATTCAGTAACAGCATGGGGGCATTATTCAGTCACTGGTTATGTTGTGGTGGTAATATTCAGTAACAGCATGGGGGTATTATTCAGTCACTATGTGGTTGTGGTGTGGCAGTATTATTCAGTAACAGTATGGGGGTATTATTCAGTCACTATGTGGTTATGGTGTGGCGGTATTATTCAGTAACAGTATGGGGGTATTATTCAGTCACTGTGGTTATGTTGTGGTGGTAATATTCAGTAACAGTATGAGGGTATTTATTCAGTCACTATGTGGTTGTGGTGTGGCACTATTATTCAGTAACAGTATGGGGGAATTATTCAGTCATTATGTGGTTATGGTGTGGTGGTATTTTTCAGTCACTATGTGGTTATGATGTGGTGGTAATATTATTCAGTAATATTATGAGGGTATTATTCAGTCACTATGTGGTAGTAATGTTATTCAGTAACATTATGAGGGTATTATTCAGTCACTATGTGGTAGTAATGTTATTCAGTAACATTATGAGGGTATTATTCAGTCACTATGTGGTAGTAATGTTATTCAGTAACAGTATGGGGGTATTATTCAGTCACTATGTGGTAGTAATGTTATTCAGTAACAGTATGGGGGTATTATTCAGTCACTATGTGGTAGTAATGTTATTCAGTAACAGTATGAGGGTATTATTCAGTCACTATGTGGTTGTGGTGTGGCAGTATTATTCAGTAACAGTATGGGGGAATTATTCAGTCATTATGTGGTTATGGTGTGGTGGTATTTTTCAGTCACTATGTGGTGGTAATATTATTCAGTAACATTATGAGGGTATTATTCAGTCACTATGTGGTAGTAATGTTATTCAGTAACAGTATGGGGGTATTATTCAGTCACTATGTGGTAGTAATGTTATTCAGTAACATTATGAGGGTATTATTCAGTCACTATGTGGTAGTAATGTTATTCAGTAACATTATGAGGGTATTATTCAGTCACTATGTGGTAGTAATGTTATTCAGTAACAGTATGGGGGTATTATTCAGTCACTATGTGGTAGTAATGTTATTCAGTAACAGTATGAGGGTATTATTCAGTCACTATGTGGTGGTAATGTTATTCAGTAACAGTATGGGGGTATTATTCAGTCACTATGTGGTAGTAATGTTATTCAGTAACAGTATGGGGGTATTATTCAGTCACTATGTGGTAGTAATGTTATTCAGTAACAGTATGGGGGTATTATTCAGTCACTATGTGGTAGTAATGTTATTCAGTAACAGTATGGGGGTATTATTCAGTCACTATGTGGTAGTAATGTTATTCAGTAACAGTATGGGGGTATTATTCAGTCACTATGTGGTAGTAATGTTATTCAGTAACAGCATGGGGGTATTATTCAGTCACTATGTGGTTGTGGTGTGGCAGTATTATTCAGTAACAGTATGGGGGAATTATTCAGTCATTATGTGGTTATGGTGTGGTGGTATTTTTAAGTCACTATGTGGTTATGATGTGGTGGTAATATTATTCAGTAACATTATGAGGGTATTATTCAGTCACTATGTGGTAGTAATGTTATTCAGTAACATTATGAGGGTATTATTCAGTCACTATGTGGTAGTAATGTTATTCAGTAACAGTATGGGGGTATTATTCAGTCACTATGTGGTAGTAATGTTATTCAGTAACAGTATGGGGGTATTATTCAGTCACTATATGGTGTGGCGGTATTATTCAGTAACAGTATGGGGGTATTATTCTGTCACTATGTGGTTATGGTGTGGTGGTGGTAATATTATTCAGTAACATTAGGAGGGTATTATTCAGTCACTATGTGGTAGTAATGTTATTCAGTAACAGTATGAGGGTATTATTCAGTCACTATGTTGTAGTAATGTTATTCAGTCACTATATGGTGTGGCGGTATTATTCAGTAACAGTATGGGGGTATTATTCTGTCACTATGTGGTTATGGTGTGGTGGTAATATTATTCAGTAACATTATGAGGGTATTATTCAGTCACTATGTGGTAGTAATGTTATTCAGTAACAGTATGAGGGTATTATTCAGTCACTATGTTGTAGTAATGTTATTCAGTACCAGTATGGGGGAATTATTCAGTCATTATGTGGTTATGGTGTGGTGGTATTATTATTCAGTCACTATGTGGTAGTAATGTTATTCAGTAACAGTATGGGGGTATTATTCAGCCACTATGTGGTAGTAATGTTATTCAGTAACAGTATGGGGGTATTATTCAGCCACTATGTGGTAGTAATGTTATTCAGTAACAGTATGGGGGTATTATTCAGTCACTATGTGGTAGTAATGTTATTCAGTAACAGTATGGGGGTATTATTCAGTCACTATGTGGTAGTAATGTTATTCAGTAACAGTATGAGGGTATTATTCAGTCACTATGTGGTGGTAATGTTATTCAGTAACAGTATGGGGGTATTATTCAGCCACTATGTGGTGGTAATGTTATTCAGTAACAGTATGGGGGTATTATTCAGCCACTATGTGGTAGTAATGTTATTCAGTAACAGTATGGGGGTATTATTCAGTCACTATGTGGTGGTAATGTTATTCAGTAACAGTATGGGGGTATTATTCAGTCACTATGTGGTGGTAATGTTATTCAGTAACAGTATGGGGGTATTATTCAGTCACTATGTGGTAGTAATGTTATTCAGTAACAGTATGGGGGTATTATTCAGTCACTATGTGGTAGTAATGTTATTCAGTAACAGTATGGGGGTATTATTCAGTCACTATGTGGTAGTAATGTTATTCAGTAACAGTATGGGGGTATTATTCAGTCACTATGTGGTAGTAATGTTATTCAGTAACAGTATGAGGGTATTATTCAGTCACTATGTGGTAGTAATGTTATTCAGTAACAGTATGGGGGTATTATTCAGTCACTATGTGGTAGTAATGTTATTCAGTAACAGTATGGGGGTATTATTCAGTCACTATGTGGTAGTAATGTTATTCAGTAACAGTATGGGGGTATTATTCAGTCACTATGTGGTAGTAATGTTATTCAGTAACAGTATGGGGGTATTATTCAGTCACTATGTGGTAGTAATGTTATTCAGTAACAGTATGGGGGTATTATTCAGTCACTATGTGGTAGTAATGTTATTCAGTAACAGTATGGGGGTATTATTCAGTCACTATGTGGTAGTAGTAATATGTGGTCATAATGTGGAGGTATGATTTGTCCCTTGTATAGTGGCATCTTGGTAATATCTATAATTTAGAGGTATTTGATCATACATAGAAAATGGTCTTATACCTATTATTTCCTTGAACGCTACTGGTCCCCGCACACCCAAACAGCAAGCAGGGGGCCGGCCTAGGTGCAAAATTTGCCATGGGGCTTGTAGGATTCTAGTAACACCACAGCCTGGACTCCATTATGATACATTTACCTACAAACCTTGGAGTAACTTCAGGACAGAAGAGAGATTTGTGCTACCGAGGTGTTTAGCTTAGAAGATTGTCTGGACTAGATACAACTGTAGCAGATGGTCAGCTGTAAAACAGTATTACATCCGTACACTTTTCAGCATTTGAGCGTAAACAATCTATTGTTCTTTGTTATCAGCTGTTTTAGGCTGGGAAGAGAGGAAGAACGAAGACTATTTTCACAGAGACTAGTAATATTATCAGCGCTTGTACATAAATATATCTATATACATACACAGCACGGCGCAGTACCAGGGTAGAATCCTGTGCCCCCTCTACGATAGATGGCTATAGCAGTGGATCCGGGTGCATAAACTGGCTATAGGCGACCCACCACACAGCATTAAAAATCTATACTCACCATCAAACCCGCTAAACTTCCCTCAGGCCAAAAACCGGGAACCACCCAGCCCCAGCACACACTTCCGCCCCTCACTGACGCATTTCCCTTGACTGCGCCTCACAACTACAAGGCGGTCATGCTCACTGTGGAAACCAAAACACGCCCCTCCCCCTCTTTTAACCGGATGACGTAGAATTCAACAAAATGCGAAGCGTAGGTCAGAACGTCACCCGAGAATAATCCTGACTATTCATCAGCCTGGAGACATGTAATAGGCTACATTACTAAGAGACCGGCTGCCCGTATCAATGATGGCGCCAGCATTCCTGTGCGAGTGTTTGCCAGTTTTGTGCGTACTTCCGCCCTCAGTATGTGCACAAGCAAAAACACTCCGACTGGAGAAGACTGGTGTTCCTGACTGCAGCCGGGAGCGGCTCTTGTTTGAGGAGCTGGTTTGTCCATAAAGGTCAGACCCCCCCCCCAAATCCCTGACTTCATTACCCTGTTACATAATATTCCCTTACTTACCGTGTGCGGTGCAGCATAGTAGACCAGGGAAGGTTTTTATATCTACTGTGTATATAATCTATATACACACAGTGCTTATGTTCCATATCTCTACATATATAGGGTAATAATATACATCACCTATGTATAAAAAGCATACTACTCCGGGGGATGTCAAACTGCTCTAGAGATTAGGAGTCAACCAGACCATCCCAGGAGCCAATTTTTATTTAGTCACCAGACAATGAGAGCGTCAATAAAGAACCGCCTAAAACAGGTAGTCACCCGCAGCACATATGTAGGCCCATCGGCCACCTGGCTTTTTGGATTTTTCCGCCTAATGCGGTTAGCTTGTAAAACTATGAGACCTTTTGTATTATCTACAGAGAGGGGACGTGCATGACAGGGATTCTCTTTGGTGTTCTTTGAATCTCTGTGTTTCGACTACGTTTAACATATATGTCGGAAAAAAGTTCCCGACGTATACATTAAATGAAGGCTGTGACGGATGCATAACTGGCTTATGTCACTATAGACTTTAATGGTATCCGTTAAATGGGTATGTTGTGAACTGGCGCCATGAGAGTTCATGATGTGTCCATTAAATAGATTATTATAGTCTATGGTGACAGCTCTTCACCATTGGGCATCATGTTTAAAAGATCTGTTTCCCATAGATTATAATGGTTTCCGTTTTAAGTATACATCATGAAAGGCTATTGGACATATCCATTAAATAGATGCCTGTGATGTCTACAGGGGTATACATCACCCATAGGCTCCCATGTTAAAAAAAAAAAACAACAACAATATACCATGCAATACACTATTTTGGCCTCTGCTAGGCCATATGGGCATGTTTAGTGTGAACATTGGAAGCTTTCTCAAGGTACATGCTAAACGGACATCACAAATAATGTGGACAGGGCCTCCGGTTTCCAGCTTGGGGCAGTTGCCTTAGATACAGGACCATCTGCTTTCCCTGCAAAATCTCCCACTAGAAGATTTACACCATACCTACCCCATGATGTAGTAATACGTTAGGGTAAGTGGGCCATTCTCGTGAAACCGCTGTACTATTACGCAGTGTTGGCATGTGCACAGAAGCAATGTCCGTGCCTTTAACTGCAGGAGCTCGCCATGATTGACAGCTGACATCCCACTGCAAGTTTCGGGATCGGACACAACACTGATCGCCTTAGATGTCATTTAACCCCTTAGATGCTACAGTCATTGGCATTAGACGGAGAGGGCCCTGCCCGTAAGAGCTTTTCATCTACAAGGAAGAGGAAAAGCGACACCAAAAAATTATTAGCAAAGTTATCTTGCCTTTATACAATAGAAAATAAGAATTAAAAGGGATCCAGTACTGCTTCAACCATAAAAGGGATCCAGTACTGCTTCAACCATAAAAGGGATCCAGTACTGCTTCAACCATAAAAGGGATCCAGTACTGCTTCAACCATAAAAGGGATCCAGTACTGCTTCAACCATAAAAGGGATCCAGTACTGCTTCAACCATAAAAGGGATCCAGTACTGCTTCAACCATAAAAGGGATCCAGTACTACTTCAACCATAAAAGGGATCCAGTACTGCTTCAACCATAAAAGGGATCCAGTACTGCTTCAACCATAAAAGGGATCCAGTACTGCTTCAACCATAAAAGGGATCCAGTACTGCTTCAACCATAAAAGGGATCCAGTACTGCTTCAACCATAAAAGGGATCCAGTACGGCTTCAACCATAAAAGGGATCCAGTACTGCTTCAACCATAAAAGGGATCCAGTACTGCTTCAACCATAAAAGGGATCCAGTACTGCTTCAACCATAAAAGGGATCCAGTACTGCTTCAACCATAAAAGGGATCCAGTACTGCTTCAACCATAAAAGGGATCCAGTACTGCTTCAACCATAAAAGGGATCCAGTACTGCTTCAACCATAAAAGGGATCCAGTACTGCTTCAACCATAAAAGGGATCCAGTACTGCTTCAACCATGAACTTTTGGTCGGATCAGCCGAATTAACCATCAGTGGCCGCCTTTTCTACCTGCATTGTTATAAAAATAAGCTTTGACATATTCTGCCTTCTTATAACTCTCTGTTATCTGTTCTAGAGCTTTAACCGTTAGCAGTCACCAGCAAACATAATGTTGTACACAAGACAAGTATTTTACTACTAAAGAAAACTATAAGGTGAGTCTTGTTTCATCTACTTCATATGGTCTTTTAGGATGTCAGAGAATGGGTCCTCTGCCTCTACAAAGAGCTTCTCTCTGGCTGGCCCGGACCATCCATCTATTACATTCTGGGCCTTTCATTTGCATAGCCAACATTTCCTCATGCAGGGGAAATATATGGCCAGTCACAACTTCACCAGTGATAACCGCTGTTTGCCGAGGGTGGTTCAGAAGCCGGACTTGCAGCAATCAGTTGATGGCCTGGCCAGCTTTATGTTGGCATTTTTCTCACTTTTTTTGTTATGTGATTTTCAGAGTAAGGCCCCATGCACACGGCCGTGCCCGTAACCACGTCCCGTGATTGCGGGCACGGCCGGCCGCCGCCGACTGCCCGCATTTTCGGGCCGTGCTCCCATACAAAGTATGGGAGTACGGCCAATAAAATGAAAAAAACTGACATGTTCCATAATTTACAGAACGTTTCTACGGCCCGGACACCCATCCGTAGCGATACGAAAAGGTGCCGCGGCCAAGAGAAGAGAATGGGTCTGTAATTGTGGACCGTATTACGGTCCGCAATTACGGATAATTTTTACGGTCGTGTGCATGGGGCCTAATGCAGTGAAATGTTTTCAATGGGCTTTTTGTGCCATTAGTTGGCGTCAGTTAGGTTTTGATCCATCTGTTCCAGCCGGATGTTAAAGTGTTCCTCTAATTCCAATCCTTACCTGATCTAACATTAGGTGTGAAGAGATACGAGTGAATGCTGTGCAGTACAGTTGCAGCGGAAACTATACAACAACCGGAGAGAATAGTGCACCAATCCTATTCTAATTAATAAGACCACAGCAACTGTACGGCCCAGTGTGCACTAGCATTTATCCATGCCTGATGTCAGATCAGGTCGGAGATTGGAATTGGTAGGACATTGTAAGATCCATTTTACATACGTTTTTATCTATAAATACGAATCCTTCAGAAACAGAAACCTTGATGCCAGTGTAAACAAAGCCTAAGAGACAAGATTATCTTTCAAGATTTAAAAAAATGCTTAAATTGAAAATATGTTGAAAGAAAAAAACAACCATCGCATACAGTAAAACAACACAATACTCAATTTAACGTGGTTATAAATGTTAAAGGGGTTGTCCAACAAATTAAAATGAATTAATCTGTTGGGTCACGTAAAATGTAACACTTTTTCATTAAAAAAAATAAATGCTCCTGTGTGTAGATATTGCTAATAATTTGCCAGAGCTGGTGGTCACACATGCTCGGTAGCTCGATCCCACTGCTGTCCGGATCCTTTTGTAGACGGGCTGTGGAGTGATTCCTGCTATTGTGCAGTCGAATTAGAATAAGCGTTCCAGAAGCAGCAGCTCCTCACCAGCACCGGACACATTAGGTGGATCTTCTGAGAGGGAATCAAAAGACCTCAAGGGGGCGCCGTATCAAGTATGTAATAGCAATATCTAGACACAGCAATTTTTATAAATGATTCCAATTAAAAAATGTCTATGTGATCTAACACAATAAATGAATTTGTATTTGTTGGACTACCCCTTTAACAAATACTACCACAGTGTGAATATGTTTATAACCAGTACAAATCCCTTTAAACTAGGCCGTCTGCCTAACTGCCTGATTAAGCTCTGCTTGGACTCCAAAATGTAGTCTTCCCTGTATGTTAATGCAACCTCCGGTTCCACAGTGAACCATCTCAATAAATCTGCAGCGCCAAAAGGGTTCACTTGTCCATGTCCTGCTCCTTTATCAAGTCTAAGGGTGCCCTTCCACCTTATGTGTTGGCATAGAGGACTCACTGGCGGATTGGGAGCTGCATTAGCATAATTGAGCTTAATTTTGGTCCCAGGGTGAACACCCAAGTAGCTGTTTAGTGGATACAGTTGGAGACCTACATATTCCCCTTAAAGATAACTTGTCAACTCTCCTGACAAGTCGGATTTTAGTAAATAGTTGTACATGTCAGCACTTAATGGACAGTGTCAGACTGTAGAGACACAACCTATTTACAAAGGGAATGGTAACACCCAACTATTAATTTATTCATACATTTCCAGGAGGAATAACAGAGGAACACTACAACACAGAGTACTAAAAAAAAGATGCTTCAGATTTGTTATTTTATGGGAAATAAAGTATTTATTAAATAGTAAAGGAGCGCATATTACAAGACATCTGCCACGTTCTACCGTCTTCAACTTTAATCCGTAAGGCTGGGAAAATATAGAACAAGCGCTGTAACAGAACAAAGTTCCATGAGCTGATATTAAAGATACATTTTTTATGATCTTGTTTCATGATTTTGTTTTTATAGAATTGTAGCTGGATATATTTCTCTTGTATGGTAAATATTACATGCTTTATAATTTACACACTTGCTTCTTACAGCATAAAAGATGTTTGGGGCAACTCAGATTTCAAAGGCCCAATTTCTGGATAAGGCCAGGCTGGCTCGTGAGGAAAGGAAAGGCCTCAAAGAAAGAGAGAAAGCTGCAATTAAAATCCAAGCGCTTATCAGAAGATTCCTTTGTAGATGCCGGCTTCAACGTGAAATTAGGTAACTTCCATGCCCATTTAACCCCTTGGCGACATCTGCCATTCTTGTACAGTGAATGCCAGTAGTGTATGTATGGAGTGGGCTCAGGAGCTCAGACCGATCCATACATAGGGGGTGTCAGCTGTATATTACAGCTGACACCCTGCCGGGTTCGGAGATGCTGGCTTTTTAACCACTTAAAGTCACCAAATCAGACCCCCACTACAGGATCGCAAGATGCTAATGCGGTGTCATGGCATTTGTGGACCTGGTGAAGGGCCCAGGTCTGCCATCTTGGTCCTTCTATACAGAAGTATTGTACAAGCTATTGCATGTTTAAGTCCCCTTGTGGGACAAAAAAAACATCTAAAAATAAATGTAATAACATTTTCAAGAATATATAGAAATAAAAATTGAAATTTGGTGTTTCCGCATCTGTAATGGTCCAAACTACTAAAATAGAATGTTATTTATCCTGCATGGTAAACGGCGTTAAAAAATAAAATTCTAGAATTGCTGATTTTTGGTTACCTTGCCTCCCCAAAAAATGGAATAAAAAGTGACCACAAGTTGTATGTACCGTAATATGGTACCAATTAAACCGACAGCTCACCCCGCAAAAAATATGTTCCATAGACAGAAAAATAAAAAAAGTTACGGGTCTTAGAATATGGCCACACAAAACAATTATGTTTTATAAAAGTAGTAAACGTAGAAAAAGCTATATAAATTTGGTTATGCTGTAATCGGACCGACCCGCAGGTAACCTGTCATTTTTATTGCACAGTGAATGCCATAAAATCAAATCCTCAAAATAATGGTGAAATTGCTGTTTTTTTCCAAACAACATTTTTTTAACAGTTTTTCAGTACATTTTACGTTACATTAAATGATGTCATTAAAAAATACAACTCGTCCTGCAAGAAAAAGCCCTCAGATTGACGGAAAAAAAAAAAAAAGGTATGGCACTTGGTATGCGGGAAGGAAAACATTCGAATTAAAACTGGCTGCAGCGCCGAGGGGTTGAGGCCACTTTCACACACACAGTTTTGAGGCAGTATTTTGTGAAGTTTTTGACTCAAATGTTTGAGCCAAATACTGGGGTGGACTCGAAAGGAAGGAGATGCATCAGTCTTTTATTTATACCTTTTCTTCCTTTTGTATCCGCTACTGACCTTGGCTTAAAAAGTTGATCCAAAAATTGCTTTAATACTCTGTGTGTGATCATAGCCTATAGGGTTTTCCTAGCTTATGTGGACAATATCTGGACAGGTTTTAAGCCTCTGGATGTTTCCATCAAACTGACGGTGAGCAGAGATATAGATTCTGGTGAGACAATGAAACACAAAGTATATTGGAAAGTTGTATAATTTTTAACTATGTAATGATTAAGCTTATTTTTTATCATACTGGACAACATCTTAATATATACATTGTGGCCTCTGTTTATGACTTTGCAGTGCCGGAGCTGGGGATGTGGAGCTCTGGCATTGAGCAATAACTAAGGGCCTGTTCACATCAGTGTTCGGGTTCCGTTCAACCTGCCGAATGGAAACTATTGCTTCCGTTTGCATTATCATTGATTTCAATAATAATGCTTCCGGTTCAGTTTGTTTCTCTTCCGTAAAGTTTGTTTTTGTCACGGAAACAATAGCGCAGTCGACATCACTATTGTTTCCGTGAAAAAAGTTGAAACTTTACGGAACGTAAACCATTGAAATTAATAATAATGCAAACGGAAGCTATAGTTTTCGTTCAGCTTTGCATTCATCGGTTCCTCTGACGGAAAGGTTGAGCGAAACCCGAACGCTGATGTGAACTGGCCTTAAGCTGCAAAATATTTGGCTGATCTTTGTTTTCATTATTTGCCTAGGAGTGTGTAATAATGACCATTGACAAAAGATTATCACCTGATCGTACTGAAATCAGAGGGATAGAATGCCAGTCATTCAATGTCTATGGGTGCCATAAGAGATGTTACCGGATAAGATTAGTACGAAAGGTAAAAGAAAAAGGTGCAGTATTTACGGTATCGGCGCCAGGCAGAAAGGAAATAATTATGATGACAGATGGTATTATCTTTAAAAAGAATTTGTTCTTTATTCAGTGGACGACGCGTTTCTGGACCATACCGGCCCCTTCATCAGGTCTGTAATTACAGGTACGGTCCAGAAACGCGTCGTCCACCGAAATAAAGAACAAATTCTTTTTAAAGATAATACCATCTGTCATCATCATTATTTCCTTTCTGCCTGGCGCCGATACCGTAAATACTGCACCTTTTTCTTTTACCTTCCGTACCAATTGATTCCAGCACGGAGGATCCATCCTCCCAGGGAACGCAGTGGGTGGCAACCGGCTTCAATACTGAACAACACCGATCTCGGAGGAGTGCCGTCTCCTGTTATTTTCTTCCAATTCCCTATATACCGGATAAGATTAGCATGCTGAGTTGTGTTCAATTTGGTTAACAGTGTTGATTTTTTTTGTTACTTTTTAATGACGACAGGCGAGACGTAGATGATTTTTTAGAAGGCACCGAAAATGGATCCATTAAGATCAATGCTCTCTCTATATTCAGGATAGCTCGAAAACTGCTGATCGTTTTCAGAACACAGGACAAAGTGGTACGTGTTATTTCCAAAATATTTTTTTATTTTACGTTTATGACAAAATAGTGATTGTATTATTTCTAGTCTTGTCACAATTACATGCTTTTTAATGGCTATTAGGAGCTTTGGCTTACTGTGACAGCAGTGGATAGAGCGGTGACCCATCTGTAGAGATAATTGTTAGACAAGACATGGCCGCAGGAGAAGTGTTGACCGTATCAGGCTGCGATCCTTCTTCCTGCTCTCATTTGCAGCTTCCCCCTCCCCTATCCCGATTCAGAACCAGGAAGTAAAACTTTTCATCCTCTCCCCGACAAGTGCGCCCCCCCCCCCCCCTAATATTGCGCCTGGACCTTTGATCTGGTATTATTTTAAAGCTAAGAGCTCATTTCTGACTTGCATAGCATATGGCTTATATAGCAGGTTCTTCGAGTTAACAGAATAATCTAGGCATCACACATAATGGATATAGCGATAGATCTGGGGGAATATTTCATAAAATGACACTTTGCTTTGATTTATTATGTATTATGCGATTTATCCCAATGCATAAAAAAATCATTATTCTATCTAATATTTTTGTTTTTGTAGCGTTTTGAAAAACTTTGTCGCTGTATCCTTAACAGTATGGATTGCGAGAATGAACCCAAGGTATGTACAGAACTCATTATTTATACCTACTTTGTTTTGATGATCACATTATCCCATGTCATATTAGTGTCCAAGATTCAGTAAGGGTATGTGAACATGTGACAGATCTGTTGCAGAAGAATCCGTTCCAACCATGTGAATGGGGATGTTTCTGTAGCATGTGTATGGATATTAACACCAAATTTAGATGCATGGAACAGTTGCAGAAATGTCTGCAACAAATCTGACACACATGAACATACCCTAAAGCTGGCTATACACATAAGATTATAACTGTCAGAACCTGATGATTGTGTCACGATCAGCTTACAATCTTATGTATATCGGAGCATCTTCACTGTTCCCCAGTGTTAGGGACAAAGGATGATTGAGCATGTTGGAATTTAACATGTCTAATGCTTTGCTCTTCTAGGAGGTTAAGGTCCTTTTAGACTGATATCGGCCGTGAAAACGAGCGCCAATCGACGATACAGCTTGTCTTTCGACGTTTGTTTGCTTTAGCAATGGTCGTAATGTATGGGGACGATCTTTCGTTACTGTGACTCCATTGGCTTGTCTATCGAGGCCATCACCTACGCTCCGTTCCACACCCATCTACTTAATGGGAGATTCTAACCCACTGGGTTTGGTCTTCGTCCTCTCTGAACTTGCAGCTCAGCAGTGATGACGATCAGCCAGGATCTTTTCTTGGGCATAATCACGTTTTGGCTCTTTCTGCAGTCCACATCCCGGGCGTGGACAACTGGATAGTTGAGTACCCCAGCTGAGAACTTCTAGACCCAGGAGAATCGGATAATGATATTTTCATCAGGACATCTTCGATCAACTGTGCACTCGGTGGGGAACTCCAGACATGGACTTAATGGCGTCCAGGTTCAATCAGAAACTCTCACAGTTTGTGACATGGACGCAAGACTCTCTGGTTATTTCCTGAAACCTGTTCAACTACCTGTATGCTTTTCTCCCCCTACCTTTTTTTCTCACAATTCTCTGGTGAATCAAAGCAGAGAGCATCCCAACAGTCTTGGTGGCTCTAGACTGGTCTTGGTACACCAACGTACTCTCCCTCCTGGCCGACCTGCTCTGGCCTCTGCCGCTCAGGGGCGACCTGCTCTCTCAGGGCCAATTCTTCCATCAGCGTTTAGGGTCACTACATTTGACAGCATGGCTGCTGAAGCTGTAGTCTTGAGGTCTTGTGGTTTCTCTGAAAGTGTCATAAAAAACCATACTGCAGGCTAGAAAATAGTCTTCCTCTCATATTTACCACAGAACCTAGAAGTCATTTTGGTGTGAGTAGTGGCATCTTTCTCCTCTTATTTTTTCCCTGTCTAGGGTCTATTCCCCAAGTCGGGTTGGACCTAGGGCTAGGCCTTCACTTTCTCAAAGGGCAGGTCTTAGCCCTCTCCATTCTTTTTCAAAGACCTTGGGCTTCTAAATAGAATGTGTGGACTTTTCTCCAGTGCGTTGCCCATGCAATCACTCTTTATCTACATCCTACAACTCCTTTGGACCTGAATGCGGTTCTTTAGAGCATGCAGTTGTCTTCTTTTGAACCTCCATGTGAAGTTTCTTTTCACCTTCTATGTGGAAATTGGCCTTTTTCGTGGCAGTTACATCCATCCGACAGATATCCGCACTGTTGCTCTTTTCTTTTTCTCTCCCTTTCTAGTGCTCCACCAGGACAAGGAAGTTCTCTGTCCAGTCCCTTCTATTCTAGTGGTATAATCCTTCTATCTCATCTATCTCATATTGTGATTTATCTTCTTCTGTTCCGCTTCTTCTCATCCCAGGGAACGTTCTCTCCACTGCCTGGACTTGGTTAAAGCCTTTCGGATAGTCTGATCTTAGACAGCTTCTTTCTGTCGTTCCGAGAGTCATCCCTGACGGTTCTTGTAAGGGGCTGGTGGCATCTAATACCACTATCGTACTAAGGACAAGGTTTCCCCTTTCTGAGTCACAGCACATACCACCAGAGCTATGGGTGCATCTTGAGCGGTGTACTATAGGGCCTCTGCTGCATGTATGCAAGACCACTACTTGGTGTTCTCTCCACATCTTTACTAAGTTTTATAGGGTGCAAACCTTTGCATCCTCAGATGCATCTCTCGGTTGTAAGGTTCTGCAGGCAGCAGTGGAGAATACGACGGTTCATGATTTTACCTTTAGGGTATGTTCACACAGCTTATTTTCAGTCGTTTTTCGGGCCGTAAACGCAGAGAAAACTGGCTGAAAAAGCTGAAGTTGAACGCCTCCAAACATCTGCCAATTGATTTCAATGGGAAAAAAGGCGTTTTGTTCCGACGCAGCTTTTTTAAGTGGCCGTTTCAAAAAAGGGCACGTAAAAAGAAGTGCATGTCACTACTTGTGCCGTTTTTGGAGCCATTTTTCATTGTCTCAATAGAAAAACCGCTCCAAGAACGTCCGTAAAAAACGCATCAAAAAAAGTTTGATGCTTTAAAAACGGCTGAAAATCAGAGGCTTGTTTCCCTTGAAAACTTCTCCGTATTTTACAGCCGGTTTTTGTTTAGCGTGTGAACATACCCTTATTGATTTTGGTTCTTATTTCTTCCTACGGGGACTGCTTTTGGATGTTCCGCGGTTTTCTGTGTCCCCCAATGACACGAGCAGGAAAAAGGTGATTTTCTTGTTACTTACCTAAAAATCCCTTTCTTTCCGAGTTCATTGGGGGACACTACTCCCACCCAGTTGTTTTATTTGTTTTTTTGTCTTTTTACGGTGAGTAACAAAAAGATCCTCCCTTTTTTTATACTTCTATGTAGTTGGTGAAAATGTATGGGTACTTTTGTCTAGGGGGTGCAATAATATAAGCAAGTGTAAATGTTGTTATTGTGTTATCACTACTGTACTCCTAAAAATGTTTCCTGGACCCTGCAGTGTGACACCACTGTGTAGGTGCCATGCGATCCTAGTCAGCACTACAGTTTAAAACAATATAGGAGCACCATAATCATTACTAGGTACGGGCACCCATCCACATGATAGGTGATAAATGTCTGATCGCTGGGGGTCCGACCAATGGGACAAGTTTATGGGAAAAACCCTTTAACCGGTTAAGGACTAGGCTGTTTTACAGCTAAATGACCAGAGCAAATTTCACAATTTTCGCTTCTTTAGATGACTATAACTCTGCAGGTGAATAAAGTTCATCTTTGAATTTTACACTCTTTTTAAAGGACAGATAGGGCTTTGTTTTAGTGGCATTTGTCAGTATATATCATTTTTATTTTTTTCTCTAAAGTGGGCAAAATTGGAAAAAAATGCAAAAATTTAGCAATTGCGTCAGTTTATGCCAGCATTTTTCACACATAGAATGGACCACGGACAAAATTAATCTCCTTTCACATTCTTCCACTTCTCCCGTGCATGGGGATACCAAATATGTGTGCCTTATTCACTGTGCGGGCATGTGCCAGGGCTTGGCATAAAAGGAGGCTTTTCAGCCTTTTCGGTCCAGGAATTTTGAATTTGATTTTATAGCCGCATACTGTTTTCTGGGGGGCCTAATGCTGCTGAAACATTAGAAACACCCCATAAATGACTGCATTCACACAAGTAGACCCCACAAGGTTTCCTTCAAGGGGTTTATCATATTTTTAGCAAGTCCAGTTTTCTTCTGAAAGTTTCTTGAATAAGATGGAACAAAAAAAAATCAGCTATTTTTTAGCAAATGCCTCAGTTTAGGCTAGTATTTTTCACACACGGTATAGACCACGGCCAAAATGTATCTCCTTTCACATTCTTCCACTTCTGCCGTGCATGGGGATACCAAATATGTGTGCCTTATTCGCTGTGCGGGCATGTGCCAGGGCTTGGCATAAAAGGAGGCTTTTCGGCCTTTTCGGTCCAGGAATTCTGCATTTGATTTTATAGCCGCGTACTGTTTTCTGGGGGGCCTAATGCTACTGAAACATTAGAATTACCCCATAAATTACTTCATTCACACAAGTAGACCCCACAAGGTTTCCTTCAAGGTGTTTATCATATTTTTAGCAAGTCCAGTTTTCTTCTGAAAGTTTCTTGAATAAGATGGAACAAAAAAAAAATCAGCTATTTTTTAGCAAATGCGTCAGTTTAGGCTAGTATTTTTCACACACGGTATAGACCACGGACAAAATTCATCTCCTTTCACATTCTTTCACTTCTCCCGTGCATGGGGATACCAAATATGTGTGCTTTATTCACGGGCATGTGCCAGGGCTTGGCATAAAAGGAGGCTTTTTGGCCTTTTCGGTCCAGGAATTCTGCATTTGATTTTATAGCCGCATACTGTTTTCTGGGGGGCCTAATGCTGCTGAAAGATTAGAATCACCCCATAAATTACTTCATTCACGCAAGTAGACCCCACAAGGTTTCCTTCAAGGGGTTTATCATATTTTTAGACAGTCCAGTTTTCTTCTGAAAGTTCTTGAATAAGATGGATCAAAATAAAATTAGCAATTTTTTAGCAAATGCGTCAGTTTATACCAGCATTTTTCACACACGGCATAGACCACGGCCAAAATTCATCTCCTTTCACATTCTTCCACTTCTCCTGAGCATGGGGATACCAAATATGTGTGCCTTATTTATCACATAGAGAAGTAGGAGGGCGGAGGATAGAAGAAGATTATTTCACAAATCGCTTTTTTTCAAAGCTGGTTTTACAAAACTCAACAGAGTTTCTATAACACTTCCAAAATATCTGCTCTTGAAGCAGAAATCCCAAAATATTCATCTAGGGGTATAATGGGAATTTATTTTTTGGGGTTTTCTAAAATAAGAAATTGCAGGTTTATGCAAATGGAGCTCTCCAGCAGATGAACTTTAGAGAATATGCAAACATGACATCCACCCCCCACCCATTCCCTCCCTCACCCTTGGAGTAAAATCAGGGGAAAAATAAAAACGTAATGTAGGGCAAATATATTTTCAACAAATTAACTAAAATCTAATAATTCAGAACAGTGTGGTATTTTTTAAAACATGGCTCAATGCACAGGCCTGGTTGTGAGGGACATAAGGGACAGAAATATCGGGAATCTTTGCGGTGCCCGTCTTTTCTGCAGACGCGGCACTTTTTCTGGGGGTTGCTTCTGGTTGCTGTTGGGGGAATCCGACTGATGAAGTGTCTTTCAGTCAGTCGCGTGACATCCTCAGACTGGGGGCATTCTCGGGTGTCCTGAACATCAAAAATGAGGCCTTCAATAATTTTTTCCTGGAAATCCAGGTATGTGTCTCTGCCTCTGTTTTTTTTGTAGAGCACAAATGAATTGTGGATTGCCACCTGTAACAAATAAATGGCCACTTTTTTATACCAGGTTTTAGTTTTGCGTTTTACTAAATAGGGCTGTAAAACCTGGTCGCTTAAATCCACCCCCCCCATGTACTTGTTATATTCGGACACGCTCACTGGTTTGTGCTTGTCCGATGTTGCCCCTCTTTCCCTCACTGCCACTGTTCCTGCGGTATGAATCGTGCTTAGCACATACACATCTTTGCGATCCCTGAACTTGACCGCCAGCAATTCTTCAGATGCATAAGCACAGGAGTCCCCCTTTACCATGCGCTTCCCCACTAATTGCTGTGGAAAACCAATTCTGTTTTTGCGCATGGTACCACATGCCCCAGTCCTTGCAGCATGCAAATGCCTAAACAGGGGCACACTCGAATAAAAATTATCACAGTACAGGTGGTACCCCTTGTGAAGCAGAGGCTGCATTATCTCCCACACGATCTTACTGCTGGTGGAAAGATCAGGGGGGCATCCAGGAACATTTATTGTGCGGTCCCGCCCTTCATAAATCCTGAAGGCGGTGGTATATCCTGACCCGCTTTCACACAATTTGTAAAGCTTAACGCCATATCTTGCCCTTTTTTAAGGTAGATATTGGCGAAAGCTAAGTCTGCCATGAAAGTTGAGGAGGGATTCGTCCACACTTACATTCTGCTCAGGGGTGTAGAGTTGCAGAAATAAATTATTCAGGGAATTTATTAGCGGTCTTATTTTGAACAACCGATCCCGGTTTGCATCGGTACTTGGGGGGGCCTGTGCGTTGTCATTGAAGTGGAGGAACCTCATTATTGTCTCATAACGAGACCTGGGCATTACTGCAGAATATACTGGGGTGGCTTGGGCGGGTCTTGTTGACCAGTAAGACCTAATGGAGGGCTTTTTGACAATACCCATATTTAGGGTGAGCCCCAATTTTTTTTTTAATTCCAGCAAATTGGTGGGCGTCCAATCTCTGGCATGGGTGGATGAAGGTTTCTGCCTTATATATTGAGTGGCATATAAATTTGTTTCGTGGACAATCTGATTTAGGATGTCGTCCGTTATAAATAAATGGAAGTAATCCATTTGGCCAAAATTTGTATTGTCCACGGTTATGCCAGGAGTGGCAGTAAATCCGTGGATTCTAGGCCCAAAAGATGGGGCAGGTGCCCATACAAGAGCCTGGACTGAAGGGACCAGGCTGTCCCGTGCTACAGCGCTACTTGGCCCTGCGCTTTCAAGGTCTGCAGTTTCAACTGCATCAGGGACAACGTCCCCTGAAGATGAACCTGAAGTGACGCTGTCATCGTCACTACCTAAAACAGGTTCCATCTCGGACGCCATATCTGATGCGGTCTCCGACTCAGACCACAGCATGGCGTATGCCTCCTCGGCGCTAAACAACTTCCTCGCCATAACGTAACTAACACTAACTAAACAAATTGTTGTTTTTTTTGTTTTTTTTTAATATAAAACACACAAACTAACTGCTATATATATCTACACTACCGCTAACAAAAAAATAAACCGCTATTGCTATATATATTATATATATGTGGATATATATATAATTATATACTCCCTACCTGCCTATTCTAATAGAATAAAAGATAGAAAGGTAGATATATAGAAAAAAAGATAGATGGATAGATAGATTGTATAGATAGATAGAAATCTATCTATACAGAGAATGTTTTAGAGTGTAACTGTATTTTTTTTCACTGTAATCTTCTGGCAGCAATTCTCCCGAGTCTCTTCTTCTCCTCAAACTGAAACCATGTTTGAGGAGAAGAAAAGAGGCAGGAGATTTACTGCCAGAAAAGTCAAAATAAAACAAATGTGGTCGCTGTGATAGGTTTTCACAGCGACCACATGTTCAGGGACCATCAGATTGGTCCCTGATACTCTGCCCAGAGCTGTTGGTAACAGCGTGGGCACAGGGCTGCGTGCACGCGATCGCGTGCACACTGTTTTCTATGCAGAAATGCATGTGATCGCTGTGATTGGTTGTCACAGCGATCACATGTTCAGGGGCCAAAAGATTGGCCCCTGACATTCTGCCCAGTGCCCATGGCTGTTAGCAACAGCCAGGGCATAGAGCTGTGTGCACGCGATCGCGCGTGCACAGTCTCTGAAGTGCCGCCGTAAATAGTCTATACGGCGGACTTCAGAGACCCTGACCGCTGGCCGTATAAATACGGCCAGCAGTCGGGAACCTGTTAAGTACATATCTTTGAGGCTATTTATCTTTGAGTATTATATTGGAGTATATCTCTTGCAGATCTGGTTTGTTTCTCTTGCGCTGTCTAAAGACCTCACTTACTTGTGGATAAAACAAATTAAAGACCTTCTTTGGTTGTGCTGTGAGTTCCTTAAGATGTTAAAAGTGAGTACATATACATAGATCTACAGTATACATCTGAAAATGATTGTTGTGTAGCACATAATCTTTGCGGTCATACTCAGATGGATGTTTGTACTGTTCTCTGTACAGCCTGATATCCTTCAGGATTCCAAGCTCATCACCCTCTACCTGACCATGCTGGTCAACTTCACGGACACTTCCACCTGGAAGATCTGCAGAGGGAAAGGTATGATAGCTACATAAAATTATGAATTCATATGATTTATATTGTATTATAGGATTGGCAAAATGTTTGCAAAACACCTGCTGTAATTGTGTTTGCTGACCAAATACTATTAACCCCTTAATGACCAGCCTATTTTAGACCTTAATGACCAAGCCATTTTTTAAGTTTTTCCATCGTCACATTCCAAGAGCTATAACCTTTTTATTTTTGCGTCGACATAGCTGTATAAGGTCTTGTTTTTTGCGGGACAAGTTGTATTTTTTAATAGCACCATTTTGGGGGACATATTATTTATTGATTAACTTTTATTTGGGGGGAAATAGAAAAAAAAAACTGAAATTTCGCCACTCATTTTCGCGTCTTAAATCTACGCCGTTTACCGTGTGATATAAATAACACAATAACTTTATTCAGCGGGTTGTTACGATTGCAACAATACCAAATTTGTATAGTTTTTGTATGTTTTACTACTTTTACACAGTAAAAACGCTTTTTTTTTCAAAATTATTTGTTTTTGTGTCTCCATATTTGAAGAGCCGTAACGTTTTTATTTTTTCGCCGATGCGGTTGTATGAGGGCTTTTTTTTTGCGGGAAGACTTGTAGTTTTTATTGGTACCATTAGTAGATGCGACTTTTTGATCACTTTTTATCACTTTTTTTTAAAGTCAGGATTCACAGAAAACAGCAATTTTTCCATAGTTTTTGGTTCAATTTTTTACGGCGTTCACCATGCGGGTTAAATAATGTAATAGATTTATAGTCGGGGTCGTTACGGACGCGGTGATATTAAATATGTGTAACTTTTTAACTTTATTTTGTTTTTTTAATAGTAAAGCATTTTGTAAGGGGAAAAGCTGGGTTTTTCATTTTTTTTTACATTTTTTTTTAATTAACTTTATTAAACTTTTTTTTCACTTTTTTACTAGTCCCATTAGGGGACTATAATATGCGATTCTGCGATCGCTATTATAATACACTGCAATACTTTTGTATTGCAGTGTATTACTGCCTGTCCGTTTAACACGGACAGGCATATGCTAGGTCATGCCTGCGGCATGATCTAGCAGGCATTCACGACAGGCAGACCTGGGGGCCTTTATTAGACCACCGGCTGCCATTAGAGACTCAGACACTCGGCGATCGTATCGGTGGGGGAGAGAGGGAGCTCCCTCCCTCTCTCCAAAACCACTCAGATGCGGTGCTCGCTATTGAGCACCGCATCTGAGGGGTTAAACATGTGAGATCGATACTAATATCGATCTCACCCGGCAGAGCAGGGGCGCTCCCAACCCTCAGCTGCCTCTAGCAGCTGAGAGCAGGGAGATTTGACAGCTCCCTGCTCTGTTTACTTATTCCGATGCCGCGACGTAAAAAGTCTATGGCATCGGAATAAGGCCCGTTAGTGACCGACGTAGAAACACGATGGGCCGGTCACTAACGGGTTAAAACCACATATTTAAACTAGGTCTATAGGGGTTGGTGCCATCCCAGTTTACAACATACAGATGGGTATGCATTGAGGCATTGTATTTGACCTGATCCATAGTTGGATACATGTTGTTACATGCTGCCTTTTATATATACCCTTATATGCTCTTGTATATCTCTGAGCCTACTTCCTATATACATGACATGTGTTCCTATGGAACTTTTTATAGGACGTAGCACTTTATCTATGATATTCATCTATGATCCTTATACTGGTTGCCTTGGACATATGTTATTTCTGTATGTTATATTTCAGTGATGTTGCATAATCCATTGTGGATTTCATATGCTAATAAAGATTTTTTGTTTTATTCTTTCTATTACTGTATTGTTTGTCCCATTATTTTGTAGGTTTATATATTTTATACCTATTCAATATACCCTTTACTGGTCCTGCATGAGACTATTCACAATTGCTGCAGTATTTACAATCAATTGCATGCTTGTGTTATCTATATGTTAGTGTCTATAGGATCACGTTTGCCAACCAATGGGTTTGGGAGCCGTGACTGCTCCATTCTGAAAAAGTGATTTGACAGCCCCTTTAATTAAAATGCAGTCTGTTATTATGAGTTGTAGTTCTTATCATTTTACAGAGTTATAGACCTAAGTTATTTAGAATGATCTTAGTGTTCAATAGTTAAATTTGGAATAAGCGATCTTTATTGGTTTCAGGTTTAATTAAATTGAGACTAAATCTGGCTATATATACTAGATATCGGCAGCCGCCAGTTATAAACCCAACTGCTACCCTTTTAACTTACATGTTGATAGACATCTTTTTTTTGTGCCAGTCAACTTTGGAGATAAAGTATATTAATAGAGATAATCCAACTTCTCGGAATATTGTTTACTGGCAGTAGTCGTCAGGGACTGTCTGTAGCGTAGATTGAAGAGGTTATTACATCACAGAAAGCAATGGCATAACTTACTGATCTGTGGAGTCAAATTGATGGGACCCTACGATCTATAACACAAAGGGCATTTTCCCCGAACAGGGCTGCTCTAAACCATGGTGATGTGCAGAAAAGTTTATTTTAATGATGATAAGGATTTCAGGGACCAGACCCCATGAATCAGTTAACTATGGCATATCCCAGATAAACATGCTATAAATGGGGAATTTCAATGCAATGATACCAGGTTATAGTTAACAGCATAAATGAGAACTTCTCCATCTGCATTTCATTGCCGGTCAGATTGTTCTACGTTAATTTTCTTGTCACTGGGTAGATACACCTGCCATGACTTTCCTCAACCCACTTGGCTCTTGATCGGCAGTCACTTACGATAATTGTTGGTTATTAGTTGTTTACATGACTCCACCCTATTATTGTAATAAAAATTAAAGTAAATAAAAGGTGACTTATAATAATGATGCTAGAATTACTTTCATTAGTCTAGATGTCAGTATTTAAATCTAGAATGTTTGATGCTCTGGCATCAGTAATATTTCTCTCTATCGTCCTTGTACCTACTAGTGGCACTGGACTATCAAGAGCAGTTACTTTGTTACTACTGTTTTAATCTCATGTTACAATTGCTGTCACTTTGTTTCTTGTAGGAGAAAATCTAAAACCTGCAATGACCCATATCTGTGCAAATATCATGGGCCATCTGAATCAGAAAGGCTTCTATTCCGTATTACAGGTAACTGAAATTTGTCTGTCAAAGTAACGCTTTCCTTGGAGCCACTGTGCTATGGAATTGTATAAGATAAGCCGAAGTGGTTTGAGTGCTGGAGGGGCATCAGCTGCCAAAAATCATTATCGGCCTTGAAATGATCGATTTGATCATTGAGCTTCCACAAAACCATATCCATGTTCTGCTGGCAGCTCCTGCAGAGCAGCAACCGGGAATTTGAATGTGCTGCTATTGCCCTGCTGGATTCCCTTTTATCACCTGTAGTATTGCCCTACTCACGCAACAAGTAATCTTAGCCATGGGTAGGGCTGGGCAATTATGACCAAAATCACGATTAATTGAACATATAACCTCGATTACAATTATTGAACCATTTAGACCACACCCCTTTAACATGCCACGCCCCCTATTTGTATGCTAAGCCATTGAATTAATATTTATCCCCTGAGCCTGCTGTATACTAAAGTATATATAATATACCCCCTGATGCTGACCACACTGTATATGGCCCCATAGTGCTCCCCACACAGTATAATGCCCCATAGCTGCCCCCATACAGTATAATGCTCCATAGCTGCCCCCACACAGTATAATGCCCCATAGCTGCCCCCACACAGTATATTGCCCCCATAGTGCTTCCCACACAGTATAATGCCCCATAGCTGCCCCCACACATTATAATGCCCCTATAATTGCCTCCATACAGTATAATGCCCCTATAGTTGCCCTCCACACCGTATAATGCCCCCATATCTGCCCTCCACACCATATAATGCCCCCTATAACTGCCCTCCACACAGTATAATACCCCTATAGCTGCCCTCCACACAGTATAAAAGTTCCCCCATAGCTGCTCCCACGCTGTATAATGCCCCCACAGCTGCCCCCAATGGTGCCTGATGAAAATAATAATATACATACTCCCCTAACCCCATTCCAACGAGTGGAGGAGATCCCTCTGGTCTGTACGGCAGGCAGGCGCGATCACGTCACTGCTTCGCGTCCGGCGATACATAGTGAATGGTAGAGCAGGGACCTCACCGCCCCCTGCTCTACCATTGGAATCCACTGTATCTGCGTCCTGAAGACAGCAGAGAGGCCGTTGACGGAACAAAGCAGAAAGATTTGGGGACTGTCCGTGGGGATGAGTGGCGACGGTTGACCAAAAAGTGTTAGTGGACTAGCTGTAAATAGTTCAGCGACGGCACTTTGCCGTGCGCTGCTCACGTGGGTGTGGGGGACCACTCTTGGCTAAGGTAGGGCCCACCGGGTGATTTGGTGGGTCTGCATGTGCCTCAGCAGCCAGCCTGAAGCTGCTGTAACTGAGCTAAAATGATAATTCCATCACGTCAGGCAGCCATACCTTCTGCGTTCTGGTGGAGTAGCATCGATGCCGTCACATTAAAGAGGCTCTGTCACCAGATTATAAGTGCCCTATCTCCTACATAATGTGATCGGTGCTGTAATGTAGATAACAACAGTGGTTTTTATTTTGAAAAACGATCATTTTTTAGCAAGTTATGAGCAATTTTAGATTTATGCTAATTAGTGTCTTAATGATCAACTGGGCGTGTTTTTACTTTTTACCAACTGGGCGTTGTACAGAGAAGTGTATGACGCTGACCAATCAGTGACTAATCCGTGGCCAATCAGCGTCATACACTTCTCATTGTTCCAGCCCATTGTTACAGCGTGATTGTGCAGTGAAAGAAGCTGGGCTGGAACAATGACAAGTGTATGACGCTGATTGGTCAGCGTCATACACTTCTATTCACAATGCCCACTTGGTAAAAAGTAAAAACACGCCCAGTTGGTCATTAAGAAACTACTTAGCATAAATCTAAAATAGCTCATATCTTGCTAAAAAATGATTGTTTTTCAAAATAAAGTTCCCTTCAATTGTCTGAAATATATTGAAGGATACATAGGGCATATAATCATGTATGATGTGAGCTGTGTAAATATTCTCTGTTTTACAAAAGCTGTATTGTATAATGCTATATGTAGTACTTGTGTGGTGGGGATCATCACTGCAATGTTTGCTTTTACTTTGCCTTGAATTGTGTATGGCGTATTAGGTACATGTCCTTTGATTATTTTCATGTTATTTTTAGAGAGTGTGCTCGGCACTTCTTTCCATTACAGATAATGGCAGAATATATGATTCTGGGTAGAAAACGTTGTATTTATCTTCGCAGATCCTTCTTACGAATGGCCTGGCTCGATCACGTCCATCTTTGTCTAAAGCCACATTAACAGCATTATTTTCTCTGGCATTGCGGTATGATTCAGTGTGATAATTGTGTCTTAGTTCTAGTAGATGGAGGTAGTGCTGCATGTTTTCTGATCCAATACAGTGTTTGGGGTTATAGCTATGTCTACATTTTTTAGAATACTTGTTGAATAAAACGATGTAAATATAATGTCTTTTTTAACATTTTTCGAGAGAGTATATAATCTTATATGCATGCATTGTGAAAAAGAAATGTGTTTTGTTTGAAGTACTGACTTAATAATCTTTTTTTTTTTTTTTTTTCCTAGTCCTGTACTGGCTGCACAATTTTCGGACAATCTTCTCCGCTCCTTCCTGATTCACATAATGTCTGTTCCCGCTCTGATTTCACATCTATGTATCCTTACCCCAGATGTAAGTTACTCCAAAAAAATGTCTAAATTAGTGTTTCCCAACCAGGGTTCCCTGGTTTCTTTCAGCCTGGGCAGGTTTTCTCCAAAATACAGTAGCAAGTCCCGTCACTTTTATAGTAGAGATAGGAAACTGATTTAAATTTGCTCTAAGATGCTTGGATAAACAAAAAACATCTGAGAAAGAATATAGGTTTACCTCCCTTTACACCAAGCTTCTTTGAGGTAGGAATGGGAGTAGGGGTTCCCCCACTGGTCTATATGAATATAAAGGGTTAGAGTTAGGGTTACGGTTTGGGATTATTGATTTTAAAACATAAATGTTCCATAGACATAGAACGATTATTAGTCCGCATTATCATACACATGCAATGGAGCAGTGGGGATAACTGGCGGCAAAACACGTCATAGATGGCCGCTCTGCTCCATAGATATTAAATTGTTATCAGATTTCGTTTCAATTGGCAGGATCTGTCAGCACAGATTTAATGTCTATGGCCAGCTAAACTAGTCCTCACACTAGAGGTGTTCAGGGTTTACTTTGCATGTCATATGTTCGTATTTTTATGTGTCTTTCTTTTCAGAGATTATCTGTGATCGAATCGTATGGACTTTTTCATAAATTTATTTTGTTCCTGAGTCGGGAAGAACAATGCAGAGATGTATGTGTTTGTTTGGAAGGAAGCCACACGCTCTGCTTGCTAGGTACTGTGTTATTTGGGGTGTAGAATTTTAACAGATGATGACCAACATAAAAGTAGCACGACAAAATAAAAAACTTTGCATACTTTGCCAACGTCTTTTCTCGTCTTAAAGTCTATTTTATTCACAGTCAAATTTGAAGCATCTCCACTTATTTCCATCATGTTCTCGTACTTTCAGGTAATGTTATTCATCTGGGCCACCTGACAGAAAAAGTGTTAGAGGAGGAGACGGGACACTTTGTGAGCGTACTAACACAAATGTTAGCATACTGCCAAAAGTATGTGTCTCAGAAGAAATCCAACCTTACACACTGGCATCCTGTATTAGGCTGGTTCTCCCAGACTGTGGATTATGGGTAAGTTTTCTCTTATATTTAAAGTGTGTTCTAACATTTTAGACTTGAAGCTGTTAAGTTTTCACTGGATGGGTCGCTATGCACTCTCTTTATTGAAATTATTTGGAGTTCTACAAACCCACAAATTTCTGATTGATAACTCCTATGTTTCAGATGTACATAGCCCATTTCTATAACCCTTCTACTCTCCCCAATGTGTTTACCTCTCTCCTCATTTCTTAACATAACTCTACTCTATACCTTTCTGCTCTATATCTATATAACCTCTTTCTTATCTCTATTGTTTTTCACTTCTCTGCAGCTAATTGTTACCCGAATTTATCATTTTCTCTTCTTTTTTTTCCCCAGCCTAAATGAATCCATGCCATTGCTTACCAAGCAGCTGCAGTATTTGTGGGGGGTTCATATGATTCGCATTTTGTTCCGGGAAGTCCTCAGCAAGAAACTAGCAGAAAATCCAGATATGTCTCTGACCAACCCAAGCTCCTCTCCACAGAACAACCAGCCTATGAAAAGTGAGTTCTTGTAAGCAGAACATACCATTGAATTTGATTCTGGTCTTATATGTTTACATTCGATTACAATTTTCTATTTGAAGCCATTGGTCTTTCTTAAGCACTGTTATTGTTGATCAGCTGATCTGTGAATTCTATGTTTCAGTACACAACGTGTTACATTTAGTGGCAAATTTTCTTAATATGGTATTGAAATAATAATGAGTCAGTTTAGTTTTGTATCAAGTCAGCTAGTGGTCTGAGGTGCATGTTCACCATCAATATTAATGGCTTGTTTAACCCCTTAACCCCTTCCCGACATTTGACGTATCCATACGCCAAAGTCGGGTAGGGGAAGTATGGAACGGGCTGACGGAGTGAACCTGCTCCATACGATGCCGGTGTCGGCTGTATGTTACAGTCGACACTTCAGAGTAACGAGCGGTATCGCCCTCAAGCGCGACCCCGCTCGTTTAACTTGTTAAATGCTGTGGTCAATAGTGACCACAGCATTTAACGAGTTAGAAAGAAGGTTGCGACCCCCTCTAACAGCTCATCGCGCCCCCCGCAATGCAATCACGGGTGGGGGGGGGGCGGCGGCGATGGTTGCTATGGCTGCCTGGGGGCTTAATGAAGGCCCCCAGGTCCGCCATCTTTGTGCACCTATTAAGCTTAATAGTTGCCTGTCAGAATCACGATATACTGCAATACATTAGTATTGCAGTATATCGTGCAAGCGATCTAACGATCGCTGGTTGAAGTCCCCTAGGGGGACTAATAAAAAAAGTAAAAATGAGTTAAAAAAATTTTAAGTTAAAAAAACCCCCCTTTTCCCATTTTCCCCCTAGAGCGTAGTAAAAAAAGAAATAAACATAATTGGTATCGCCGCGTCCATAAAAGTCTGAACTATTACAATATAGCATTATTTAACCCGCACGGTGAACGCCGTAAAAAAAAAAAATTGTAAACGCCAGAATCTCTATTTTTTGGTCACCTAATATCCCACAAAAAATGAAATAAAAAGTGATCAAACCGTCGCATGTACACCAAAATGGTATTATTCAAAATTACAGCTTATCCCGCAAAAAAATAAGCAAAAAAATAAGCCCTCATACCACTTAATCGACGGAAAAATAAAAAAGTTATGGCTCTCAGAATTTGGCGACACAAAATACATTTTCTTTTTTACACTTAGGTTTTTACTTCTAAAATATAGAGGAAACTATATATATTTGGTATCGCCGTAATCATATTGACCCACAGAATAAAGTTAACATGTTGTTTTAATTGCACAGTGAGTTCCGTAAAAACGGCGCGCAAAAAACCATGGAGGAATCGCTGTTTTTTTCTTATTTCTACCCCACAAATTATTTTTTCCCGTTTCCTAGTACCAAAATAAATGGTGCTACAAAAAAACTACAACTCGGCCCGCAAAAATCAAGCCCTCATAGTACTATATTGACGGAAAAAGAAAGACGTTATGGCTTTTGTAAGGTGGGGAGGAAAAAATGAAAATCTGAAAAAGAGCTGCGGCGGGAAGGGGTTAGGGGCGAAGCCTAGTTTGGGCCTTAAGGCTCAGAGCCCATTTTTCAAATCTGACATATTTCACTTTATGTGGTAATAACGTCGGAATGATTAAACCTATCCAAGCGATTCTGAGATTGTTTTCTCGTGAGACATTGGGCTTCATGTTCGTGGTAAAATTTTGCCGAATATATTCAGTGTTTAAATTTAGCAATTTTTCCGAAATAGAGAAAATGTCGAAAAATTTGCATTTTTCAGAATTTAAATGCATCTGCTTGTAAAACAAATGGTTAGACCACCCAAAATAGTTACTAGTTCACATTTCCCATATGTCTACTTTAGATCGGCATCGTTTTTTGAACATTTTATTTTTCTTGGACGTTACAAGACTTAGAACATAAACGGCAATTTCTCATATTTTTAAGAAAATTTCAAAAGCCTTTTTTTTATGGTACCTGTTCAGTTCTGAAGTGGCTTTGAGGGGCCTATGTATTAGAAACCCCCATAAAACACCCCATTTTAAAAACTAGACCCCCTCAAAGTATTCAAAACAGCATTTAAGAAAGTTTTCTAAGGCCTCATGCACACGACCGTAGCCGTGTGCACGGCCGTGATTTTCGGGTCGGCCGGCTGCGGACTGTCAGCGGACTGTCAGCCGCAGGCCGCCCGCACATGCACATGGCCGCGGCCATTGTTTTCAATGAGCCCGGACCGCAGAACCGGGCCGTAATAAGACATGCCCGTTCTTTCTGCGGTCCGGGCTCCCGGGCCGTGCACGGACCGCAAAAACTACGGTCGTGTGCACGGCCCCATAGAAAAGAATGGGGCCGCAATTCTCCCGTGGATTTTCGGGGGAATTGCGGCCGCAAAAACACGGTCGTGTGCATGAGGCCTAACCCTTCAGGCATTTCACAGGAATTAAAGCAAAGTGGAGGCGAAATTTGCAGATTTCATTTTCTTGCTGAATTTCAATTTTATTCAATTTTTTGTTCTGTAACACAGAAGGTTTTACCAGAGAAACACTACTAAATATGTATTGTCCAGATTCTGCAGTTTTTAGAAATATCCCACATGTGGCCCTACTGCGCTCGTGGACTAAAACACAGGCCCCAGAAGCAGAGAAGCGCCTAGTGCATTTTGGGGCATCTGTTTTATTAGAATATATTTTAGGCAGCATGCCAGGTTTGAAGAGGTGTTGAGGTGCCAAAACAGTAGGAATCCCCCAAAAGGAATTAATTTATGGTTGTTGCTACCATTTTGACCCCACAGTTGTTTCACAACGCGTATTTGAATTGGGTTGTGAAATTAAAAAAATGACTTTTTCCCATAAGATGTCATTTTTTATCAAAATGTCCTATTTTCGCAGGGAACAAAATGCCCCATTTTGTTGCCCAATCTGTCCTGAGTGCGGCAATACCCCATTTGTGGTGATAAACGGCAGTTTGGGCCCATGGGAGGGATCAGAATGAAAGGAGCGCTATGTGTTCTCAGGAGTCCAGATTTTGCTGGATTGGTTTTCAGGTGCCATGTCGCGTTTACAGAGCCCCAGAGGTATCAAACAAATGGAAACCCACCAGAAGTGACCCCATTTTGAAAACTACACCCATCAAGGAATTTATGGGTGTTGTGACCATTTAGACCCCACAGTTTTTTCACAGAACTTATTTGAATTGGACTGTGAATTAAATTAATTTTAATTCTTTCCAATAAGATGTAGTTTTGGCTCAAAATTTCTTAATTTCACAAGGAATAAAATACCCCATTTTGTTGCCCAATTTGTCCTGAGTGCGGCAATACCCCATTTGTGGTGATAGACTGCCGTTTGGGCCCATGGGTGGGCTCAGAAGGAAAGGACCACCATTTGGCCTACTGGGGATTTTCTGGTGCTAAGTCATGTATGCAGAAGCCCCCGAGGTACCAGTACAGTTGAAACCCCCGAGAAGTGACCCCATTTGAAAAACTACACCCCTTAAGGCATTCATCTAAAGGTGTAGTGAGCATTTTGACCCCACAGGTATTGTGTAAAAGATAATGCGCAGCAGATGGTGCAGAGTGAATTTGCCATTTTCTATACATATATGCCACATTCAGTGTCCGATATATTGTGCCCAGCATGCGCCACCGGAGACATACACCCCATAGACTGTAATGTGGGTTCTCCCGGGTACGGCAATACCCTACATGTGGCTGTTAATAGCTGCCTGGGCACACAGCAGGGCCCAGAAGGCAAAGATGAGGGGGATAAGCTGTGCAGAGTGCATCAGGGTAAGTAGAACTGGGGTAGATTTGAAAATCAAGGGATGTATGATAAATTTTAAAACTCTTTCATACAGAGCCCTAGTTTTACGGGACACGTGTCACATTGATATATTGTGTCCTCCCTTACCCCCCTCTTTGAGCAGACTTTGCACCTCTTTTGACTTTTTCTCTTCTTGCCAGTTTGGGGAACTTCTCCTGGAAAGTGTTGCCCTGGTACGATGCGTGTGGCCTCGCTTCCAGAAGTACTGGGTGCCCCCCCTTCTTGGTCCCTAAAGATTAGATTCTTGATAACCACCACATGAAATTCCAGGAAAGTTCCTGTCTGGCCTGTACATCGACGTAGCACGTACACATTGTACAATGCCATCTGCATGATGTGCACGGCCAGCTTCTTATACCACACTGCATGGCGCTGTAGGGCTTCAGGACTTGATCTGACAAGTCCACCCCTCCCATGTACCTATTGTAGTCCAGGTTGCAGTCTGGTTTGGGGGTCTCTGTACTGGTACCTTGTACTGGTACATGGGTACTGGTGTGGCCATGTATTGTTGTCAATACAAGGACATCTCTCTTGTCTTGTACGTGACACACAATATGTTGCTTCTAGATTGTGCCCTGCTCTCACCCCTTCTGAGTGTTTGCCCAAGCAGAGTCTTAGGGAGGCCTCTCAGATTTCTTCTAGCAGTGCCGCATGCCGCAGTACTTCTGGAAGTGAGGCACTTGAAGAGTAGGACGCTGGTATAAAAATTATCCAGGTAGAGGTGGTAACCCTGGTCCAGCAGTGGGTGCACCAAATCCCACACAATTTTTGTATTAACTCCCAGTAAGGGGGGACATTCTGGGGGCTGAATACTGCTGTCCTTCTCTTCATATATCCTAAACCTGTAGGTATACCCTGATGCACTCTCGCACAGCTTATACATCTTCACGCCATACCTTGCCCTCTTACTCGGCAGGTACTGGCGGAATTGAAGCCTGCCTTTAAAATGTACCAAGGACTCATCAATAGAAATACAATTCTCGGGGGTGTATTCTTGGGAAAACCGGGCACTGAAATGGTCTTTATACAAACGGTCAAAACTGGGGTCATCCCAGGGTGGGCACTGCTCATTATCAGTATAATGTAAGAAGCAAAGTATTACCTCATAACGCATCCTGGACACGGCCATGCGGTACATTGGGGTGTGGTATGAGAAAAAGCCTCTTCTTTTTTTATTTTTTTAAGGTCTCAGTTCAGTTCTGAATTGGCTTTGAGGGGCCTATATATTAGAAACCCCTATCAAACACCCCATTTTAGAAACTAGGCCCCTCAAAGTATTCACAACAGCATTTAGAAAGTTTATGAACCCTTTAGGTGTTTCACAGGAATTTAAAGCAAAGTAGAGGTGAAATTTACATATTTCATTTTTTTTGTCAGAAAATCCTTTTTATTATTTTTTTTTTCTGTAACACAGAAGGTTTTATCAGAGAAACGCAACTCAATACTTGTTGCCCAGATTCTGCAGTTTTGAGAAATATCCCACATGTGGCCCTAGTGCGGTAATGGACTAAAGCACCGGCCCCCGAAGCAAAGGAGCACCTAGTGGATTATGAGGCCTCCTTTTTATTAGGCACTATGTCCAGTTTGAAGAGGTCTTGTGGTGCCAAAACAGTGGAAACCCCCCAAAAGTGACCCCATTTTGGAAACTAGACCCCTTGAGGAATCCATTGTAGTTTTCTTGGGGTGCATGCGACCTTTTGATCAGTTTTTATTCTATTTTTAAGAGGCGTGGGGACTAAAAAACAGCAATTCTACTATTGTTTTTTATAAAAAAAAATTTACAGCGTTCACCGTGCGCTATAAATGACATATTCACTTTATTCTGCGGGGCGATACGATTACGGCGATACCAGATGTTTATAGTTTTTTTATGGCGTTTGCACAATAAAATACTTTTTATAAAAAATCATTTACTTTTTGTGTTGCCATATTCTAGGAGCCAGAAAGTTGTTTTTTTTTCCATCAAGAAAGCCGTGCGAGGACTTGTTTTTTGCGTATCGAACTGTAGTTTCGATCAGCACCATTTTTAGGTACATGCAACTTTTTGATCTCTTTTTATTCAATTTTTTGGGAAGTGAAGTGACCAAAAAATTGTTATTCTGGTATGGTTTATTATTATTTTCTTTTACGGCGTTCACCGTGCGGGATAAATAACAAAAAACTTTTGTAGTTCAGGCCGTTACGGACGCGCTGATACCAATTATGTATCGTTTATTTGTTTATTTATCTATCTATTTTTATTAATGATAAAGGAATGATAAGGGAAAAAGGGGGATTTTTACTTTTTGTTACTTTTAAAACTTTTATTTTCACACAAATTATTTTAACTTTATTGCTTTGTCCCACTAGGGGACTTGACGGCAGAAGGCCCTGATCGCTATTCTAATACACTGCACTACATGCGTAGTGCAGTGTATTCGAGCTGTCAGCTACTCACTGACAGCAAGTATAGTGGGTCCTGACTTAGTCAGGACCCACTAGGCTTCCATAGATGGCATAGCCGGACACCATTGTTAGGCGTCCGGTTGCAATAGCCACCATAGCCGGCCGCTATCTTGTAGCAGGCCGACGATGGTAGCTTAACCCCTAAAAAGCCGCGATCGCTATTGAACGTGGCTTCCAAGGGGTTAATAAGTGGGGACACAGCGATCACTCCCTGCAGTAGGAGCTGCGGCAGCTGCTGTACGAGACAGCAGCTGTCGCAGCTCCTGTATGTGTCGGGAAGACGGCCGAAATGGCTATTCTCCCGCGATGTACTATTCCGGCGCTGAACGCGAACGATGCAAATAGCACGACTGAGCGCGAAGGTATTAATTTTAAGAAATGATGTATCTATGATCCAAATTTTTTTTTTAGATTAAGTTTTACATTGCTTCTCTGCATGTATTCTTCCAGACCTGTTTAAAAGGGCATTTCAGAAATCTGCCTCAGTTCGTCACATATTGAAACCGATTGGAGGTAAAAGAGTCGACTCCCAAGAGGTGCAAAAAGTGTGCAATATCTGTGTGTTGTACCAAACTGTACTTACTACTCTCACTCAGATCCGGCTGCAGATTCTTACTGGTACGTACCATATTTGACACTTCGTGTAATTGCATTGATCCTGTATTTTTTAGTACCTAGAGGATCTTTTATAAAACTATTTTTCCTTGAACAGATCCTTCCCATATGTTTAAATATATGAATCCTCAGCGAGGCACTAAAATTCTTACTGCCATCAGAATATGTGCTTTTTTCTCTAGGCCTAACTTACCTGGATGATCTTCTGCCCAAGTTATGGGCTTTTATCTGTGAACTGGGACCTCAGGGAGGGCTGAAGCTTTTCCTGGAGTGCTTGAGCAATGACACGGAGGAGTCCTGTAGACTTTTGGCTATGCTCGTCCTCTTCTGTGACTGCTCCAGGCACTTAATTACGTGAGTGTCTAACATTCAGTTCATTGAATGATAATTGACTTGCTCATTATCTATATTGAAGTAGTGGAAGTACGCAATACAATTGTATTGCTTTCCACAACTGAAAACATATGTTATTTTATAAAAAAAAGTAAATGCTGTATTTGTACTGCAATGTTCATAGCTTTAGTGTGTCTGTCTGTCAGGATTCTGGATGATATTGAGGTTTACGAGGAACAGATATCTTTCAAACTGGAAGAACTTGTCACTATCTCTGCATTTCTCAACTGTTTTGTGTTCAAGATGGTCTGGGATGGTATTCTGGGTAAGATCGTACGCATATTCTGTCAGTTCATTGACTGCATTTATGGTATATTTTATCTCTCTTAGTACTTCAACATTTGCCCTCTAATGAGATCAATTTTATGTTCCGATCTAGCTATTAGTGAATCTTTTATTAGCAAAATAAAACCCTTCTATTCAAAAAAATGTAGTCATCTCAAGGTTTACAGTTTTCATGCTAGAATTTTAGTGCTGATTGTTGGAAAGAGGGTCTACTCTTGTCCATGGGCTTTGTCTGGTATTGCATTCCTCTAAGCAATCGACTTTCTTCATATAATTTGCTGTCTTTGTTTTGTCACTTCGATCATACTCCTTGTGTGTACTTACTGGAGTGCCCACAACAGTTTTTATCATGATAAAAAAAAAGAATATTTACATTCTTTGCAGACAATGCCAAAGGGGAAACCCTGGAGCTTTTCCATTCTGTGCATGGCTGGCTAATGGTTCTGTATGAGAGAGATTGCCGCAGGAGATTTGCCCCAGAAGACCACTGGTTGCGGAAGTGAGTTAATATATAATAAGATGTATGTGATATTCCTTATTGAGGTATTTTAAAGGTAAGGGGAACCTGTCACCAGAATTTCACCTATTGAACTCTACTGACTTCTCGCCGGTCTGCAAACATTTTTCGCCTTTTATGGTAGTAATCTGGCTGTCTCGTTCGTTCCTCTTCGTATGCATTCGCACCGCTGAAAACTGGCCACAAAAATTCCTCTGTGTGAACATAGCCTTAGTCTTTGTAGGCTACAAGATTGATACTACATTTTAAAAAAATGTAGCCCGCTTATTTGGACATTATACATGTGTATCAGAATATGATTGTATTTATTATGATTTGGCTACAAAACTTCTGAAATCATTGTTATTTGTCTACACAGAGATCTTAAACCGGCTGTGCTCTTCCAAGAACTAGACAAAGAGAGAAAACGAGCCCAACTCTTACTTCAGTACATCCCTCATGTCATCCCGCACAAAAATGTATGTGCCATTGCTTGCATATAGACTGCATTATACGTGCCACGTGTGTTTATTTTATTAACCCGTAACCACCTAGGATGTGTCAATTCCACAAAACAGGATTTATAGATATTGTCTCCGATTCACACACACATTTTAAAGTGTAAAAATAAAGTCAACTGACATAGTTATGAAATTTGCAATATACTTACCAAAGCTAAGATTATATGCTATTTTTATACAGAGCTGTTATACTGTGGACCCAGCCATTGTAAGATGTGCACGATGGAATGCATAGTGTGACAGGCATCTATTTGAGTTAGGTGATTTACAGCAATATACATTGCATGCACAGCCACTTCTCTGCAGGGAATTAGTTGGATCACACTGGCATACCTAGTTAGTGCTCCATTTACTGTGTATGTTGGGGAAACCCCTTTAAAGGGGTTCTCCGCTTTGGACAAACCTTTATTGTTAGATGGGTCCCTTGACAATAAGCTGATCACAAAGTGCTCCCCTGCTGGGACCCCCATTGATCAGCTGTAACTCGTGGGGAAACCTGGCAGTACATGTTAAATTTCCCTTGGTGGCAGCACCACCAAATAGTTAATTCAGCATTACACAGTGCCCACGTAAATCAGTGGGTTGTCTGTGTAATACTGGACTGGACAGCTCCTCCAAAGTGAGAGACGCTCTTTATAAACTGGACAATCACTTTCACAATATAATGTAGACTTGTGTTTTCTCGTTAAGAGGTTATCGAGACGGCCAATTTTGGCTTTGAGGATCGGCGCTCATAACTTTTTCATTTTTTGTCCGACGTAGCTGTATAAGACTTTGTTTTTTGCGGGACAAGTTTTACTTTATGTAGGTACCATTTTTTGGCACATTTACATTATTGTTTAATTTCTATAAATTTTTATTTTGGCAAAAACTTAGAAAAATAAAAGCAGTTCCACTGCTTAATTGGATAATTCAGTTTTTAGCCTAGTGTCAGTAGGAGGCAGACATTACCTGATACTCAGGTCTGCTGTTGTTTCTTGTTGTTTTTTTTTGTTTTGTTTTTTTTGTATCTCATCAGCTGCAGGTGGGTTGTCAGGATGTTCTCAGCCTTGTCAATTCCCTGTACTGGCCGGGAAAACAGGCAGTCCTCTACACTGAATTTCCTTCTCCGCCGGTCACCTAACGTGTTTTTTGTGCATCCGCAGATGGAGTGCCAGTAACCCCACTATACATACAAGGTTACTGATGAGGTGACCCTGCGTACACCCGGAGACTCCGGAGGGTGATTAGGTTGTTTCTCATTCCCGCTTCAACCCGTCTCACCCACCTTCACAATTTAAGGTCCTAGCATTTCCCGTTGTGCAAAGTTTTTGCGTGGCTCATCCCACCGGCGCTGCAGACTGGCTTTCAAATTTAGTCTTTGGCTTTTTTTCTAGGCCTTCCGCCTATCACGACGGGTCGGTTTTTTCCCTCTCCTCCAGTGGCTGGTCATCTCAACAGATGCCAGTCTGTCCAGGTGGGCTGCAGTTTTTCATCTCCACAAGGTTCAGGGCACATGGTCGCAGGAGAAAATGTTCTTACAGATTAACCTCCTGGAATTGAGGGTAGTTTTTCTAGCCCTCTCCCATTGGACTCTTCTTCAGGGTCAGCCAGTCAGGATCCAGACCGACAACTCCATATCGGTTGCTTAACTGCATCACCGGGGCGCCACCAGGAGTCAGGTGACTCTGTTGAAGTCCTCTCAACTCTTACTGTGGGCGGAGCAGCATATTCAAGCGCTGTCAGCGGCCCACATACCAGGAGTGGAGATTTGGGCCCCAAGTTTTCTCAGCTGATAAAGACTAGATTTGGGAGAGTGGTCTCTTTACCCAGAAGTATTCCGTAAACAGTCCCAAAGGTGGGGCTACCCAGACTTGGATCTCTTCGCATCCCATCTCAACCACAAGGTTCTGACCTAAAGCACGGGATCCCGAGGCCATCCCAATCGATGTGCTGGTCTCTTAGTGGAATGAGTTCTCTCTCCCCTGTATCTCTTCCCTCCACTTCCATTCTTGCCCAGAGTACTCAAGAGGGAAGGCGTTCCAGCGATTCTGGTGCCCCCGGCCGGTTTGCAGACCTAATCAACCTTATCGTGGATGCGGCTTGGTGTTTTCCGTGTTTACTCGACCTCTTTTCCCAAGCACCACCATTCCAAACCACTTTACCTCTAATGCGTGGCTGTTGAAGCCGAGATTCTGAGAGCCCAAGGTCTCTCTGAGCCTGTTATTCAGACTATATTGAAGGCGAGAAAACTTCAGTCAGCCAAGGTGTACCATTGTACGTGTAAGGCTTATTTCCACTGGTGTGAACATAGTAATTTTCACCCTTTAAAATTTTCTACACCTAGAATTCTGTCCTTCCTGCAATCAGGTCTTGAACATGGACTTGAATTATCTGGCAAGGGGTGCTCATGCAGTCCCCTTCTCTCAGACATCCCATTGAGCCTTGGAATCTTAATTTGGTCCTCGGGACTCTTCAGGTGGTTCCTTCCGAACCCGTGAGAGGCATTTTGTTGCTTCTCCTTTCCTGGAGGGTAGCTTTTCTGGTGACTGTCACCTCCATCAGGTGGGTTTCTGAACTTACTGAAGTCCCCTTTTTTGGTCATCCATATGGATAAGGTGGTGTTCCGACCTGTTCCATCCTTCCTACCGTAGGTAGGTTCTTCCTTTCATATAGAAATTGTTCTCCCTGCTTTTTACCCCTCCCTATCTCATCCAAGGGAGCGTAATTTTTACCTTCCCTTTTCCCATCCCTTGGTTGAACTTGATAGACATGTGTCTTTTTTAAGCCGTACTAACTATGTAACTGTCTTTATTTGGTAAGAGCAGTCAAGTCTATCTGGCTGCAATAGAGTAGTTTCGGCTCTCTTATTATTATTTTTTTGTTATTCTTGAAGGGCCATGCAAGGGTTTTGCCGCATCTAAGCTCACTATTGCGTGTTGGATTCAGTCTGTGATTTCGGACACCTATGGGTCCGAGGATAAATTTCCTCCCCTTTCGCGTTTCTGCCCATTCTAAAAGGGCTGCAGGTACATTCTGGGTGGTCAGGCATCAAGCTTCAGTTTCTCAGGTCCGCAAGGCTGCTACCTGGGTTTCTGTGCACACCTTCAATAAGTTTGACCAAGTCCATTCTTTTACCTCTGCTTATGCCAGTCTGGTTTGCAGAGTGTTGCAGCTGTGTGTTACGCGGTTCTCATGGTTGTACTTTTACTTTTTACTTCACACCCTCTGGGACTGCTTCAGAAAGTCCCATGGTGCTGTGTCCCCCAATCATTTTAATGAGAAAACAAGATATTTGTACTCACTGTAAAAACTATTTCTCGTTGAATCTCATGCGGGACACAGATCTCGTCCTCTAATTTTAGTTTGGTTCAAGCCTGGGACCTGTTGCCCCGAGTGTTTGTTTGGTTTTCCTTCGGGACTGTGGACCTGTTTGTTTTTTTTGTTTCCTAATGCTTATGTACAAACTGAATTTTCCAGTTTCTGTGGGAAGGGCAGGGCATGCCTGGGCGGTGCCAAGACTTTTACCTTTCCAGAGGCCTATAACTATGGTGCTGTATCCCCCAATTAATTTATCAAGAAATTGTTTTTTCTATACTGAGTCATGATCATGTTGTCTCAGCTACTTGTCACATGCTGCTCTCACTCGTATATATTTCTTACATAACAGGTGCACGTTAAAATATACAGTTTATAATATATGTGTGTAGTCATATTTCCTACAGTACAATGCACTTAAAGGGGTGCTCCCTTCATGGACATTTATGTTATACCCACTGGATAAGCAATAAATATATTATAGGTGCTGGTAACAGAGGAGGTTCTATCTTCAGAACGCGGGTTACCTTACCCCTGTCCCGCTTAGTGAGGCGCCCATTTCTATGGTACTTACAAAAACAGCCAAGCATGCTTGCTCGGCTGTTTCTGTAGCGCCCATAGTACAGAATGGAGAAAGCTGCACATTCATTCTCTGCCTGGATGGCCGCGGCCGCCTCACCAGGTGGGACAGAGGTCACGGGGACCCACATTATAGAGATAAGTGTGGGTCACAGAGGTCAAACTGTGTATATTCCATAAATGATGGGAATTCCCCTTTAACAAAACAATACAAAAAAGGACAACTGTTCAAATGCTGTCAGAAAAAAGTAAAGTTTGGATTTGTCATTTAATTTTGAAGTAAATCATGTCTGATTCTGAACTTTTCAGTTTATTATGAATGTTTTTTCATTTCCTCGTTTATTTTAATGCTGATTTTCTAAAATGTTATTAATATCATCTTCTCATTGCTTCTGGCAGAGAGTCCTTTTGTTCCGAAATATAGTTACCAAGGAAAAGGAGAAGCTGGGTTTGGTGGAGACCAACACTGCCTCACCTCATGTAACACACATCACTATACGAAGATCACGAATGCTTGAGGTACCCAAAGATTATAAAAACCCGGCAGAATATATGTTCATATATCAGTGTTTTTTGAAAATCGCTATACTTGCTCATAATGAAAATATCTGCTGATGTGCCATGAAATTGGAGGAGGTGTATTAAAACTGGTGAAAAGGAAAAATGGTATAGTTGCCCATGGCAACCAACCAAGTCCCTGCTATCATTTTCCAAAAGGCCTTTGGAAAATAAGAGGTGGAATCTGATTGGTTGCCAAGGGCAACTGCTACACTTTTCCCTTGCACCATATTTTATACATCTTTCCTATTGTTTCTAAAAATTCCACAATATATATCTTTGAATATGAATAAAAAAAGAGGACCTATTTTATTAGTGATTAGTGTATATACTTTTTTTGTGTTTTACAAGGATGGTTATGACCAACTAAGGCAGCTCTCCCAGAATGCCATGAAAGGAGTCATTAGAGTGAAATTTGTCAATGACTTGGGAGTAGACGAGGCTGGAATAGACCAGGATGGTGTTTTTAAGGAATTCTTAGAGGAGATCATAAAGAAAGTATTTGATCCTGCTCTAAATCTTTTCAAGGTACCTGGTGGACCATAACCAGTCTGTTTCCTTTACCTTCTGTAATCTTTACCTGCTTCTTATCAAATCTGCTTGTCTTGATTCTTGCAGACTACGAGCTCTGCAGATCGATTATACCCATCGCCTACATCTTATATCCATGAGAATTACCTACAGTTGTTTGAGTTTGTAGGAAAGATGCTTGGAAAGGCAGTGTATGAGGTAAAATATGGTCTTGAATTTCCACTTCAAATACTAAAAATTCTGAGTAGGATTTTAAGTGACATGTATCTCTCTTTTAGGGGATTGTGGTGGATGTTCCGTTTGCTTCATTTTTCCTCAGTCAGCTGTTAGGGCACCATCACAGCATCTTCTACAGCTCCGTGGATGAGCTTCCCTCCCTGGATTCTGAGTTCTACAAGAATCTTACATCCATTAAGGTTAGAGCTGCCTGAGTACTTTTTAGGGACACAGTTTCTACTATTGAATCATGCTGTAAAAGTTCTGATGGCATCTTCAATCAATTGATAATGCAAATGGTATTTCTTGTCATATAACAAAGTTAGACGCAGACACTGCCTATCAAGGATCAAAGAAGTAGAAGTGTCTGGTACTGAAAATGTATTCAATTGTTAAATTCTACTTTTGTATAACTAAAACAAGATAACCAACCTACTCTTATCCTCCTAGGTTAAAAACGAACGATAGATATGTAGGTCTTTTTTCTCAGAATTTCTGCTTCATTTGTTAGTTTAACCCCTTAACGCACCAGGACGTACCAAGCAGCAGTGTACGTCCACATATATGGCATCGCCATACCCGGGAGAACCCGCTTAACAGTTTGAGGTATTTGTCTTCAGTGGCACGAACTGGGCACAAAATATTGTGCACTAAAATGGCACATACCTGTGGAAATTAGCAATTTTCACTTTGCACCATCCACTGAGCATTCATTTCTAACAGTAAAAAAAAAACCTGTGTGGTCAAAATGCCTTGAGGGGTGCAGTTTCCAAAATGGGGGTCACTACTTGGGGGTTTGTTTTACTATTTGACCTCAGAGCCCTGCCGTTGTGGGCTAATGCTGCGAAAATCACCAAAATAGGTCTCACATGCGCCTTTCACTCCTAAGCGCTGTCATATGTCCAGGCAAATGATAAATGCCTTGAGGCGTGTAGTTTACAAAATGGGGTCACGTCTCATAGTTTTACACTCACTCTGGTACCCAAGAGCGCTCTGCAAATGCGACATGGCGCCCCTACACCAGTCCAGCAAAATTTGTGCTCTAAAAGCCACATGGCACTCCTTCCATTTTGAGCTCTGCCATGTGCCCAAACAGCAGTTTAGGGCCACACATGGGGTATTGCTGTACTCGGGAGAAATTGGGTAACAAATTATGTGTTGTTTTTTCTCCTATTACCCCTTGTGGGGAAAAAAAAATTGGGTGCAAAACTACATATTTTTGGGAACATTTTTTTTTTTTTTCATTTTCACTGCCTTATTCTAATACAATCTATGAAACACCTGTGGGATCAAAATGCTCAGTACACCCCTAGATGATTACCCTGAGGGGTAAAGTTTCCAAAATGGAGTCACTTCTCAGGGGTTTCTACTGTACGGGTACCTCAGGGGCTCTGCAAATGCGACATGGCGCCCAAAAAATAATCAACCAAAATCTACATGCCAAGTAGCACTCCTGCCATTCTGAGCCCTGCGGTGTATCCAAGCAGCAGTTTATAACCACATATGGGGTATTGCCGTACTCGGGAGAAATTGCTTTACAATTGTTGGGGCGCTTTTTCTCCTTCATTCCTTGTGAACATGAAAACAATTAAACATTTTAGTGGAAAGAATGTAGATTTTAATTTTCACTGCATAATCCCAATAATTCAGCAAAAAAACTGTGTGTCAAAATGCTCACTATACTGCTAGATAAATTCCACGAGGGGTATAGTTTCCCAAATGGGGTCACTTTTGCCGGGTTTGCACAATTTTGGCCCCTCAGTGGCTTTGCAAATGTGACATGGGGCCGCAAACCATTCCAGCAAAACTTGAGCTCCAAAAGTCAAATGGAGCTCCGTCCTTTCTAACTTCCGCCATGTGTCCAAACAGCAGTTTATTACCACATATGGGGTATTGCTGTGCTCAGAAGAGTTTGCTTTACCAATATTGTGGTGTTTTTTCTCCTTTATCTGTTGTAAAAATGAATAAACCTGAGCTAAAACTACATTTTATTAGAAAAAATTTAGATTTTCAATTTCACGGCATAATTCCCATAAATTCAGCAAAAACCGTGTAGGGTCAAAATGCTAACTATACCCCTAGAAAAATTCCTTGAGGGGTGTAGTTTCCAAAATGGGGTCACTTTTGGGGGGTTTCCACTGTTATGGTCCCTCCAGGGCTTTGCAAACACGACATGGCACCGAAAACCATTCCAGCAAAATCTGCGCTCCAAAATCCAAATGGCCCTCATTCCCTTCTGAGCCCTGCTGTGGGTCCAAACAGCAGTTTATTACCACATATGGGGTATTGCCGTAATCGGGAGACATTGCTTTACAAATGTAAAAAAGTAGATTTTCATTTTCACAGACAAGTTCCAGTAAATTTAGCAAAAAACCTGTGGGCTAAAAATGCTAACTATACCTCTTGAAAAATTCCTTGAGGGGTGTAGTTTCCAAAATGGGGTCACTTTTGGGGGGTTTCCACAGTTTTGGCACCACAAGACCTCTTCAAACCTGACATGGCGCCTAAAATATAGTCTAATAAAACAGAGGTCCCAAAATCCACTAGGTGCTCCTTTGCTTCTGAGGCCGGTATTTCAGTCCATTACCACAGTAGGGCCACATGTGGGATATTTCTAAAAACTGCAGAATCTGGGCAATAAGTATTGAGTTGCGTTTCTCTCGTAAAACCTTCTGTGTTACAGAAAAAACTGTATTACAAATGAATTTCGTAAAAAAAATAGAAATTTGTAAATTTCACCTCTACTTGCTTTATTTCCTGTGAAATGCCTAAAGGGTTAAAAAAAATTCTGAATGCTGTTTTGAATACTTTGAGGTGTGCGGTTTTTAAAATTGGGTGTTTTATAGGGGGTTTCTAATATATAAGGCCCTCAAAGCCACTTCACAACTGAACTGGTCCCTGAAAAAATAGCCTTTTGAAATTTTCTTGAAAATGCAAGAAATTGCAGCTAAAGTTCTAAGCCTTGTAACGTCCTAGAAAAACAAAAGCACGTTCAAAAAACGATGCAAACATAAAGTAGACATACAGGAAATGTTAACTAGTAAATATTTTGTGTGGTATTACGATCTGTTTTACAAGCAGATACATTACAATTTAGAAAAATGAAGATTTTTGCACATTTTCTCTACATTTTGGTGTTTTTTACAAATAAATATTGAATTTAACGACGACAGTTTTTCAGTATCATAAAGTACAACATGTCACGAGAAAACAATCTCAGAATCGCTTGGATAGGCAAAAGCATTCTGGAGTTATTACCAAATAAATGAACACATGTCAGATGTGCAAAAATCGGCTGTGTCCACGAGGCCAAAATAGGCTTAGACCTTAAGGGGTTAAACTATTACAGGTTTTGTTCATTTATTTATTTACCTACAATACCAATCCTACCTAATGTCAATAGTTTTAAGTTTTTTGGCCGGTAATAAAAGGGATTACATTTTCATGCTGGGCTTGATATATTTTGTATTTATGCGATTACTTAGGTGTGAAAACTCTTTGCACAGCTGATAACCTATAAAAACAAATATCTGTTATATTTTACAGCGATATGATGGAGATATTAGTGATCTGGGCCTCACACTTTCTTATGATGAAGATGTCATGGGTCAGGTATATGATTTTATGATTTGTTTTGCCAACTTATTGCATATTTTGTTATTTTTGGTGTGACTTTTCAGAATAAGCAGTAGAGAATCTTGCTCCTCTTTCTCTATCTATCTAATACACTTATAGAAGCAGCAGTAGCATTGAGGGCATTATACAGCAGTATTGGGCAGTGTAGCTGAGAATCCATAACTGGTGTGAGATAAAACACTTACTGGAAGCTGCAGCCGCATCGCTGTGTATCTCTTTTGTCTACATTCAGCAGCTCCCATCTCCTCCTCCCCTTTATAGACTTCTATGGGCAGCTGTTACCTGATCTGTTAGTGAAGCTGATAACCTATCTCCTTTCTGCTGAATGGATAAGTGGAGGAGGCGTTTTTCTGTAAAAAAATATATTACAAAGTTAATTTTCTTTGCTTGTACTACTGATTTATGGGGGAAAAATTGAAAGTGTAGGTGCTCTTTAAATCTATGTCTATTCGGGTATGTAGGAGTTCTGTATCTGAAGAACAAAGCTGTGACGACTATAATGATATATTAGGAAATTTATTAGCTCAGAATATTGGACCTAATGTAAAAACATGATGTTAAAAGGTGGAGATTCAATGGAAATCTGAAGTTCCTGGCATTCTCTGCCAGCACCTTTCAGTGATGGTAAATTATATCACAGCGCTATTTTCGGAACCTATTACAAATACTACAAGGATATATCTATGGAGTTAGCCATGAAATGGTTAAAGCATCTGCTTTTGCAAATGCTGCACTAATGGGCTATAGAAATTCATTGTTTTATTAACAAGGCATCTGTATTGGTAAGTGCACACAGCCATATTGCGGCTACATGCACATTCCGAGTTGTAAAGAGCCGTGTTACAGCACTCATAGAATTCTATGGGCCCAAATTGTATATAATATACAGAGGCATATAGTTTTTCTTTGTCGGATTCACATGGATTCTGACAGAAAACAAATTGTGGCTTTTTCCATCAAATTCCGAATTATGGAGTTGCCATACAGAGGCACCGTATGGCAGCACACCGAGCGCCTACGGCTTCATAATACAGAACCATAGTATGCAATGGAATAGCGTTCGTGCACTTGATTCTGCATTTGTGCACGAGCCAGAAAACACATTCTATTTTTAATTGTAATAACCACTTTTAATCCTCCTTAATCTATTTATATCTTTTATTAGCTGGTCTGTCATGAGCTGACCCCTGGAGGGAAATCTATCTCTGTAACTAATGAAAACAAGTAAGTATATGTACTTCTAGAAGGAAGAAGGAACTCTACATGAAATACATGTCAGTTGTTCTCAAGCTATTTAGGCCATGGAATTGGAGAAATTCTAATGTTGTGCAGAACTTAGTGTGATAAATTCTGACAAATGTTCATATTTTTTATAATATTATGACAGACACACTAATTCGTTTTATATTTATAACATTTATTTTGTTAAATCTCGTAACTGTTATTCACCCATGCTAATTTCAGGAGGCACAGGTTGTAAATATAAAATGTTAAGAATTGGATTTTGACATTTAAGCACCACCAGAAGATATTTCCGCCCTCCAAACAGGAACAATGAGGAAGAAGTTTAAATTTCTCCTTCCCTTTATCTTTCCCATTGTTTTTTGTCCATTGTATATGGAAAGTAAGATCCTGTCCTGTGTGCAAAGAGGGGTCTTACATCTACCACCCTTATGTCTCTTCTTCCCCTGGCAGCAGCTGTTAATGCGGCGAGTTGTCCTAGGGAGGATCGGGGTAGGATGCTGGGCTCCGATCAGAAAACTCCAGCCTATGTCATTAGTCCGGCAGTGCAGGCAGCCCTGGGCATCCAGGACTAGAGCCAAGGTCTTGGCAGCTGGCTTCTACTTGAATGACTTTTTTTTCGACTCAGAGACTCACCTTGGGGCATTGTCTGTTCTAGGCCAGATCCTTGTGTGAGCAGTGTCGGCCCTTTTAAAGGCATACACACCAGATAATTTGTGGTGCCAAAATAGGCTATTAAGTAGGGTTGCTCTTTGTATTGCTGTGCTGTTTTGCTTTATTTAATCTGTGGTGTCTGCCTGCTGCATAATGAGTTTGACAGATACGGCCTCATGTGCAGACTCTGTAGACCCATCTAAAGCCTCTGGCAAAATGAAGGACTTTCCCACATTCTCTTGTTATTTTCAACAAAAACGGTCCTTTTGGGGAAAAGAAAAAAATCATCAAGAACCAAGAAAAGAGAAAACAATCCTATGGCAAGGCCAAAAGGGCAATAAAGGTTTTCTCTTGAATCATAATAGTGGAGAAGCTGTCTCCAATCATCTCAATGACATCAGAAGAGAAGTGGAAGTTCTTTCCTTAAGTATGGTCAGAAATTTCTTTATCTCCTTGGATTATGGACATACTTTCTCAAGGCTTCCAAATAGTTTGTGACTTTTCCTACAGAAAACTTTGGCACCAGTCCTCCACTATTACCTCCTCATCATCAAGAGGTCCTAGAGATGGAAGTTCAGTCCCTCTTGCAAAGAGCTGCTATAATCCCAGATCCAGATTATCTCAAAAGAAAAGGCTTTTATTCTTCCTCTTTTTTAGTACCAAAGCCAAATTGGAGATTCAGAGTAATAATACATAATTTACGGCCATTTCTCCAAAGATAAATCTACTAAAGGCAAATTGCTATATGGCTTCAATAGACCTCCAGGAAGCATACTTCTATGTGCCAAAACACCAAAACTTTAAACAATTTTAATCAATTTTTAGAGGTTTGCTATGATGGTGAAGGGGAAGATCCAGCACTTTCAATTCCATGCACTTACATTTGGGATCTCCTCAGCTCCCAGGATATTTACAAAAATAATGGCAGAAGTTTCAGGACTCCTTCACCAGCAGGGAAATTTGATAATTCCATATTTGGACGACCTGCTTATTGTAGTAGCTTCTCACCTGAACTTCACCCAACATCTCCTAATCTCTCTGGGCTGGATTATGAATCTGGAAAAATTGGACCTCATACCGGGTCAAATCAAGATCTACCTAGGTAACCTTCTGAACTCGAGACTCCAGTCGTCTTTTCTTTCAGAGGAAAAAACATAAACATTGTCTTTCTTCTCCACGCATACATCTATTTTAGTGTGAAAGATCATGTGGTTTTAGGTATCTAAACATCATGTAATCCGGTAATCAGAAGGGCACAGGCTTATTCCAGACCACTACAATCCTTTCTTCTTTCATGCTGGCACAAAAAAAATGAATCCCTGAATTCCAGATGGATAATTTCTCTGAAAGTGAAGAAATTCCTCACCTGGTGGGTAAAAGAGGAGAGTGAGATTGCCTCCAAAACACCCAGAGACCATAACAACCGATGCAAGTCAACCCGGGTGGGCAGCCCATTCAGATCAAAGCATTGCCCTCTTCAAACATGAAGGAGTTAACAGCGCTTTGGGAGGCCCTAAGGGTCTTGGAGTCCATACTAAGATGAAAAGATTTAATGGTCTTTTCGGACAACGCTACAACTGTAACATACCTAAGCAAATAGGGTGGCACCCGAAGCAAACATCTTTACCATCTTACAGAGAAGATCGTTAGCTGGAAAGATAAGATTTGATCCCTTACAGCATTCTACCTCAGAGGAACATTAAATCATGTAGCTGATTACCTGATCAGAGAGTGGTCCTTGGACCATTAAAGTGGTTTTGCAGAACTTCAAAAACATGGCTGCTTATTTCCGAAAACAGCATTACACCTGTCCATAGGTTATGTGTGGTATTGTAGCTGAGCTCTATTTCCTTCAATGGAGCAGAGCTGCATTACCAGAAACAACACATGGACAGATGTGGCGTTGATTCTGGATAAGAGCAGCCATGTTTTTCTAATCCTGGACAACCCTTTTAAGTTTTCCTGGATAATACAAGCAAATGGGGACGGCCAGTAATAGACTTGTTTCTACAAGAGAAAACAGGAAAGTGGAAAAATTATTCTCCATGTCTCACAGGGCACAGCCAATAGCAGTCGATACACTATCCTATCCGTGGTTTTCTTTATGCATTCCCACCATTTCCTCTTATCCCCAGAGTACTGACAAATAAAAGAGTAAAATTAATTCCTCACTGGCTGAAGATGTCCTGGTTCCCGTTACTACTCCAGATGTCCCAGGGACCTCCCTGGCTTCCACAAAAGAAAAATCTTCCCGGGCCCAGTTTTGCATCCAGCAGTGAACTAACTTCATCTGTCAGTCTGCATATTGAATGGAAGATCTTAAAAGACAATGGCCTTCCTGACAAAGTCATTGAAACCTTGTTAAAAATTTGAGAGAAGACTACTTCAAGAATCTGCCTTAAAGTGTGGAGGACTATTTAAAGTTTTTAAATCAAAAGCCTTCTTCCTAATTTCTGGGCACAGCTGGACATTCCTATCATTCTTGAATACTTGCAGTGAATTCTAGACCATGAATTAAAAACTGGTACTCTAAGGCTACATTCACATGCACGACTGTGAAAAATGGCTGTGCGTCAGCCGTTTTTGTAATGGCCGTTCTCAGAACGATGGAGATCTATGGATGCATTCACACAGCTGTTTTTTTAACACGGCTCCCATAGAAGTCAATTGATCAGTATTTAGCATCCGTTTTTTTCGGAATCAATCCTTGTAACGGCCGGTAAAAAATGATCCTGGCCGAGGATTCCCCGTACACAGCGCTACATTAAGCGCTGAGCCTGGGAAAGCCCTTGACGTTACTGTCCATATATGGACAGTGATGTCGGGGTTTCAATAATGGAATCCCCGGCCAGAGCATCGCAAGATCTCTGGCCGCGGACTCGAGTCTTGTAGATAGCACTCCACTGCCTGAAGATGGCAACCCCCCCTATCCCCCGTAGATAGCACCACTGTAGCTCCCTGTAGGAGCGGAATCCCCGGTGGCCCGACCCCGCTCTGGCAGGGGATTTCTTCTCCTGCAAAAGCCCCCGGCGTTACTATCCATATATGGACAGTAATGTCAAGGGGTTACTCCTGGAGCGGAATCCCTGGCCTACTCTGGCAGGGGATTCGACTCCTGGAGAAGCCCCCAGCGTCACTATTCATTCACTATTCATGTATTGCCTTAATCGACACATACATAGATGAAAAAAAATGGCAGCCCCCATAGAGAAGTACAATTTTGAACACAGTAAAAATTAGAACGTGACAACACTAATAAATAAAATCTTTGTTTATATTTTATTTAAAGCAATATAATAAAAAATCATGACACCTTCCCTTTAACCGGTTAAGGACTAGGCTGTTTTACAGCTAAATGACCAGAGCAAATTTCACAATTTTGCTATGCGCTTCTTTAGATGACTATAACTCAGCAGGTGAATAAAGTTCATCTTTGAATTTTACACTCTTTTTAAAGGACAGATACGGCTTTGTTTTAGTGGCATTTGTCAGTATATATAATTTTTTTTTTTTTCTCTAAAGTGGGCAAAATTGGAAAAAAATGCAAGAATTTAACAATTGCGTCGGTTTATGCTAGCATTTTTCACACACGGTATGAACCACGGCCAAAATTAATCTCCTTTCACATTCTTCCACTTCTCCCGTGCATGGGGATACCAAATATGTGAGCCTTATTCACTGTGCGGGCATGTGCCAGGGCTTGGCATAAAAGGAGGCTTTTTGGCCTTTTCGGTCCAGGAATTTTGCATTTGATTTTAGAGCCGCATACTGTTTTCTGGGGGGCCTAATGCTGCTGAAACATTAGAAACACCCCATAAATGACTTCATTCACACAAGTAGACCCCACAAGGTTTCCTTCAAGGGGTTTATCATATTTTTAGCAAGTCCAGTTTTCTTCTGAAAGTTTCTTGAATAAGATGGAACAAAATAAAATCAGCACTTTTTTAGCAAATGCGTCAGTTTAGGCTAGTATTTTTCACACACGGTATAGACCACGGACAAAATTCATCTCCTTTCACATTCTTCCACTTCTCCCGTGCATGGGGATACCAAATATGTGTGCCTTATTCGCTGTGCGGGCATGTGCCAGGGCTTGGCATAAAAGGAGGCTTTTTGGCCTTTTCGGTCCAGGAATTTTGCATTTGATTTTAGAGCCGCATACTATTTTCTGGGGGGCCTAATGCTGCTGAAACATTAGAAACACCCCATAAATGACATCATTCACACAAGTAGACCCCACAAGGTTTCCTTCAAGGGGTTTATCATATTTTTAGCAAGTCCAGTTTTCTTCTGAAAGTTTCTTGAATAAGATGGAACAAAATAAAATCAGCACTTTTTTAGCAAATGCGTCAGTTTAGGCTAGTATTTTTCACACACGGTATAGACCACGGCCAAAATTCATGTCCTTTCACATTCTTCCACTTCTCCCGTGCATGGGGATACCAAATATGTGTGCCTTATTCACTGTGCGGGCATGTGCCAGGGCTTGGCATAAAAGGAGGCTTTTTGGCCTTTTCGGTCCAGGAATTTTGCATTTGATTTTAGAGCCGCATACTGTTTTCTGGGGGGCCTAATGCTGCTGAAAGATTAGAATCACCCCATAAATGACTTCATTCACACAAGTAGACCCCACAAGGTTTCCTTCAAGGGGTTTATCATATTTTTAGCAAGTCCAGTTTTCTTCTGAAAGTTTCTTGAATAAGATGGAACAAAATAAAATCAGGACTTTTTTAGCAAATGCGTCAGTTTAGGCTAGTATTTTTCACACACGGTATAGTCCACGGACAAAATTAATCTCCTTTCACATTCTTCCACTTCTCCCGTGCATGGGGATACCAAATATGTGTGCCTTATTCGCTGTGCGGGCATGTGCCAGGGCTTGGCATAAAAGGAGGCTTTTTGGCCTTTTCGGTCCAGGAATTTTGCATTTGATTTTAGAGCCGCATACTGTTTTCTGGGGGGCCTAATGCTGCTGAAACATTAGAAACACCCCATAAATGACTTCATTCACACAAGTAGACCCCACAAGGTTTCCTTCAAGGGGTTTATCATATTTTTAGCAAGTCCAGTTTTCTTCTGAAAGTTTCTTGAATAAGATGGAACAAAATAAAATCAGCACTTTTTTAGCAAATGCGTCAGTTTAGGCTAGCATTTTTCACACACGGTATAGACCACGGTCAAAATTCATCTCCTTTCACATTCTTCCACTTCTCCCGTGCATGGGGATACCAAATATGTGTGCCTTATTCACTGTGCGGGCATGTGCCAGGGCTTGGCATAAAAGGAGGCTTTTTGGTCCAGGAATTCTGCATTTGATTTTATAGCAGTGTACTGTTTTCTGGGGAGCCTAATGCTGCTGAAACATTAGAAACACCCTATAAATGACTTCATTCACACAAGTAGACCCCACAAGGTTTCCTTCAAGGGGTTTATCATATTTTTAGACAGTCCAGTTTTCTTCTGAAAGTTTCTTGAATAAGATGGAACAAAATAAAATTAGCTTTTTTTTTTAACAAATGCGTCAGTTTATGCTAGCTTTTTCACACACAAAATGGACCACGGACAAAATTCATCGCATTTCACATTCTTCCTCTTCTCCCGTGCATGGGGATACCAAATATGTGTGCTTTATTCATGGGCATGTGCCAGGGCTTGGCATAAAAAGAGGCTTTTTGGCCTTTTCGGTCCAGGAATTTTGAATTTGATTTTATAGCCGCATACTGTTTTCTGGGGGGCCTAATGCTGCTGAAACATTGGAAACACCCCATAAATGACTTCGTTCACACAAGTAGACCCCACAAGGTTTCCTTCAAGGGGTTTATCATATTTTTAGCAAGTCCAGTTTTCTTCTGAAAGTTTCTTGAATAAGATGGAACAAAATAAAATCAGCACTTTTTTAGCAAATGCGTCAGTTTAGGCTAGTATTTTTCACACACGGTATGGACCACGGCCAAAATTCATCTCCTTTCACGTTCTTCCACTTCTCCCGTGCATGGGGATACCAAATATGTGTGCCTTATTCACTGCGGGCATGTGCCAGGGCTTGGCATAAAAGGAGGCTTTTTGGCCTTTTCGGTCCAGGAATTTTGCATTTGATTTTATAGCCGCATACTGTTTTCTGGGGGGCCTAATGCTGCTGAAACATTAGAATCACCCCATAAATGACTTCATTCACGCAAGCAGACCCCACAAGGTTTTCTTCAAGGGGTTTATCATATTTTTAGACAGTCCAGTTTTCTTCTGAAAGTTTCTTGAATAAGATGGAACAAAATAAAATTAGCAATTTTTTAGCAAATGCGTCAGTTTATACCAGCATTTTTCACACACGGTATAGACCACGGTCAAAATTAATCTCCGTTCACATTCTGCCACTTCTCCCGTGCACGGGGATACCAAATATGTGGCCTTATTTATCACATAGAGATGTAGGAGGGCGGAGGATAGAAGAAGATTATTTCACATATCGCTTTTTTTCAAAGCTGGTTTTACAAAACTCAACAGTTTCTATAACACTTCCAAAATATCTGCTCGTCCACACTTACATTCTGCTCAGGGGTGTAGAGTTGCAGAAATAAATTATTCAGGGAATTTATTAGCGGTCTTATTTTGAACAACCGATCCCGGTTTGCATCGGTACTTGGGGGGGCCTGTGCGTTGTCATTGAAGTGGAGGAACCTCATTATTGTCTCATAACGAGACCTGGGCATTACTGCAGAATATACTGGGGTGGCTTGGGCGGGTCTTGTTGACCAGTAAGACCTAATGGAGGGCTTTTTGACAATACCCATATTGTGGGTGAGCCCCAAATTTTTTTTTAATTCCTGCAAATTGGTGGGCGTCCAATCTCTGGCATGGGTGGATGAAGGTTTCTGCCTTATATATTGCGTGGCATATAAATTTGTTTCGTGGACAATCTGATTTAGGATGTCGTCCGTTATAAATAAATGGAAGTAATCCATTTGGACAAAATTTGTATTGTCCACGGTTATGCCAGGAGTGGCAGTAAATCCGTGGATTCTAGGCCCAAAAGATGGGGCAGGTGCCCATACAAGAGCCTGGACTGGAGGGACCAGGCTGTCCCGTGCTACAGCGCTACTTGGCCCTGCGCTTTCATGTTCTGCAGTTTCGACTGCATCAGGGACAACGTCCCCTGAAGATGAACCTGAAGTGACGCTGTCATCGTCACTACCTAAAACAGGTTCCATCTCGGACGCCATCTCTGATGCGGTCTCCGACTCAGACCACAGCATGGCGTATGCCTCCTCGGCGCTAAACAACTTCCTCGCCATAACGTAACTAACACTAACACTAACTAAACAAATTTTATTTTTTTATTTTTTTTATAAAACACACAAACTAAGGCCCCATGCACACGACCGTGCCCGCAATTGCTGTCCGCGATCGCGGGCACGGCCGGCCGCTGACTGACAGCCGCATTTTCGGGCCGTGCTCCCATACAAAGTATGGGAGCACGGCCCGCAAAATGCGAAAGAACGGACATGTTCCATAATTCCCGGAACATTTCCACGGCACTGACACCCTTCCGTAGTGCTACTGAAAGGTGTCAGCGTTCAATGAAAGTGAATGGCTCAGTTTTTGCGGACCGCAGTTGCGGTCCGCAAAAACGGAGGTTTTTTGCTGTCGTGTGCATGGGGCCTAACTGCTATATATATCTACACTACCGCTAACAAAAAAATAAACCGCTATTGCTATATATATTATATATATGTGGATATATATATAATTATATACTCCCTACCTGCCTATTCTAATAGAATAAAAGAAAGAAAGGTAGATAGATAGATAGAAAAAAAGATAGATGGATAGATAGATTGTATAGATAGATAGAAATCTATCTATACAGAGAATGTTTTATAGTGTAACTGTTTTTTTTTTTTTCACTGTAATCTTCTGGCAGCAATTCTCCCGAGTCTCTTTTTCTCCTCAAACTGAAACAATATTTGAGGAGAAGAAAAGAGGCAGGAGATTTACTGCCAGAAAACTCAAAATAAAACAAATGTGGTCGCTGTGATTTTCACAGCGACCACATGTTCAGGGACCATCAGATTGGTCCCTGATACTCTGCCCAGTGCCCAGAGCTGTTGGTAACAGCGAGGGCACAGGGCTGTGTGCACGCGATCGCGGGCACAGGGCTGTGTGCACGCGATCGCGTGCACACTGTTTTATAAGCAGAAATGCATGTGATCGCTGTGATTGGTTGTCACAGCGACCACATGTTCAGGGACCATCAGATTGGTCCCTGATACTCTGCCCAGTGCCCAGAGCTGTTGGTAACAGCGAGGGCACAGGGCTGTGTGCACGCGATCGCGTGCACACTGTTTTCTATGCAGAAATGCATGTGATCGCTGTGATTGGTTGTCACAGCGATCACATGTTCAGGGGCCAAAAGATTGACCCCTGACATTCTGCCCAGTGCCCATGGCTGTTAGCAACAGCCAGGGCATAGAGCTGTGTGCACGCGATCGCGCGTGCACAGTCTCTGAAGTGCGGCCGTATATATACTATACGCCGGACTTTAGAGACCCTGACCGCTGGCCGTATATTTACGGCCAGCGGTCGGGAACCTGTTAAGGTCCATGTTGCTGCCCTTAGTGTCTTTCAGACATTAGCAGATCATTTGTGGATAAAGAGCTTCTGTAAAGCAACATCTAATATGGCGGCTTCAAGATTCTAAAGAGTCCCTCCTTGGGCCCTTACAAAGCAATCTTTTGAGCCTTTGGAAGAACCTTCTCTAAAGATTCAAGCCTTCTTGTCTTGTCCTCCTTACCTTAATATCTAAGAGGACATAATCATTTTGAAACCTCATCCCTCTTTTCTTCTTAAAGCGGTTTCCATATTTGACAGGGAGCACACTGAGCAAGGAATCCTTTGAAGGGGCCTCATCACTAAACCAGCTCTATGGCCCCTTTATTGTCAGGATTGTGGGGGTCCCAGCAGTCTGACCTCTACCAATCAGAAAGTGGTGGCATATCTTTCTGTGATGGGAAAACCCCATTTGAAGCTGCAATTGTAGCAAGTAATACTGGGTTAACAATTCAGTAAGTTATGACAATAACTTACATGGAATCGGGCATTGGAAACATACCTTTTTTTCCTCGGTCATTCAAGTTGCATGACCAAGAAGCCGACGTTTGCTTCAACTGATGCGGTGGTCTCAAGTGCCACTCTGCTCTGAGTGATAGTTCTAGCAGCCAATATGAGATCGCTAGAGCCGTCACTGAGAACATCAAGTGCCCGCCTTAGTTGCCCTTACAATTGCGGGTCTGGGGGAATAAAATATAATTTTTTCGGCTATGCAACCTGCATGAACGAGACCATATGTCTATTTGCAATCCCCTTCCCTAATGTCGTTCAAAACTGCTGACAGATTCCCTTTAAATCTATAAAAAACAACAGCACTGGATTATTTAAGAAATTGACAGCGATCCTTGCTGGTTCTATATCAAGAGTAGTTTCCTATTGCAGGTTTTCTTTGTTCAAATATTTGTAATTGGCGATGATACGTCTGGGTACAGTCCTATTGGCTTATTAATGATGTCCTGAATACCGCTGCATTTGTACTGTATTTGTATTTTTTGTTGCAACTGATTCTACGAGTTTGTAACAACTCCTTTCCATATTTTTTTTTATTCTTCGTATTCTGTTGACCAATATCTATGAGCCCTGCTTGTATTTTTTTTGTTCCCATGTCCAGAATGTTCATTTTATTCTCTATGCACAGCCCAATAAACAGGATTTAGTTTAAATGATATACAATTTAGCAAATTCCTATTTGTCTATTATGATCTGTATAATTTTTAAATGCATTCTACGTTCTTCTATCTTAACTTTAGAAAGAATGCCTTCCATAGAATATATAGATTTTTTTGAACTGACTCTTCCTTTCTGTTTTTTAGGATCAGTTACATCCACCTTATGGCTCATTTCCGCATGCACACACAGATTAAGAACCAGACCGCTGCTCTCATCAGTGGTTTCCGCTCCATCATCCGGCCTGAGTGGATACGTATGTTCTCAGCACCCGAGCTGCAGCGGCTTATATCAGGGGACAATGCAGAAATTGACTTGGATGACCTCAAGTGAGTTAAATAATTGAAGGCGTAATAAGATCTTTTGTTTCCCTTTAATGTATGTGTTTTCTGCCAAATCTAACACTTGGGTCTCTATCATAAAGGCTTCTCTTACATTACAGTGCAAAGCCAGATGAAACAAAATCCCAAAAGCCTTTGTACTATAACTTCCTTTATGATGCTGACTTTGGATAAACAAAAACTGCGCGTATGAGTTTGATTTTGTACCATGTCAGAAATGTCAGTAGTCTCAAGCCACTAATATTTCTATACTACATGCAGCATCAATTCATTTTTTTTAATGATCATATTGCGTAGCACTGTACCAGGATGAATTTATCAATGTTCAATAGCAAATGTGTGCATAAATGCAGGCAGGCAAACCAGTTTAACATATCCGGTACGCTAGAAGACATAACACTGCACTTGGCTTATATTATAATGCTAGCTATAGATTTTTTAGAGGATCCTGTTGTATATGTGCTCAATCTAATAGGAATACCCAAGTAAGAGAAAAGTACAGGAGGAATCTTGAAGTAAGAGAAGGTGGACATGTGCAGAGTGTAGGTTGTTTTTTTATGTGGCGCCTAGAGATTAGTGCAGAGATATACAGAGGCGTGAGATTGTGAACAGCATTATATGCAAAATAACTGTCCTTCAGATGGAATGATGTCTATAGTTTTGGTTTATTATTAGTCAGTCATGTTTTGAAGTCTTTTAAAAGGGTAGACATTTGCTTATTGATCGATAGGTGGCACTAGAGAGACAATTTTCTTCCTTCCGGAGGGCAGCTATTTTGCATCCATTTTTTTACAGGGAGCAGTGCTATAAAACCCCTCTACTAGCTTGATCACCTCCAAGCAAGCAATTGTACAATTAGTACTGAACAGGCAAGAGCAATATGTTTGTGTCTATATATAATAAAAATCAGAAGCATTCGGGGGAATTTATTAACCTTTCTACATCAGTTTTCTGTCATAGAAAAGTCTCAAAAGGCCCAAGGGAAAATGTGCGACATTTGGGCAGTTTACACCGCTCACGGCACTTTTGAAAAAGTGGATGAGGCTTAGTGGAAAGGGGCACGGCCACCCATGTCCTGACAAATTTCCTATAATTTGCGCCAGAAAACGCCGTAAATTATTGTGGAAATCTAGTGGAAATATGAAGGTAGAGGCAGGTGCTGGCACTCCCGATCGGGAAAATAAAATAAAAAATGTAAAATATGTAGTAGGCCGCGGTGCATACAAGATACTGACACCGGGCAGCATCAGGACTTTGTAACACCATAATTGTTGAGCATGGCCAGCCGAAAGATGCAACACATTTATTGGCGCTTGAAAATGCCTTCATTGAGAAGGTGAAACGTTACAGACCATGTCTGGTGAATAAATATTTTATTTTTGAGTGCTGCTTCGCTGCTATTTTTGCGATTCCGTGTCGTGTGAGGAGAGGTCACTCCCTTTCAGAAGCTTAGCATTTATGGAGAGGTGTTCGCCTCTTAATAAATTTGTCGCATCTCCTCCAGCGGACTGTTTATAAATTCTTAATAAATCTCCCCCATTGTGTATAGAGGAAGCTGTATTTGCATTCTATTGTATTGGAAGTGTCAGTGACATACTGTATGCTCTAGAAGAATATTGTCATCTTTATTTTTTCCCTTTTTAACAGGAAGCACACTGTGTACTATGGAGGATTCCATGGCAGTCATCGGGTTATTGTCTGGCTGTGGGATATTCTCGCAAATGATTTCAATTCAGAGGAAAAAGCCATGTTTCTAAAAGTAAGATCATGCTTCATCTTAATAATGTCCTGTACAATCCTGAATATTTTTTATATAATTATTATTTTTTTCTTTCAGTTTATTACTAGCTGCTCCCGATCTCCTCTTTTAGGATTTGCCTACCTCAAACCACCATTCTCTATTCGTTGTGTGGAGGTATCAGACGATCAGGTGAGACTTCTTAATAAGTAACAATTTGGATTTTGTAACATTATTAACATATGTAACAGTTTGTCATCCGCACAGATGTCCCAGGATGGTATTGAGACTCCATCGTATAACTCAGAAATGGAGGAATCCAAAGCGCCAGATGACATCAAGTCTTTATGTTCCATTAGGGCAAAAAAAGGAAAAACCAACAACGTTTTGGTCACACAGGACCTTCCTCAACATAATGGCTTGAGTTTGGCTTGAGGACAGTCTTGTGTGACTGAAATTTCACAACTTTTTACTGCCCTAATGAACAAATGAAGATGAAACTTCTTATATTCCCCCATTTCACCATTAACTAATGTGTTTCTAAGCTTATTGAAAGGAAATGCTTTGTTAACCCCTTCATATATGGAAGAGTTGTATGAAGCTCTGTACAAACTGATCCTCACAGCAGAAGTGAGAGGAGGAAAAGGGGGCTTGAGATCTTGTACTAGTGATCGGTGAGGGTCCCAGTGATTTAGAATTTTTCACCTATCCTGTGAGTGTATCCAAAACATTTGTCTAACTACTGCTAGGTTTTTATATTTCTTTCAAAAGATATCCACTTTATTATTCTCACCTTGACTTCAATTAAAACCTTGTTTTGTAATAATTCCCAATACTTTTTATCCTCTTTTCAGGATACGGGGGACACATTGGGTAGCGTTCTACGTGGCTTTTTTACAATTAGAAAAAAGGAACCCGGGGGTCGCCTTCCCACCTCTTCTACCTGTTTTAACTTGCTAAAACTACCTAACTACAGCAAGAAGACGATCCTGCGGGAGAAACTCCGCTATGCTATCAGTATGAACACAGGCTTTGAATTGTCATAGCACGTTTTGTTTGACTTTAACTGTGAAGCCCAAATTTGGGCGATTTATTACATGTTTTCATCAGAAATTAAGGATTTATGTATATGAAGCACTCAAATATATATTTCCCCATATTGTTCTGACCCATCCCTAGGTTTAATCCTCAGGTTGCAAACATTTTTAATTATTTCTGAAGCAAGCACAACTGACTCTTTCATTTTAAAAGTTTGACTTGTGTTAATAGTGTAAGATTTCATCTTTCAGAGATTCATGTAAGGTTTATGGTTAAATATTTCTGCTAGATGGTTTAAAGTAATGAAACTAGGCTGAGATTTCTATTTTCAGATCGCGGCGTCTTATAACATAAGGTATACACAGTGGGCCTCATTTATCAAAACTGTCGAAAAGTAGAACTAGCTTTATTGTCCATAGCAACCAATCAGAGCAAAGCTTTCATTATTTAAATTGCTTTGGAAAAATTAAAGCCGAGTTAGGATTCGTTGCTATGGGCAACAAAGACGGCCCAGTTGCTTCCTATTTGCACAGACTAGAAGACATTATGGTATACTCAGTAGGATCTTTAAAGCCATACAATTAAAATCAAGTCAAGGAAGAGGAACCATCTCTACACCACTGGAATGGCCAGTGTATTTATACACTTCATATACATTATTATCATATGTTCATATCTATAGGTTGTACAGAAATAAGATATTTCAGTCTTTCTTCTCTTAGGGGGACGCATGCAAGAGCTACAAGTATTTTTAACAGTAGCAGGAAAAAATAATTGTCTTAGGAGTCCCAAACTAGAAGTGTGCAAGGAGTTGTTTTCTCTCGTCTTTATAAAACATATTTATTACAGCAAATTTTTTTTACTAATTTCATCTCCAATTGTTATCTTTTCCTGTTTCATCCTCTATGTAGAACTAAGGGCTCATTCAGACGAGCATGTAACTCGTCCATGTGATGGCCATTAAAACAACCATGTATTTCAATGGGTCCGTTCACACGGCCATTGTTTCAACGGAGCGTGTGAAGGGTACATGGAAGAATAGGACATGTCCTATTTACCTGCGTTTTCACGCATCCCTACATAGACTCTAGTCTATGAGGGATCCATGATAACGCAACCCGCACGAGTGCACCTGGGACGTGAAAGCGGCTGTTTTTCACGTCCGAGGTTGCTCACGCTCGTCTGAATGTAGCCTAAGTGTAGAAAGAAATGTGAATGGAGGTGTACTTCTATAGAGACATGCCTGTGTACACTTATGCTGACCGCTTAGTACAACAGGCTCTTCAAATTAGCTTCAGTTCACTAAGTAGCTCCAAACCTTTTTCATGCCTGAAACTAGCCCAGAAAATCAATATAGTTATCGTATAACACGGCACTCCGATAGTAACGAGGTGCAGGTAGAGGGCTCCCAACCCAGTTTCAATATCTTTCCAAGACTTCACACATACACTTGAGTGCAAATATCACACAGCTTTTTATGGCAGGACAGATAATGATAAATGTTTCCGGCCAGCAGACCTTCTGCAGATCTACTGTCTGCCAAAATCTGGACACTCATATATGGTAATTCAGGTGTGGAGATAGGAGAGATATAGGCTCTGCCGTAAAAATCTTTGCGATTTAACTGCAAATAAAACTATTCCAGTTACAGAATATGAGTAAACACCTGTATAATATGCAGTTGTGTGGATAATGCTATTCACATTCCTAACGGTTTCCAGAAAACCCACATGTAAATGCCACTAATGCCATGCATCAAGTCATCACACCCCAAATTAGCTGTGTGTGTGTGTGTGTGTGTGTGTGTGTGTGTGTGTGTGTGTGTGTGTGTGTGTGTGTGCGCGCGCGTATAAATATATATATATACATATACATATATATATATATATACACAATATTACTTTGTCTCCAACTAATATTAATTTAAACCACTGTACAGATAGGTATAAGATTGTCTTCTTCCCCTGTTCTATGATGCTTCATCACCTTGAGAATTAACTAATCTGTTCCTCAATTCCACTGGAATGAGGAAGATGGTTCAGATCATCGAGCTTTAGAAGCCAAGGAATAAATGCTGGGGCACCCTCTTACTGTGTAAAAGGGAACGTCCCGCTGCAAATAAATGCTTCAAAAATGCAAAATAAATTATTGACTTTTAACTGTTTTTTCTTATTCTTTTAATTTCATGAAGAACAGATCAGGATAGTAAGGCTCTGTTCACTTCTATTTTTGCGTTCTTTGCTATACTTACGCATAAGGATCTGACCACGAATCTCATTGTTTTCAGCAGCATCTTTTTGTACTATTGTGTCCAAAAAAACCTCTCCGTCATCTATTTCATTCACGTACTTTGGAAAAAATATACCCATTTCCATCTGTTGTTTTTTTCAGTGAAGTCTCTGGGACAAAGGATATAAAAATGTTTGTTGTCATCTTTTGCGTTCATTTTTTCCATCCAATATCCCATCAAAATGACGGATGGAAAATCGTACATTGTCCCATGATCCCGTGGGAGGCTTTTTTCATCTTTCTTGTTACATTGAAGCTAATATGATGATGTAATAATGGATAAACTGAAGCAACAACCACGGTCATCTATTGCATCAGCTTTTACATCTTTTACGCTTCCTATTACATCCTGCCCTGCACAAGCAACAGTTTGCCCTAAGACACCTCTTGCCCCCACCTCTTCATACCTGGCAGAGGATATTGAGGGGCAATTGGGCTGGTTAAGCTGGAGTGGCAACTCGCGGCCTACCTTGCATCTGGATCTCTGGGAGTAGCGGAGACTGCCTCATTGGGGATTCCCCATTGCAACTACTGAGCAGCAACCATTGTCGGACTTCATATACATTATTATCATATGTACATTACATTCAATATATAATGTTTCAGACCGGAATTTAGTGGCGCACACTGTGGATGTAAACCTAGCTCTTTATCTTCTGGGAGAGTGCCCTCTAGCCCTTGTCATCCTCCATCCACCAGTCATCCTTATTCCACTACTAGTGGGACTGCAGGAGCTACCTGGACTTCTCTGGCTTTCATAGTGCCCCCCTTCAGTGTGCAGGCTGACTCCCCATCACTCTAATACAGGCTGTCCTGTGTTTGAATACTAATATTATTGTTTGGGGTGACCTACCTCGCAGGTTCCCCCCCCCCCCCTCCGCTGGAACTAATAAGTAAGGAGCAAAGCTCCCAATTTTTTATGGTCTGCAGGACAGCTCCCCAAGACCTCTTTGGGTATGTTCACACGGCTTATTTTCGGCTGTTTTTTGGGCCGTACACGACTGAAAAAGCGGAAGCAGAACGCCTCCAAACATCTGCCCGTTGATTTCAATGGAAAAAACAGAGTTCTGTTCCGACGGGGTGTTTTTTTTTTACATGACCGTTTTGAACGGCACGTAAAAAATGTCCGCAAAAAAAGAAGTGCATGACTTCTTGAGCCGTTTTTCATTGACTATAGAAAAACAGCTCCAAAAACGTCAGTGAAAAACGCTAGTTGCTTAAAAAACGTCTGAAAATCAGGAGCTGTTTTCCCTTGAAAACAGCTTCGTTTTTTGCCAAGCTTGTGAACATACCCTGAATCTGCTATTGCTAAAACAGAACTGACCTTAAAAGGGGCATGGCCTCAATGTTCCAGAATAAGCTACTTTCTAGTCCGCCTCATTGTGAATATCAAATGCATGTATAAATGAGGACATGATACTGTTCGTGCGTGTACGTTGCCAAGTCGTGTGATTGCATCAAACTATATATTTTTAAATCCTATTTAGAAAGAGTGACCCCCCCGGGTCTCAGTTGACTTTTCAGTTTTGATATTTAATTCTATAAAGATCCATCCAGGCTAGCCATCTATCGGATGGCTTTAGTTGGTAAAAAGAATCCCTAACTTCCCAAATTCACTATCGGGAGATCACTCACCACTCCCTCCTCGCTCTCACCACCAAAGCCAGTGAGGGAAATTGCTAAACTAATCTACTAATTCCCCACCTATCACAAAAGAAGACTTCATCTCCTGTAGTCCTCGTCTGTAAGATATCTATCTATTCCTCATTCCAACCAGAACTTCATAATGCTAAAAATACCATTTCTGCAGAACTTGCCTAACTGGGTTCACTTACTGACATCTGGAAACTAAACATGACGAACTAGTTACTACATTTAATAATTTACGTGCTGAAATAGATGCGCTAAAACAAGCACAAGAACAGGACCATGCGCACCAGGGGGATACAGAGAAGAGGTCCAGATGGAACAATTTAAGGCTCAAATGTATCCCTGACTATTAAAGAAATAGTTGAGAGAATATGCAGATAAATCTCTATCTAGTTCCTGAAAGAACGGACTCCGCTTTTCTTACGGACCATATTCACAGGACAATCTGCACAAAACCTAAGAGTACGGAGAGACCATGAGATGTTATTTTCTGTTCACATTGCTTCACTGCTAAGGAGGACATTCTGAGAGCAACGAGAGAGAAGGCTTTGGTTGTCTTTGAAAATGTGGCTTTTCAAATATACAGTAGTGTTCAAAAAAATAGCAGTACAACATCATTAACCTGATAAATAAATGTTTTTGGTAGAAGTGATATTTCTACACAGCAAATAATTCACTTGTAAGGGTAGTAGAGTAGTAGAAAAAAAAACAGAGCCAACAATTAGGACATGCATGCCACTCACTCTGAGTAATTGAATCATTAACCCCTTCCCTCTTTGGCCACTTTTGACCTTTCTGACAGAGCCTCATTTTTCAAATCTGACATGTTTCGATTTATTTGGTAATAACTTCGGAATGCTTTTACCTAACCAAACAATTCTGAGATTGTTTTCTCGTGACACATTGGACTTGGCAAAATTTGCTCGATACATTCAGTATTTAATTGTGAAAAACACCCAAATTTTGCGAAAAATTGCAAAAATTTGCATTTTTCTAAATTTAAATGTATCTGCTTGTAAGACAGGCAGTTATACCACTCAAAATTGTTGCTAATTAACATCACCCATATGTCTACTTTAGATTGGCATAGTTTTTTGAACAACCTTTTATTTTTCTAGGACGTTGCAAGGCTTAGAACTTTAGCAGCAATATCTCACCTTTTCAAGAAAATTTCAAAAGGCTATTTTTACACGGGCCAGTTCAGTTGCGAAGTGGCTTTGAGGGACTTCTATATTAGAAACCCCCAATAAGTCACCCCATTTTAAAAACGTCACCCCTCAAAGTATTCAAAACCGCATTTAGAAAGTTTCTTAACCCTTTAGATGTTTCACAGGAATTAAAGCAAAGTAGAGGTGAAATTTACAAATTTCATTTCTTTTTGTAGAAATTCATTTTTAATCAATTGTTTTTGTAACACAGAAGGTTTTACCAGAGAAATGCAACTCAATATTTATTGCCCAGGTTCTGCAGATTTAGGAAATATCCCACATGTGGCCCTAGTGTGGTAGCACCTAGAGGATTTTGGGGCCTTCTTTTTATTAGAATATATTTTAGGCACCATGTCAGGTTTGAAGGGCTCTTGTGGTGCCAAAACAGTAGAAATCCCACAAAGTGACCCCATTTGGGAAACTACACACCTCAAGGAAATTATCTAGGGGTATAGTGAGCATTTTTACCCCACAGGTTCATTGCAGAAATTATTGGAAGTAGGCCGTAAAAATTTAAATCTACATTTTTTCAAAGAAAATGTAGGTTTACCTAATTTTTTTAAAATTTCCACAAGAACTATGTCATGAAGCGGGTAGTGGACCCACTAGGCCGTACCGCCGTAGCGGGGAGGCAGCTGGCCAAACAACAGGACACCCCAGAAATACAATGTCCCGTACAAGGGTACCTGGATAGTCCAGACGGTGGCCGCAGCTCTGGAACAGATGGAGATGGGTGCAGCAGATAGCACCAAACGTGGCGGATGACACAGGAGCCGCAAGTTGCGCCAGACGTGGCGAATTCCTCCGGACGTGGTAGATGACACAGAACGTGGCGGATTCATCCGGACGTGGCAGATGACACAGGACGTGGCGGATTCCTCCGGACGTGGCAGATGACACAGTACGTGGCGGATTCCTCCGGACGTGGCAGATGACACAGGACGTGGCACGACTTGATACTAAGGAACAGCACGGGAAACAGGAACGGGGAACAAGGCATGGGTCACAGCAGGAACGGGAAACACTAAGGGACCATTTGCAAGACAGACTGGGAACACTAACAACGCTCAGGCAAGGATTAGAAGGCCAGGGGCCTTCTTATAGACCAGGAAATCGTGGCAGTTGATGATGATGACTTCCTATTTGCGCGCGCTGGCCCTTTAAGGCCGGGCACGAGTGTGCGCGCGCACCCTACGGGACACAGCCAAACTGAGCGGAAGTGAGCACTGGCATCTCTTAGGAAGGAGATGGGGACCAGCGCTCACAGATCCATGGCAGCGGGTGTCAGGAGGTGAGTAAACCCGACGGCCTGCGGCCAGGGACGCTACATTATCCCCCCTCTTACGCCCCCTCTTCTTGGGGCCAGAGCGAGAGAGGAACTTTTTAATAAGAGCAGGAGCGCTGAGGTTCTCCTCTGGCTCCCAGGACCTCTCCTCAGGACCAAACCCTCTCCAGTCCACCAAATAGAAAGTCCTTCCTCCTATCCTTTTGCAGTCCAGGATCTCTTTTACCTCGAATACATCAGAAGGACCGCTAGGAGCAACTTTGGAACTAGAAGTCTTGCTGTAGCGGTTCAGGACCACTGGTTTCAGGAGGGACACATGGAAGGAGTTAGGGATTCTGAGGGTAGGAGGCAGCCGCAGCTTATAGGAGACAGGGTTGATTTGTTGCAGGATCTCGAAAGGACCAAGGAACCTGGGAGCAAACTTGTATGAAGGCACCCTCAAGCGAATGTTCCGAGAGGACAGCCAGACTTTAGTCCCCGGAAGATACTGAGGCGGCTCTCTTCTCCTAGTATCTGCCTTTCGCTTCATGCGATCTACCGCCAGCAAAATAGAGGACCGGGTCTGTTGCCAGATTTGCAGGAAGTCCCCATATGCAGAGTCAGCAGCGGGTACCTGAGATGAAGTCGACACAGGAAGAGGGACTCTGGGATGTTGACTGTACACGATGTGAAACGGAGTGGAAGTGGTGGACTCACTTGTATGGTTGTTGTATGAAAACTCGGCCCATAGAAGAAGCTGTACCCAGTTATCGTGCTGTGAAGAGATGAAGTGGCGGAGATAATTTTCCATGATCTGGTTGATCCTTTCAACTTGCCCATTGGACTGGGGCTGATATGCTGAGGAAAGTCCAAACTCACATCCAGGAGTTTACAGAGGGCTCTCCAGAACTTAGAGGTAAACTGAACACCCCGATCTGACACGATGTGTAAAGGCAAGCCATGCAAGCGGAAGATGTGTAGAATGAAGAGACTCGCCAGACGAGGAGCAGAAGGTAGGCCGGTCAGCGGGATAAAATGAGCCATCTTAGAGAACCGGTCCACCACCACCCAGACAGTGTTGCATCCTGCTGAGGGAGGAAGGTCTGTGACAAAGTCCATCGCAATGTGCTGCCAAGGGGTACAGGCAGAGGTTGAAGCAGGCTGGCAGGCTTGGAGTGAGTCACTTTGTTAGAGGCACACACCGTGCAAGAAGAGACAAAATCCAGAACATCTTTAGGTAGCGTGGGCCACCAAAAGTGACGAGCAATCAGGTCTCGGGTTTTACGGACACCAGCGTGCCCAGCCAGTTTAGAACTGTGTCCCCAGCAGAGAATTCTTCTCCTGTCTGCCAACCGAACAAAAGTCTTACTTTTGGGGAGTTTCCACTGTACTGGTACCTAAGGGGCTTTGCAAAAGCGACATGGTGCAGAAAAACCAATCCAGCCAAATCTGCTCTCCAAAAGCCAAATGGCGCTCCTTCCCTTCTGAGCCCTGATGTGTATTCATACAGTGGTTTATTACCACATATGGGGTATTTCCGTACTCTGAAGAAGTTGCTTTACAAATGTTATGGTGCTTTTTCTCCTTTATTTGATGAGAAAATGAAACATTTTGACCTAAATCTACGTCTTAGTGGAAAAAAAATGTAATTTTTCATTTTTACTGCCCAATTCTAATGAAATCTATGAAACACCTGGGGGGTCAAAATGCTCACTACACCCCTAGTTGAATTCCTCTAGGGGTGTAGTTTCCCAAATGGAGTCACTTTTGGGGGGTTTCCACTGTACTGGTACCTTAGGAGCTTTACAAATGCGACATGGTGCAGAGAAATCAATCCAGCAAAATCTGTACTCCAAAAGCTAAATGGCGTGCCTTCCCTTCTGAGCCCTGATGTGTATTCATACAGTGGTTTTTTTTTACCACATATGGGGTATTTCCGTACTCTGAAGAAGTTGCTTTACAAATGTTGGGGTGCATTTCCTCATTTATTTGTTGAAAAAATTCAAAATTCTGAGGTAAAGCTACATCTTATTGGAAAATAATGTAATTTTTCATTTTCACTGCCCAATTGTCATGAAATCTATGAAATACCTGTGTGGTCAAAATGCTCACTACACACCTAGTTGAATTCCTCTAGGGGTGTAGTTTCTCAAATGGAGTCACTTTTGGGGGGTTTCCTTTGTTTTTGCACCACAAGGCCTCTTCTAACCTGACATGGTGCCTGAAATATAATTTAAGAAAAGGAAGGACGAAAAATCCACTAGGCTCTCCTTTGATTCTGGGGCCTTTGTTTCAGGCCCGTAGCACACTAGGGCCACATATGTGATATTTCTAAAAACTGCAGAATCAGGGCAATAAATATTCAGTTGTGTTTCTCTGGTAAAAACCTTCAGTATTACAGGAAAAATGGATTAAAATGGAATTTCTGCAAAAAAAATGAAATTTGCAAATTGCCTGTAAAGGATCTGCCAGACACCTGTGGTTAATCAGTCTGCACCTGCTCCTAAGTCTGAGAGAGTGACTCCATCTTCTACCAGTCAGGCTGGGAGGCTTAGGAGTGGGAGAGCCTATCACAGCCTGGCCAGACGGAGCTAGCTCCCGCCCTCTGTCTATTTATACCTTCACTTCCTGCTCCTCCAGTGCCTGTGATTCTGCCTGTTTCCTGGCTCTGCTGCTGCTGCTGCTGCTTGAACTATTTGTCCTCTGCTTCATTTTGACCCTGGCTTACTGACTACTACTCTCCTGCTCTGCATTTGGTACCTCGTACACTCCTGGCTTGACTTGGCTCGTTCACTACTCTCCTGCTCTGCGTTTGGTACCTCGTACACTCCTGGTTTGACTCGGCTCGTTCACTACTCTCGTTGCTCACAGTGCTGCCGTGGGCAACTGCCCCATTTCCCTAGCTTCTGTGTACCCTTGTCTGTCATGCACTTATTGAGCGTAGGGACCGTCGCCCAGTTGTAAGCCATCGCCTAGGACGGGCCGTTGCAAGTAGGCAGGGACTGAGTGGCGGGTAGATTAGGGCTCACCTGTCTGTCTCCCTACCCCGGCATTACATTTCCCTTCCACATTGCTTTAATTCCTGAGAAACGCATAAAGGGTTAAGAAACGTTCTAAATGCTGTTTTGAATACTTTAAGGGGTGCAGTTTTTAAAATGGGGTGATTTGTGGGGGTTCCTAATATATAAGGCCCTCAAAGCTACTTCAGATCTGAACTGTTCCCTAAAAAAATAGCGTTTTGAAATTTTCTTGAAAATGTGAGTAATTGCTGCTAAACTTATAAGCCTTGTAACGTCCTAGAAAAAAAGCGCCCTGGCCCGGCGACACCTTCCATGGTGCTGCTGCTGCTGCGGCTGCTACTACTACTACTACTGTAGCGACGCCACTATAGCAGAGCAGGGAGGTATCTCCCCGCTCTGCTATGTGCTAGCTCCATTTTAGCTCCCTGAAGGAGCGGAATCCCCGTGTGTTCGGGGATTCCGCTCCTGGACAGAGCGCTTGATGTCTCTGTCCATATCTGGGCAGTGACATCAGGGGAAACTCCTGAAGCGGAATCCCCGAACACATGGGGATTCCCCTTCAGGAGTTGCCGCTGATGTCACTGTCCAGATCTGCCCGGAACGGATGCAAAACTTTATGCAAACCGGCCGGGCAAAATGGCCGATTTTACCGGCCGACACTCGGGCTCGGGCGGGACCCGGTCGTGTGAATCCCGCCTAAGAGATCCTCCAAATCTCCAAGTACTTTATCTTTTACGTGCTGCACAGAGTTATTTCTTACCTGTAGTCTTCTCACATAGGCTATGGACTACTAACCTCGAGAACCGTTATTCCCAGGTTTTTATATTAAGACCTGTGCTTAATATAACTAAGACCCAGTCTTAGTACCTAAGATCCAACTTAGGTTTTTATCACATAACCTTATACATCTAAATATGAAAAATAATCAAAACATATATATACAAAATTATATTACCGTTATTCAGATAAAAACTCGAATCCTCAATTCTCCTTACTATGTTCTTTTAAAAACCGTCACTCCACCTCGTCCCTCCGTCTGACTTTTTAACGGTAATTTAACAGGATGTCTTTGAATTAAGTAAGTTTTTTGATGACTTGCCCCGTGCACGGAGTACAGTCCTCGTGTGGCAAGGGTCTGGAGATATTGGTTTCCGGCTTCGAAGTACCAAGATGTTAGAAGAATTTTCCATACTTTATCAATAATGATTCAAGTTTTCAACCCAATAAGAGTTTTATTTAAGTTAAAAAAACCTTTTACCATTTTTCTTCTTGAGTAATATAAAAAATAAAAAACAACTGGTATCGCGGCATCCGTAAAAGTTTGAACTATTACAATATAACATTTAACTCACACGGCAAACACCATAAAAAATATAATTTAAAACTCCAGAATCGCAGTTTTTTGGTCACCTCAGTTCTAAAAACAATGTACCAACAAATTGTACCAGTAAAAACTACAACTCGCCCAGCAAAAAATAACCCGACACTGTTCAATCAACAAAAAAAAGTAAAAAAAAAAGTTATGGCTTTCAGAATATGGCGACACAAAACAATTTTTTTTAACAAATCGTTTTTTCCTTGTAAAAGTAGTTAAACATTAAAAAACTATATAAATTTGGTATCGCCATAATTATATTGACCAGCAGAAAAAAGATAAGTTGTTGGTTTTACCACACGGTGAAAGGCGTAAAAACTAAAATGCAAAAAAAATGATGGAATCAGTTTTTCCCAATTCCACCTCACAATAATTTTTTTTTCAGTTTCCCAGTACAATATATGGTACTTTAAATAGTGCTAATAGAAAATACAACTCAACTCGCCAAAACTAAGCCCTCATACGGCTATGTTGGCAGAAAAATAAAAAAGTTACAGCTCTTGGAAGGCGCTGAGTGAAAAACGAAAAATAAAAATAATAACTGATCCGCCCTCTCCCAGGTAACAAGCTGCAGTTGTATAGGCCACCTGAGTGGAGAGGAATGTTTAAGATGGAAGGCAGCGGCTACAATTTAGTAACTGCCACCATTAACACTTTGGCCTGGATACATGGAATGTCTCTTCCACACTCGCTCATTTTGCAACAAACACTTGCAAAGACGGAGTTATTATGCTACTATGTTACCTGGGCACATAGCAAACCGTGGAAGAAGATGTCAGCAACGCTTGTGGCTGCTTCATTTCTGTTTTGTAGGCTTCTGTCTCTCTCTTGTGGGCAGCAGAAGGGGGGTAATTAGGAGCATAGCAATTACTAAGGGATGGACCCCAATAGTTGGTGGGCGCAAGAGATTCAATACATAGAGTGCCTGCCGGCAAACAAAGCCCTTGTTTTCCAACTACCAAAATAAAATAACAAAATTTTTATTATGTATAACAACCATAGACAGACATGAAAGTTAAAATTCCTGGTCCATTGCTGATAAGGATCAGCATAGTGCAGTGTGTAAAGACTCAAAGGAAGCAAGGTGCTAGCGACTGCAGTCCGCAGCACCAATGCTGTAAGTTAAATTCTAAAGGATCAGCAAGACCAATAATTAAAATTCAAAGAAGCCCCCCCGACATGTTTCGCTACCGACGTAGCGTCGTCAGGGGTATCGGGGCTAGTGACAGCGAGCGGCGGAATCCACAGTCATATATACAAGGAGAAGTGTCTACACGTGTGCCTGTAATTAGCTGGGAGCCAATGAGAAACCGAATAGAGGACCGTGCCTCCACTCGGCTGACTGACAGTCAGCACAGCAAATCGCAGACGATACACAGACCACCAATGAATGTAGTGCAGGCGCGCATGCGCTGTAAAGAATATAGAGGAGATATAAACTTTTTTTTTTTAAACTTACAGCATTGGTGCTGCGGACTGCAGTCGCTAGCACCTTGCTTCCTTTGAGTCTTTACACACTGCACGATGCTGATCCTTATCAGCAATGGACCAGAAATTTTAACTTTCATGTCTGTCTATGGTTGTTATACATAATAAAAATGTTGTTATTTTATTTTGGTAGTTGGGAAACAAGGGCTTTGTTTGCCGGCAGGCACTCTATGTATTTAATTAAGAGCATAGTGGCCTGGTCCAAAACAAAATGGAGACTGACTGATACTGTGAGGCTCATTGGACCTCTGCATAGATGGAACACTGCACATGTCACAATGAATCTCTCAGCAGGCACAGGTAATGACCTAATAAAGGGACCTCAGCCAACCAGGCGCTTCATTGTGACACGCGTAGTGTTCCATCTATGCAAAGTCCCAATGAGTCTCAGAGTATCAGTCAGTCTCCATTTTGTTTTGGACCAGACCACTCGTGCTCCTTGCCAGCCGCCTTCTGCTGCCCACAAGATTGAGACAGCAGCCTACAAAATGGAAATTAAGCAGTCACAATCATTGCTGAGATCTTCTTGCACGGTTTACTATGCATCCAGGTAACATAGTAGGTGAGCAGCCTAGCTTTTGTTGCAAGGTGGGTGACTGTTAAGTAAATTAATGTGTTCCATTTATTATATGGTGATGTTCGTAGGATGTTTATTTAATGATTTAACCCCTTGACGCACCATGACGTGCCAGTACATAATGGTGTGGAGGGTGATGTATGGAGTAGGCTCACGCGCTGAGTCTACTCCATATGCTGCAGGTTTCAGCTGTGTATGACAGCTGAAACCCGGGTCTAATGGCCAGGAACAGCAATTGTGCTGTTCCTGGCCGTTTAACTCCTCAAATTCTGCTGTCAATCGCGACCACAGCATCTGTGGCGTTAAAAAGAGGGGGCGGCCCCCTCCGACAACCCATCGGCCACCCCACTGCGCGATCATGGGGTGCTGCTGGTTGTCATGGCAGCCCAGGGATCTAATGAAGGCCCCAAGTTCTGCCTCTGTTAAGCCCTGCCGGGCTTAACAGAAGCCTGTAAATATAACGATGTACTGCAATATATTAGTATTGCAGTGTATTGTACCAGCAATCTAACAATCGCTGGTACAAGTCTCCTAGGGGGACTAATAAAATGTGTAAAAAAAAAGTTAACCGACCTCACTTAGGGCCTGTTCACATCACCGTTCGCTTTCCGTTCTGGGGTTCCGTCGGAGGTTTCCGTTGGGTGAACCCCGCAACGGAACGTGAAAGCACAGCTTCCGTTTCAGTCACCATTGATATCAACGGTGACGGAAACATCGCTAATGGTTTCCGTTCATCACCATTCCGGCAGGTTTCCGGTTTTCCGACGGAATCAATAGCGGAGTCGACTGCGCTATTGATTCCGTCAGAAAACCGGAAACCTGCCGGAATCGTGACGAACTGAAACCATTCGCGATGTTTCCGTCACCATTGATATCAATTGTGACTGAAACGGAAGCTGTGGTTTCACTTTCCGTTGCGGGGTTCACCCGACGGAAACCTCCGACGGAACCCCGGATCGGAAAGCGAACGGTGATGTGAACAGGCCCTTAGATGTCAAACTTAGAAGTCCTGCTGTTGTGGCGCTGCATGTAAAATCCTGATTCAGTGTGTGTGGCACTCTCTACAAGGGGGGGCGGCTGTGTGGCACTCTACAAGAGGGAGTGTGTGTTGCACTATCTACAGGGGGCTCAATTGGTACATTATTACTGTGTGGGGGCACGGTTACTGAGGGGGCTCTTTTATTGTGTCGAGCACTGAGGGATCATTATTAGCCTCTGGAGCACTGTCGATTTGGAATTTGTTTAGAGGATGGGGTATAGGTGCAGAGGATGCTGGAAAAGCGAGAAACTAACATGTCTGTGTCAAATTCTGAGACGAGTCGTGGTTGGAAGAAGTCATCAGAGTGGTTTGGGCCGGATGGAGAAAAAAAAAAGGGAAAGTGAACAACTGTAATTAGAGAAAACATCACCTAAGTTAGCGTTTCAGTCACTATTGATATCAACGGTGACGGAAACATCGCTAATGGTTTCCGTTCGTCACCATTCCGGCAGGTTTCTGGTTTTCCGACGGAATCAATAGCGGAGTCGACTGCGCTATTGATTCCGTCAGAAAACCGGAAACCTGTCGGAATCGTGACGAACGGAAACCATTAGCGATGGTAATTGGAGAAAACATCACCTAACTTAGCGTGGGGAAGCTACAAGTGGGGGTGTGATTGGCGAGTGATTTGGCCTGTCCGTAACTTTTTCTCAGTCGTCCAGAAATTACTGAAGTGGAGGTTGGGTTGAACGCCTACAAACATTGGCCTATTGATTTAGATGGGAAAAACGGCATTTCATGCCGATGGGGCATCTTTTTACGCGGCCATTTGAAAAAACGGCGTGTAAAAAAAAACCCCGTAAAAAGAAGTGCATGTCACTTCTTGAGCAGTTTTTCATTGTGTCAATAGAAAAAACGCTCCAAAAACAGCCAAAAAAAAGTTTGATGCTTAAAAAACAGCTGAAAATCAGAGGCTGTTTTCTTTTGAGAACAGCTCCGTATTTTATAACCGTTTTTCGTGTGAACATAGCCCAACAGTTAAGAGAGCGGTTACATTTATATAGTCTTACAATTACAATCGGCCCTTTGAAGGCAACCATAAGGCCTGATTCACACGAACGGACCTATGTAATTCAATGTGGCCGTTCACACAGCCGTTGTTTCAACGGACCGTGTGAAGGATTCGTGGGAAAGTAGGACATGTCCTATCTTTTCACGCATCCCTCCATAGACTCTCAACTATGGTGGATGCGTAATATCGCATCCCGCAGCGCTGAGCACGGATGCACCTCGGACTTGAAAAACAGCAGTTTTTCGCATCCGAGATGCTCTGCGTTTGTGTAATTCAGGCCTAAGGCTGATGTGGCCCTTGGTGAAAACGAGTTTAATTCCCCTGCTCTAAAGTAGTGTAAAAAAAATTAAAAAATTGGTACCGCTGCGTCCGTAAAAGTCAGAACTATTATAATACAGCAGTATATAACAGGCACGGTGATCGCCATAAAAAAAATATATATATAAAACACCAGAATCGCTGTTTTTTGGTCACCTTAGCTCTACAAAAAAAAATCATAAAAAAGTGATCAAAAAGTCATATGTACCAAAAAATGGAACCAATAAAAACCACAAGTCGTGCCGCAAAAAAATAAGTCCTCACACCACTCAATTGCCAAAAATTAGAAAAAGGTTTATGGCTTTCAGAATATTGCGACACAAATATTAGCTTCGATCCCCGCCATTAACCCCTTAAATGCAGCCGTCAAAAGCGATGGCTACATTTAAGGTGTTTGCAGCTCATCGACACCCCAGCAATGAAATCGCCAGGGTGTCAGTGGCTGCAATGGCAACCAGAGGCCTACTGACCTCCCGGTGTGCCTAGCACGGAAAACTTCCAGCCCCCACCCGGAAGCAGGGCCTGAAAGGCTTCCGTAGCCGCCGGCAAGATGGCGCCGGCTCAGGAGATGAGCCAGCGTCATCAGCGGTGGATATCAGCTGTATGTTACAGCTGACATCCACTTGTAATGGCAGGAACCGGAGCTAGCTCCGATACCTGCCATTAACCCCTCAGATGTATCGATCGGATGCGATCGCTGCATCTTTGTGGTTGCTAGCAGATCGCCAGCTGTGCCCTGCAATCGCACGACTGCCCGACTGCTATTATGACACCAGGAGACCTAACAATGGCCTCCTGTTTGCCATTACGTAAGCCGATTAGGCCCCGCTTGGAGGCGAAGCCTAATCGGCTTGCTGTCAGTGAATGACTGACAGATCTAATACAATGCACTACGTAGGTAGTGCAATGTATTAGAAAAAAAATCTGACAGTTGAACCTTCAAGTCCTCTAGTGGGACTAAAGTAAAGTGTAAAAAAAATGTGTAAAAAAAGTTGTAAAAAATATAATAAAAGTTTTAAGTAATAAAACACAATCGCCCTTTTTCCCTTATCAAGTCCTTTGTTGATGAAAAAATAAATAAACCATACATATTTGGTATCGCCGCGACCGTAACGGCCTAAACTATAAAAATATTATTTTATTTATTCCATTTGGTGAACGGCGTAAAAAAAAAAAAAGTAAAAATAATTCCAGAATTTCTGTTTTTTGGTCACTTTGCCCTACAAAAATTGAAATAAAAAGTGATCAAAAAGTCGCATGTATCCAAAAATGGTGCCTATAAAAACTATAGCTTGTCTCGAAAAAAACAAGCCCACATACAGCTCCGTCGACAAAAAAATGTAAAAGTTATGGTTCTCACAACATGGCGACAGAAAAAAAACATTCTATTTACAAAAGTAATTTTATTGTGCAAAAAGTTGTAAAAGTGCTATAAATTAGGTATCGCCGGAATCGTACTGGCCCGCAGGATAAAGTTAACATGTAATTTATAAAGTATGATGAATGCTGTATAAAAAAAAACCTAAAACAACTATGCCAGAATTGCTGTTTTTTGGTCACCGTGCCTCTCAAAAACTAGGATAAAAAGTCGCATTTACCCCAAAATGGTACCAGTAATAACTACAGCTCGTCCCGCAAAAAAACAGCCCTCATACCACTATGTCTATGTAAAAATAAAATTAGTTAAGGCTTCAATAAGTTAGGAAATAAAAAATATGCAGTTGTGCAGATCAGAGGGGAACATTTCGTCTGTTTCAAGAGGCGATTTATCGGGGCCCTAAAATGGAACCAAGAAGGGCGGGGCCCAAACATATTTGCTAGAAGCGAGGGCGCCCATATAATACCAGGATAACACTTCCTAGCAAAATTCCCAAAAACTGCAAAGGTGCGGAGTGTGGACCAAAAGGGGGATAAGTAAAGACACCGTTTATCAGTGCGACACCGGCCTGTGCAGAAATGATTGCTTCACAGCGTAATACACATCTATGGATTATTTTATTGTTTACCCATTATTATACCACCTGACTATGCCCCTGATGTACTCTGCCCAGCTTACATATGCCCCCACATTATAAACGGAAACACCAGTAATAGTCAAAAAAAAACTACTACCATGCAAAATCTACGCTTCAAAAGCCAAATGGTGCTCTCACCCATCTGAGCCCTACAGCATGCCCAAACAGCAGTTTACTTACACATATATGGTACCGCCATACCCGGGAGAACCCATTTAACAATTTTTGGGGTGTGTGTCTACAGTGGCATAAGCTGGGCACGACATACTTGCCACTGAATTGCCAATTCTGGGGAAAAATTTTAATTTTTACTTTGCATCATACGCAGCACATTTATTTATGGAAAAGACCTGTGGGGTGAAAATGCTCACTACACCCCTTAATAAATGCCTTGAGGGGTGTAGTTTCTAAAATGGGGTTTCTTTTATTAATTCCCATCTGAGCCTTTGCAATTGTGAACCAATTCTGTGTAAATCGCCAAATTAGGCCTCAATTTCGCATAGTATTCTCTCACCCCTGAGCCCTGTCAAATGTCCAGGCAAAAGATTATGGCCCCATGTAGGGTGATTCTAAAACCGGGAAACAGCATAATAATTAGAGAGCTGTCTTGTTATGGTGGCACAAGCTGGGCACGAGATATTGGCATATCTATGGAAAAAAATCCCATTTTGCACACTAATTTATGCAAAACACCTGCAGGGTTAACATGCTCACTACACCCCTAGGTGAATACCTTTCCAAAATGGGGGTCACTTTTGGGGGGTTTCTACTGTTTTGGTCCCACAGGGGTTTTGCAAATGCTACATAGCGACCAGAAACCAATCCAGCAAAATCTGTAGTCCGAAAGCAAAATGGCACTCCTTCCCTTCTGAGCCCTGCCGTGTGCCCAAAAATGAGTTTATAACCACATATGGGGTATTGCCATACTCGGGAGAAATTGCTTAACAAATGTTGGGGTTCTTTTTCTGCTTTATGTTTTGAGAAAATGAAAAAATTTGCGCTAAAGCTACGTCTTATTGGAAAAACATAAATATATATTTTCACTGCCCAATTCAAATAAAATCTATGAATCAGCTGTGGGGTCAAAATGCTCACTACACCCCTAGATGAATTCATCAAGGGGTGTAGTATCACAAATGGAGTCCCTTTTGGGTAGTTTCCGCTGTACTGGTACCTTAGGGGCTTTGCAAAAGCGACATGGTGTCAAGAAACCAATCCAGCAAAATCTGTGCTCCAAAAGCCAAATGCCACTCCTTCTCTTCTGTTCCTTGCCATGTGCTCAAACAGCAGTTTATGACCACATATGGGGTATTTCCGTACTCCAGAGAAGTTGCTTTACAAATGTTGGGGTTCTTTTTTTCCTTTATTTGTTGAGAAAATGAAAAATTTTGAGCTAAGGCTACGTCTTATTGAAGAAAAAGGATTGTTTTTATTTAAAAGAAAATACAACTCCACTCGCCAAAACTAAGCCCTCATACGGCTATGTTGGCGGAAAAATAAAAAAGTTACGTCTCTGGGAAGGCGCTGAGTGAAAAACGAAAAATAAAAATAATAACTGATCCGCCCTCTCCCAGGTAACAAGCTGCAACTGTGTAGGCCACTAATTGATGCACCTGAGTGGAGAGGACTGTTTAAGATGGAAGGCAGCGGCTGCAATTTAGTAACTGCCACCATAACACTTTGGCCTGGATACATGGAATGTCTCTTCCACACTCACTCATTTTGCAACAAACACTCGCCCGCCAGCAAAGACGGAGTTATTATTTTACTATGTTACCTGGGCACATAGCAAACCGTGGAAGAAGATGTCAGCAACGCTTGTGGCTGCTTCATTTCTGTTTTGTAGGCTTCTGTGTCTCTTTTGTGGGCAGCAGAAGGGGGGTAATTAGGAGCATAGTGGCCTGGTCCAAAACAAAATGGAGACTGACTGATACTGTGAGGCTCATTGGACCTTTGCGTAGATGGAACACTGCGCATGTCACAATGAATCTCTCAGCAGGCACAGGTCATGACCTAATAAAGGGACCTCAGCCAACCAGGCGCTTCATTGTGACACGTCTAGTGTTCCATCTATGCAAAGTCCCAATGAGTCTCAGAGTATCAGTCAGTCTCCATTTGGTTTTGGACCAGACCACTCGTGCTCCTTGCCAGCCGCCTTCTGCTGCCCACAAGATTGAGACAGCAGCCTACAAAATGGAAATTAAGCAGTCACAATCATTGCTGAGATCTTCTTGCACGGTTTACTATGCATCCAGGTAACATAGTAGGTGAGCAGCCTAGCTTTTGTTGCAAGGTGGGTGACTGTTAAGTAAATTAATGTGTTCCATTTATTATATGGTGATGTTCGTAGGATGTTTATTTAATGATTTAACCCCTTGACGCACCATGACGTGCCAGTACATAATGGTGTGGAGGGTGATGTATGGAGTAGGCTCACGCACTGAGTCTACTCCATATGCTGCAGATTTCAGCTGTGCATGACAGCTGAAACCCGGGTCTAATGGCCAGGAACAGCAATTGTGCTGTTCCTGGCCGTTTAACTCCTCAAATTCTGCTGTCAATCGCGACCACAGCATCTGTGGTGTTAAAAAGAGGGGACGGCCCCCTCCGACAGCCAATCGGCCACCCCACTGCGCGATCATGGGGTGCTGCTGGTCGTCATGGCAGCCCAGGGATCTAATGAAGGCCCCAAGTTCTGCCTCTGTTAAGCCCTGCCGGGCTTAACAGAAGTCTGTAAATATGACGATGTACTGCAGTATATTAGTATTGCAGTGTATTGTACCAGCAATCTAACAATCGCTGGTTCAAGTCCCCTAGGGGGACTAATAAAATGTGTAAAAAAAAGTTAACTAAAGTCTTTAGTAGTGAAAAAAATACAAATATTAAAAGTAAAAAAAAAAAGTCAACCGACCTCACTTAGGGCCTGTTCACATCACCGTTCGCTTTACGTTCTGGGGTTCCGTCGGAGGTTTCCGTTGGGTGAACCCCGCAACGGAAAGTGAAACTACAGCTTACGTTTCAGTCACTATTGATATCAACGGTGACGGAAACATCGCTAATGGTTTCCGTTCGTCACCATTCCGGCAGGTTTCTGGTTTTCCGACGCAATCAATAGCGGAGTCGACTGCGCTATTGATTCCGTCAGAAAACCGGAAACCTGTCGGAATCGTGACGAACGGAAACCATTAGCGATGGTAATTGGAGAAAACATCACCTAACTTAGCGTGGGGAAGCTACAAGTGGGGGTGTGATTGGCGAGTGATTTGGCCTGTCCGTAACTTTTTCTCAGTCGTCCAGAAATGACTGAAGTGGAGGTTGGGTTGAACGCCTACAAACATTGGCCTATTGATTTAGATGGGAAAAACGGCATTTCATGCCGATGGGGCATCTTTTGAAAAAACGGCGTGTAAAAAAAACCCCCGTAAAAAGAAGTGCATGTCACTTCTTGAGCCGTTTTTCATTGTGTCAATAGAAAAAACGCTCCAAAAACAGCCAAAAAAAAGTTTGATGCTTAAAAAACAGCTGAAAATCAGAGGCTGTTTTCTTTTGAGAACAGCTCCGTATTTTATAACCGTTTTTCGTGTGAACATAGCCCAACAGTTAAGAGAGCGGTTACATTTATATAGTCTTACAATTACAATCGGCCCTTTGAAGGCAACCATAAGGCCTGATTCACACGAACGGACCTATGTAATTCAATGTGGCCGTTCACACAGCCGTTGTTTCAACGGACCGTGTGAAGGATTCGTGGGAAAGTAGGACATGTCCTATCTTTTCACGCATCCCTCCATAGACTCTCAACTATGGTGGATGCGTAATATCGCATCCCGCAGCGCTGAGCACGGATGCACCTCGGACTTGAAAAACAGCAGTTTTTCGCATCCGAGATGCTCTGCGTTTGTGTAATTCAGGCCTAAGGCTGATGTGGCCCTTGGTGAAAACGAGTTTAATTCCCCTGCTCTAAAGTAGTGTAAAAAAAATTAAAAAATTGGTAGCGCTGCGTCCGTAAAAGTCAGAACTATTATAATACAGCAGTATATAACAGGCACGGTGATCGCCATAAAAAAAATATATATATAAAACACCAGAATCGCTGTTTTTTGGTCACCTTAGCTCTACAAAAAAAAATCATAAAAAAGTGATCAAAAAGTCATATGTACCAAAAAATGGAACCAATAAAAACCACAAGTCGTGCCGCAAAAAAATAAGTCCTCACACCACTCAATTGCCAAAAATTAGAAAAAGGTTTATGGCTTTCAGAATATTGCGACACAAATATTAGCTTCGATCCCCGCCATTAACCCCTTAAATGCAGCCGTCAAAAGCGATGGCTACATTTAAGGTGTTTGCAGCTCATCGACACCCCAGCAATGAAATCGCCAGGGTGTCAGTGGCTGCAATGGCAACCAGAGGCCTACTGACCTCCCGGTGTGCCTAGCACGGAAAACTTCCAGCCCCCACCCGGAAGCAGGGCCTGAAAGGCTTCCGTAGCCGCCGGCAAGATGGCGCCGGCTCAGGAGATGAGCCAGCGTCATCAGCGGTGGATATCAGCTGTATGTTACAGCTGACATCCACTTGTAATGGCAGGAACCGGAGCTAGCTCCGATACCTGCCATTAACCCCTCAGATGTATCGATCGGATGCGATCGCTGCATCTTTGTGGTTGCTAGCAGATCGCCAGCTGTGCCCTGCAATCGCACGACTGCCCGACTGCTATTATGACACCAGGAGACCTAACAATGGCCTCCTGTTTGCCATTACGTAAGCCGATTAGGCCCCGCTTGGAGGCGAAGCCTAATCGGCTTGCTGTCAGTGAATGACTGACAGATCTAATACAATGCACTACGTAGGTAGTGCAATGTATTAGAAAAAAAATCTGACAGTTGAACCTTCAAGTCCTCTAGTGGGACTAAAGTAAAGTGTAAAAAAAATGTGTAAAAAAAGTTGTAAAAAATATAATAAAAGTTTTAAGTAATAAAACACAATCGCCCTTTTTCCCTTATCAAGTCCTTTGTTGATGAAAAAATAAATAAACCATACATATTTGGTATCGCCGCGACCGTAACAGCCTAAACTATAAAAATATTATGTTATTTATTCCATTTGGTGAACGGCGTAAAAAAAAAAAAAGTAAAAATAATTCCAGAATTTCTGTTTTTTGGTCACTTTGCCCTACAAAAATTGAAATAAAAAGTGATCAAAAAGTCGCATGTATCCAAAAATGGTGCCTATAAAAACTATAGCTTGTCTCGAAAAAAACAAGCCCACATACAGCTCCGTCGACAAAAAAATGTAAAAGTTATGGTTCTCACAACATGGCGACAGAAAAAAAACATTCTATTTACAAAAGTAATTTTATTGTGCAAAAAGTTGTAAAAGTGCTATAAATTAGGTATCGCCGGAATCGTACTGGCCCGCAGGATAAAGTTAACATGTAATTTATAAAGTATGATGAATGCTGTATAAAAAAAAACCTAAAACAACTATGCCAGAATTGCTGTTTTTTGGTCACCGTGCCTCTCAAAAACTAGGATAAAAAGTCGCATGTACCCCAAAATGGTACCAGTAATAACTACAGCTCATCCCGCAAAAAAACAGCCCTCATACCACTATGTCTATGTAAAAATAAAATTAGTTAAGGCTTCAATAAGTTAGGAAATAAAAAATATGCAGTTGTGCAGATCAGAGGGGAACATTTCGTCTGTTTCAAGAGGCGATTTATCGGGGCCCTAAAATGGAACCAAGAAGGGCGGGGCCCAAACATATCTGCTAGAAGCGAGGGCGCCCATATAATACCAGGATAACACTTCCTAGCAAAATTCCCAAAAACTGCAAAGGTGCGGAGTGTGGACCAAAAGGGGGATAAGTAAAGACACCGTTTATCAGTGCGACACCGGCCTGTGCAGAAATGATTGCTTCACAGCGTAATACACATCTATGGATTATTTTATTGTTTACCCATTATTATACCACCTGACTATGCCCCTGATGTACTCTGCCCAGCTTACATATGCCCCCACATTATAAACGGAAACACCAGTAATAGTCAAAAAAAAACTACTACCATGCAAAATCTACGCTTCAAAAGCCAAATGGTGCTCTCACCCATCTGAGCCCTACAGCATGCCCAAACAGCAGTTTACTTACACATATATGGTACCGCCATACCCGGGAGAACCCATTTAACAATTTTTGGGGTGTGTGTCTACAGTGGCATAAGCTGGGCACGACATACTTGCCACTGAATTGCCAATTCTGGGGAAAAATTTTAATTTTTACTTTGCATCATACGCAGCACATTTATTTATGGAAAAGACCTGTGGGGTGAAAATGCTCACTACACCCCTTAATAAATGCCTTGAGGGGTGTAGTTTCTAAAATGGGGTTTCTTTTATTAATTCCCATCTGAGCCTTTGCAATTGTGAACCAATTCTGTGTAAATCGCCAAATTAGGCCTCAATTTCGCATAGTATTCTCTCACCCCTGAGCCCTGTCAAATGTCCAGGCAAAAGATTATGGCCCCATGTAGGGTGATTCTAAAACCGGGAAACAGCATAATAATTAGAGAGCTGTCTTGTTATGGTGGCACAAGCTGGGCACGAGATATTGGCATATCTATGGAAAAAAATCCCATTTTGCACACTAATTTATGCAAAACACCTGCAGGGTTAACATGCTCACTACACCCCTAGGTGAATACCTTTCCAAAATGGGGGTCACTTTTGGGGGGTTTCTACTGTTTTGGTCCCACAGGGGTTTTGCAAATGCTACATAGCGACCAGAAACCAATCCAGCAAAATCTGTAGTCCGAAAGCAAAATGGCACTCCTTCCCTTCTGAGCCCTGCCGTGTGCCCAAAAATGAGTTTATAACCACATATGGGGTATTGCCATACTCGGGAGAAATTGCTTAACAAATGTTGGGGTTCTTTTTCTGCTTTATGTTTTGAGAAAATGAAAAAATTTGCGCTAAAGCTACGTCTTATTGGAAAAACATAAATATATATTTTCACTGCCCAATTCAAATAAAATCTATGAATCAGCTGTGGGGTCAAAATGCTCACTACACCCCTAGATGAATTCATCAAGGGGTGTAGTATCACAAATGGAGTCCCTTTTGGGTAGTTTCCGCTGTACTGGTACCTTAGGGGCTTTGCAAAAGCGACATGGTGTCAAGAAACCAATCCAGCAAAATCTGTGCTCCAAAAGCCAAATGCCACTCCTTCTCTTCTGTTCCTTGCCATGTGCTCAAACAGCAGTTTATGACCACATATGGGGTATTTCCGTACTCCAGAGAAGTTGCTTTACAAATGTTGGGGTTCTTTTTTTCCTTTATTTGTTGAGAAAATGAAAAATTTTGAGCTAAGGCTACGTCTTATTGAAGAAAAAGGATTGTTTTTATTTAAAAGAAAATACAACTCCACTCGCCAAAACTAAGCCCTCATACGGCTATGTTGGCGGAAAAATAAAAAAGTTACGTCTCTGGGAAGGCGCTGAGTGAAAAACGAAAAATAAAAATAATAACTGATCCGCCCTCTCCCAGGTAACAAGCTGCAACTGTGTAGGCCACTAATTGATGCACCTGAGTGGAGAGGACTGTTTAAGATGGAAGGCAGCGGCTGCAATTTAGTAACTGCCACCATAACACTTTGGCCTGGATACATGGAATGTCTCTTCCACACTCACTCATTTTGCAACAAACACTCGCCCGCCAGCAAAGACGGAGTTATTATTTTACTATGTTACCTGGGCACATAGCAAACCGTGGAAGAAGATGTCAGCAACGCTTGTGGCTGCTTCATTTCTGTTTTGTAGGCTTCTGTGTCTCTTTTGTGGGCAGCAGAAGGGGGGTAATTAGGAGCATAGTGGCCTGGTCCAAAACAAAATGGAGACTGACTGATACTGTGAGGCTCATTGGACCTTTGCGTAGATGGAACACTGCGCATGTCACAATGAATCTCTCAGCAGGCACAGGTCATGACCTAATAAAGGGACCTCAGCCAACCAGGCGCTTCATTGTGACACGTCTAGTGTTCCATCTATGCAAAGTCCCAATGAGTCTCAGAGTATCAGTCAGTCTCCATTTGGTTTTGGACCAGACCACTCGTGTTCCTTGCCAGCCGCCTTCTGCTGCCCACAAGATTGAGACAGCAGCCTACAAAATGGAAATTAAGCAGTCACAATCATTGCTGAGATCTTCTTGCACGGTTTACTATGCATCCAGGTAACATAGTAGGTGAGCAGCCTAGCTTTTGTTGCAAGGTGGGTGACTGTTAAGTAAATTAATGTGTTCCATTTATTATATGGTGATGTTCGTAGGATGTTTATTTAATGATTTAACCCCTTGACGCACCATGACGTGCCAGTACATAATGGTGTGGAGGGTGATGTATGGAGTAGGCTCACGCACTGAGTCTACTCCATATGCTGCAGATTTCAGCTGTGCATGACAGCTGAAACCCGGGTCTAATGGCCAGGAACAGCAATTGTGCTGTTCCTGGCCGTTTAACTCCTCAAATTCTGCTGTCAATCGCGACCACAGCATCTGTGGTGTTAAAAAGAGGGGACGGCCCCCTCCGACAGCCAATCGGCCACCCCACTGCGCGATCATGGGGTGCTGCTGGTCGTCATGGCAGCCCAGGGATCTAATGAAGGCCCCAAGTTCTGCCTCTGTTAAGCCCTGCCGGGCTTAACAGAAGTCTGTAAATATGACGATGTACTGCAGTATATTAGTATTGCAGTGTATTGTACCAGCAATCTAACAATCGCTGGTTCAAGTCGCCTAGGGGGACTAATAAAATGTGTAAAAAAAAGTTAACTAAAGTCTTTAGTAGTGAAAAAAATACAAATATTAAAAGTAAAAAAAAAAAGTCAACCGACCTCACTTAGGGCCTGTTCACATCACCGTTCGCTTTACGTTCTGGGGTTCCGTCGGAGGTTTCCGTTGGGTGAACCCCGCAACGGAAAGTGAAACTACAGCTTACGTTTCAGTCACTATTGATATCAACGGTGACGGAAACATCGCTAATGGTTTCCGTTCGTCACCATTCCGGCAGGTTTCTGGTTTTCCGACGCAATCAATAGCGGAGTCGACTGCGCTATTGATTCCGTCAGAAAACCGGAAACCTGTCGGAATCGTGACGAACGGAAACCATTAGCGATGGTAATTGGAGAAAAACATCACCTAACTTAGCGTGGGGAAGCTACAAGTGGGGGTGTGATTGGCGAGTGATTTGGCCTGTCCGTAACTTTTTCTCAGTCGTCCAGAAATGACTGAAGTGGAGGTTGGGTTGAACGCCTACAAACATTGGCCTATTGATTTAGATGGGAAAAACGGCATTTCATGCCGATGGGGCATCTTTTGAAAAAACGGCGTGTAAAAAAAACCCCCGTAAAAAGAAGTGCATGTCACTTCTTGAGCCGTTTTTCATTGTGTCAATAGAAAAAACGCTCCAAAAACGGCCAAAAAAAAGTTTGATGCTTAAAAAACAGCTGAAAATTAGAGGCTGTTTTCTTTTGAGAACAGCTCCGTATTTTATAACCGTTTTTCGTGTGAACATAGCCTAACAGTTAAGAGAGCGGTTACATTTATATAGTCTTACAATTACAATCGGCCCTTTGAAGGCAACCATAAGGCCTGATTCACACGAACGGACCTATGTAATTCAATGTGGCCGTTCACACAGCCGTTGTTTCAACGGACCGTGTGAAGGATTCGTGGGAAAGTAGGACATGTCCTATCTTTTCACGCATCACGCATCCCTCCATAGACTCTCAACTATGGTGGATGCGTAATATCGCATCCCGCAGCGCTGAGCACGGATGCACCTCGGACTTGAAAAACAGCAGTTTTTCGCATCCGAGATGCTCTGCGTTTGTGTAATTCAGGCCTAAGGCTGATGTGGCCCTTGGTGAAAACGAGTTTAATTCCCCTGCTCTAAAGTAGTGTAAAAAAAATTAAAAAATTGGTAGCGCTGCGTCCGTAAAAGTCAGAACTATTATAATACAGCAGTATATAACAGGCACGGTGATCGCCATAAAAAAATATATATATAAAACACCAGAATCGCTGTTTTTTGGTCACCTTAGCTCTACAAAAAAAAATCATAAAAAAGTGATCAAAAAGTCATATGTACCAAAAAATGGAACCAATAAAAACCACAAGTCGTGCCGCAAAAAAATAAGTCCTCACACCACTCAATTGCCAAAAATTAGAAAAAGGTTTATGGCTTTCAGAATATTGCGACACAAATATTAGCTTCGATCCCCGCCATTAACCCCTTAAATGCAGCCGTCAAAAGCGATGGCTACATTTAAGGTGTTTGCAGCTCATCGACACCCCAGCAATGAAATCGCCAGGGTGTCAGTGGCTGCAATGGCAACCAGAGGCCTACTGACCTCCCGGTGTGCCTAGCACGGAAAACTTCCAGCCCCCACCCGGAAGCAGGGCCTGAAAGGCTTCCGTAGCCGCCGGCAAGATGGCGCCGGCTCAGGAGATGAGCCAGCGTCATCAGCGGTGGATATCAGCTGTATGTTACAGCTGACATCCACTTGTAATGGCAGGAACCGGAGCTAGCTCCGATACCTGCCATTAACCCCTCAGATGTATCGATCGGATGCGATCGCTGCATCTTTGTGGTTGCTAGCAGATCGCCAGCTGTGCCCTGCAATCGCACGACTGCCCGACTGCTATTATGACACCAGGAGACCTAACAATGGCCTCCTGTTTGCCATTATGTAAGCCGATTAGGCCCCGCTTGGAGGCGAAGCCTAATCGGCTTGCTGTCAGTGAATGACTGACAGATCTAATACAATGCACTACGTAGGTAGTGCAATGTATTAGAAAAAAAATCTGACAGTTGAACCTTCAAGTCCTCTAGTGGGACTAAAGTAAAGTGTAAAAAAAATGTGTAAAAAAAGTTGTAAAAAATATAATAAAAGTTTTAAGTAATAAAACACAATCGCCCTTTTTCCCTTATCAAGTCCTTTGTTGATGAAAAAATAAATAAACCATACATATTTGGTATCGCCGCGACCGTAACGGCCTAAACTATAAAAATATTATGTTATTTATTCCATTTGGTGAACGGCGTAAAAAAATAAATGTAAAAATAATTCCAGAATTTCTGTTTTTTGGTCACTTTGCCCTACAAAAATTGAAATAAAAAGTGATCAAAAAGTCGCATGTATCCAAAAATGGTGCCTATAAAAACTATAGCTTGTCTCGAAAAAAACAAGCCCACATACAGCTCCGTCGACAAAAAAATGTAAAAGTTATGGTTCTCACAACATGGCGACAGAAAAAAAACATTCTATTTACAAAAGTAATTTTATTGTGCAAAAAGTTGTAAAAGTGCTATAAATTAGGTATCGCCGGAATCGTACTGGCCCGCAGGATAAAGTTAACATGTAATTTATAAAGTATGATGAATGCTGTATAAAAAAAAACCTAAAACAACTATGCCAGAATTGCTGTTTTTTGGTCACCGTGCCTCTCAAAAACTAGGATAAAAAGTCGCATGTACCCCAAAATGGTACCAGTAATAACTACAGCTCGTCCCGCAAAAAAACAGCCCTCATACCACTATGTCTATGTAAAAATAAAATTAGTTAAGGCTTCAATAAGTTAGGAAATAAAAAATATGCAGTTGTGCAGATCAGAGGGGAACATTTCGTCTGTTTCAAGAGGCGATTTATCGGGGCCCTAAAATGGAACCAAGAAGGGCGGGGCCCAAACATATCTGCTAGAAGCGAGGGCGCCCATATAATACCAGGATAACACTTCCTAGCAAAATTCCCAAAAACTGCAAAGGTGCGGAGTGTGGACCAAAAGGGGGATAAGTAAAGACACCGTTTATCAGTGCGACACCGGCCTGTGCAGAAATGATTGCTTCACAGCGTAATACACATCTATGGATTATTTTATTGTTTACCCATTATTATACCACCTGACTATGCCCCTGATGTACTTTGCCCAGCTTACATATGCCCCCACATTATAAACGGAAACACCAGTAATAGTCAAAAAAAAAACTACTACCATGCAAAATCTACGCTTCAAAAGCCAAATGGTGCTCTCACCCATCTGAGCCCTACAGCATGCCCAAACAGCAGTTTACTTACACATATATGGTACCGCCATACCCGGGAGAACCCATTTAACAATTTTTGGGGTGTGTGTCTACAGTGGCATAAGCTGGGCACGACATACTTGCCACTGAATTGCCAATTCTGGGGAAAAATTTTAATTTTTACTTTGCATCATACGCAGCACATTTATTTATGGAAAAGACCTGTGGGGTGAAAATGCTCACTACACCCCTTAATAAATGCCTTGAGGGGGGGTGTAGTTTCTAAAATGGGGTTTCTTTTATTAATTCCCATCTGAGCCTTTGCAATTGTGAACCAATTCTGTGTAAATCGCCAAATTAGGCCTCAATTTCGCATAGTATTCTCTCACCCCTGAGCCCTGTCAAATGTCCAGGCAAAAGATTATGGCCCCATGTAGGGTGATTCTAAAACCGGGAAACAGCATAATAATTAGAGAGCTGTCTTGTTATGGTGGCACAAGCTGGGCACGAGATATTGGCATATCTATGGAAAAAAATCCCATTTTGCACACTAATTTATGCAAAACACCTGCAGGGTTAACATGCTCACTACACCCCTAGGTGAATACCTTTCCAAAATGGGGGTCACTTTTGGGGGGTTTCTACTGTTTTGGTCCCACAGGGGTTTTGCAAATGCTACATAGCGACCAGAAACCAATCCAGCAAAATCTGTAGTCCGAAAGCAAAATGGCACTCCTTCCCTTCTGAGCCCTGCCGTGTGCCCAAAAATGAGTTTATAACCACATATGGGGTATTGCCATACTCGGGAGAAATTGCTTAACAAATGTTGGGGTTCTTTTTCTGCTTTATGTTTTGAGAAAATGAAAAAATTTGCGCTAAAGCTACGTCTTATTGGAAAAACATAAATATATATTTTCACTGCCCAATTCAAATAAAATCTATGAATCAGCTGTGGGGTCAAAATGCTCACTACACCCCTAGATGAATTCATCAAGGGGTGTAGTATCACAAATGGAGTCCCTTTTGGGTAGTTTCCGCTGTACTGGTACCTTAGGGGCTTTGCAAAAGCGACATGGTGTCAAGAAACCAATCCAGCAAAATCTGTGCTCCAAAAGCCAAATGCCACTCCTTCTCTTCTGTTCCTTGCCATGTGCTCAAACAGCAGTTTATGACCACATATGGGGTATTTCCGTACTCCAGAGAAGTTGCTTTACAAATGTTGGGGTTCTTTTTTTCCTTTATTTGTTGAGAAAATGAAAAATTTTGAGCTAAGGCTACGTCTTATTGAAGAAAAAGGATTGTTTTTATTTAAAAGAAAATACAACTCCACTCGCCAAAACTAAGCCCTCATACGGCTATGTTGGCGGAAAAATAAAAAAGTTACGTCTCTGGGAAGGCGCTGAGTGAAAAACGAAAAATAAAAATAATAACTGATCCGCCCTCTCCCAGGTAACAAGCTGCAACTGTGTAGGCCACTAATTGATGCACCTGAGTGGAGAGGACTGTTTAAGATGGAAGGCAGCGGCTGCAATTTAGTAACTGCCACCATAACACTTTGGCCTGGATACATGGAATGTCTCTTCCACACTCACTCATTTTGCAACAAACACTCGCCCGCCAGCAAAGACGGAGTTATTATTTTACTATGTTACCTGGGCACATAGCAAACCGTGGAAGAAGATGTCAGCAACGCTTGTGGCTGCTTCAATTCTGTTTTGTAGGCTTCTGTGTCTCTTTTGTGGGCAGCAGAAGGGGGGTAATTAGGAGCATAGTGGCCTGGTCCAAAACAAAATGGAGACTGACTGATACTGTGAGGCTCATTGGACCTTTGCGTAGATGGAACACTGCGCATGTCACAATGAATCTCTCAGCAGGCACAGGTCATGACCTAATAAAGGGACCTCAGCCAACCAGGCGCTTCATTGTGACACGTCTAGTGTTCCATCTATGCAAAGTCCCAATGAGTCTCAGAGTATCAGTCAGTCTCCATTTGGTTTTGGACCAGACCACTCGTGCTCCTTGCCAGCCGCCTTCTGCTGCCCACAAGATTGAGACAGCAGCCTACAAAATGGAAATTAAGCAGTCACAATCATTGCTGAGATCTTCTTGCACGGTTTACTATGCATCCAGGTAACATAGTAGGTGAGCAGCCTAGCTTTTGTTGCAAGGTGGGTGACTGTTAAGTAAATTAATGTGTTCCATTTATTATATGGTGATGTTCGTAGGATGTTTATTTAATGATTTAACCCCTTGACGCACCATGACGTGCCAGTACATAATGGTGTGGAGGGTGATGTATGGAGTAGGCTCACGCACTGAGTCTACTCCATATGCTGCAGATTTCAGCTGTGCATGACAGCTGAAACCCGGGTCTAATGGCCAGGAACAGCAATTGTGCTGTTCCTGGCCGTTTAACTCCTCAAATTCTGCTGTCAATCGCGACCACAGCATCTGTGGTGTTAAAAAGAGGGGACGGCCCCCTCCGACAGCCAATCGGCCACCCCACTGCGCGATCATGGGGTGCTGCTGGTCGTCATGGCAGCCCAGGGATCTAATGAAGGCCCCAAGTTCTGCCTCTGTTAAGCCCTGCCGGGCTTAACAGAAGTCTGTAAATATGACGATGTACTGCAGTATATTAGTATTGCAGTGTATTGTACCAGCAATCTAACAATCGCTGGTTCAAGTCCCCTAGGGGGACTAATAAAATGTGTAAAAAAAAGTTAACTAAAGTCTTTAGTAGTGAAAAAAATACAAATATTAAAAGTAAAAAAAAAAAGTCAACCGACCTCACTTAGGGCCTGTTCACATCACCGTTCGCTTTACGTTCTGGGGTTCCGTCGGAGGTTTCCGTTGGGTGAACCCCGCAACGGAAAGTGAAACTACAGCTTACGTTTCAGTCACTATTGATATCAACGGTGACGGAAACATCGCTAATGGTTTCCGTTCGTCACCATTCCGGCAGGTTTCTGGTTTTCCGACGCAATCAATAGCGGAGTCGACTGCGCTATTGATTCCGTCAGAAAACCGGAAACCTGTCGGAATCGTGACGAACGGAAACCATTAGCGATGGTAATTGGAGAAAACATCACCTAACTTAGCGTGGGGAAGCTACAAGTGGGGGTGTGATTGGCGAGTGATTTGGCCTGTCCGTAACTTTTTCTCAGTCGTCCAGAAATGACTGAAGTGGAGGTTGGGTTGAACGCCTACAAACATTGGCCTATTGATTTAGATGGGAAAAACGGCATTTCATGCCGATGGGGCATCTTTTGAAAAAACGGCGTGTAAAAAAAACCCCCGTAAAAAGAAGTGCATGTCACTTCTTGAGCCGTTTTTCATTGTGTCAATAGAAAAAACGCTCCAAAAACGGCCAAAAAAAAGTTTGATGCTTAAAAAACAGCTGAAAATTAGAGGCTGTTTTCTTTTGAGAACAGCTCCGTATTTTATAACCGTTTTTCGTGTGAACATAGCCTAACAGTTAAGAGAGCGGTTACATTTATATAGTCTTACAATTACAATCGGCCCTTTGAAGGCAACCATAAGGCCTGATTCACACGAACGGACCTATGTAATTCAATGTGGCCGTTCACACAGCCGTTGTTTCAACGGACCGTGTGAAGGATTCGTGGGAAAGTAGGACATGTCCTATCTTTTCACGCATCACGCATCCCTCCATAGACTCTCAACTATGGTGGATGCGTAATATCGCATCCCGCAGCGCTGAGCACGGATGCACCTCGGACTTGAAAAACAGCAGTTTTTCGCATCCGAGATGCTCTGCGTTTGTGTAATTCAGGCCTAAGGCTGATGTGGCCCTTGGTGAAAACGAGTTTAATTCCCCTGCTCTAAAGTAGTGTAAAAAAAATTAAAAAATTGGTAGCGCTGCGTCCGTAAAAGTCAGAACTATTATAATACAGCAGTATATAACAGGCACGGTGATCGCCATAAAAAAATATATATATAAAACACCAGAATCGCTGTTTTTTGGTCACCTTAGCTCTACAAAAAAAAATCATAAAAAAGTGATCAAAAAGTCATATGTACCAAAAAATGGAACCAATAAAAACCACAAGTCGTGCCGCAAAAAAATAAGTCCTCACACCACTCAATTGCCAAAAATTAGAAAAAGGTTTATGGCTTTCAGAATATTGCGACACAAATATTAGCTTCGATCCCCGCCATTAACCCCTTAAATGCAGCCGTCAAAAGCGATGGCTACATTTAAGGTGTTTGCAGCTCATCGACACCCCAGCAATGAAATCGCCAGGGTGTCAGTGGCTGCAATGGCAACCAGAGGCCTACTGACCTCCCGGTGTGCCTAGCACGGAAAACTTCCAGCCCCCACCCGGAAGCAGGGCCTGAAAGGCTTCCGTAGCCGCCGGCAAGATGGCGCCGGCTCAGGAGATGAGCCAGCGTCATCAGCGGTGGATATCAGCTGTATGTTACAGCTGACATCCACTTGTAATGGCAGGAACCGGAGCTAGCTCCGATACCTGCCATTAACCCCTCAGATGTATCGATCGGATGCGATCGCTGCATCTTTGTGGTTGCTAGCAGATCGCCAGCTGTGCCCTGCAATCGCACGACTGCCCGACTGCTATTATGACACCAGGAGACCTAACAATGGCCTCCTGTTTGCCATTACGTAAGCCGATTAGGCCCCGCTTGGAGGCGAAGCCTAATCGGCTTGCTGTCAGTGAATGACTGACAGATCTAATACAATGCACTACGTAGGTAGTGCAATGTATTAGAAAAAAAATCTGACAGTTGAACCTTCAAGTCCTCTAGTGGGACTAAAGTAAAGTGTAAAAAAAATGTGTAAAAAAAGTTGTAAAAAATATAATAAAAGTTTTAAGTAATAAAACACAATCGCCCTTTTTCCCTTATCAAGTCCTTTGTTGATGAAAAAATAAATAAACCATACATATTTGGTATCGCCGCGACCGTAACGGCCTAAACTATAAAAATATTATGTTATTTATTCCATTTGGTGAACGGCGTAAAAAAATAAATGTAAAAATAATTCCAGAATTTCTGTTTTTTGGTCACTTTGCCCTACAAAAATTGAAATAAAAAGTGATCAAAAAGTCGCATGTATCCAAAAATGGTGCCTATAAAAACTATAGCTTGTCTCGAAAAAAACAAGCCCACATACAGCTCCGTCGACAAAAAAATGTAAAAGTTATGGTTCTCACAACATGGCGACAGAAAAAAAACATTCTATTTACAAAAGTAATTTTATTGTGCAAAAAGTTGTAAAAGTGCTATAAATTAGGTATCGCCGGAATCGTACTGGCCCGCAGGATAAAGTTAACACGTAATTTATAAAGTATGATGAATGCTGTATAAAAAAAACCCTAAAACAACTATGCCAGAATTGCTGTTTTTTGGTCACCGTACCTCTCAAAAACTAGGATAAAAAGTCGCATGTACCCCAAAATGGTACCAGTAATAACTACAGCTCATCCCGCAAAAAAACAGCCCTCATACCACTATGTCTATGAAAAAATAAAATTAGTTAAGGCTTCAATAAGTTAGGAAATAAAAAATATGCAGTTGTGCAGATCAGAGGGGAACATTTCGTCTGTTTCAAGAGGCGATTTATCGGGGCCCTAAAATGGAACCAAGAAGGGCGGGGCCCAAACATATCTGCTAGAAGCGAGGGCGCCCATATAATACCAGGATAACACTTCCTAGCAAAATTCCCAAAAACTGCAAAGGTGCGGAGTGTGGACCAAAAGGGGGATAAGTAAAGACACCGTTTATCAGTGCGACACCGGCCTGTGCAGAAATGATTGCTTCACAGCGTAATACACATCTATGGATTATTTTATTGTTTACCCATTATTATACCACCTGACTATGCCCCTGATGTACTCTGCCCAGCTTACATATGCCCCCACATTATAAACGGAAACACCAGTAATAGTAAAAAAAAAACTACTACCATGCAAAATCTACGCTTCAAAAGCCAAATGGTGCTCTCACCCATCTGAGCCCTACAGCATGCCCAAACAGCAGTTTACTTACACATATATGGTACCGCCATACCCAGGAGAACCCATTTAACAATTTTTGGGGTGTGTGTCTACAGTGGCATAAGCTGGGCACGACATACTTGCCACTGAATTGCCAATTCTGGGGAAAAATTTTAATTTTTACTTTGCATAATACGCAGCACATTTATTTATGGAAAAGACCTGTGGGGTGAAAATGCTCACTACACCCCTTAATAAATGCCTTGAGGGGTGTAGTTTCTAAAATGGGGTTTCTTTTATTAATTCCCATCTGAGCCTTTGCAATTGTGAACCAATTCTGTGTAAATCGCCAAATTAGGCCTCAATTTCGCATAGTATTCTCTCACCCCTGAGCCCTGTCAAATGTCCAGGCAAAAGATTATGGCCCCATGTAGGGTGATTCTAAAACCGGGAAACAGCATAATAATTAGAGAGCTGTCTTGTTATGGTGGCACAAGCTGGGCACGAGATATTGGCATATCTATGGAAAAAAATCCCATTTTGCACACTAATTTATGCAAAACACCTGCAGGGTTAACATGCTCACTACACCCCTAGGTGAATACCTTTCCAAAATGGGGGTCACTTTTGGGGGGTTTCTACTGTTTTGGTCCCACAGGGGTTTTGCAAATGCTACATAGCGACCAGAAACCAATCCAGCAAAATCTGTAGTCCGAAAGCAAAATGGCACTCCTTCCCTTCTGAGCCCTGCCGTGTGCCCAAAAATGAGTTTATAACCACATATGGGGTATTGCCATACTCGGGAGAAATTGCTTAACAAATGTTGGGGTTCTTTTTCTGCTTTATGTTTTGAGAAAATGAAAAATTTTGCGCTAAAGCTACGTCTTATTGGAAAAACATAAATATATATTTTCACTGCCCAATTCAAATAAAATCTATGAATCAGCTGTGGGGTCAAAATGCTCACTACACCCCTAGATGAATTCATCAAGGGGTGTAGTATCACAAATGGAGTCCCTTTTGGGTAGTTTCCGCTGTACTGGTACCTTAGGGGCTTTGCAAAAGCGACATGGTGTCAAGAAACCAATCCAGCAAAATCTGTGCTCCAAAAGCCAAATGCCACTCCTTCTCTTCTGTTCCTTGCCATGTGCTCAAACAGCAGTTTATGACCACATATGGGGTATTTCCGTACTCCAGAGAAGTTGCTTTACAAATGTTGGGGTTCTTTTTTTCCTTTATTTGTTGAGAAAATGCAAATTTTGAGCTAAGGCTACGTCTTATTGAAGAAAAAGGATTGTTTTTATTTAAAAGAAAATACAACTCCACTCGCCAAAACTAAGCCCTCATACGGCTATGTTGGCGGAAAAATAAAAAAGTTACGTCTCTGGGAAGGCGCTGAGTGAAAAACGAAAAATAAAAATAATAACTGATCCGCCCTCTCCCAGGTAACAAGCTGCAACTGTGTAGGCCACTAATTGATGCACCTGAGTGGAGAGGACTGTTTAAGATGGAAGGCAGCGGCTGCAATTTAGTAACTGCCACCATAACACTTTGGCCTGGATACATGGAATGTCTCTTCCACACTCACTCATTTTGCAACAAACACTCGCCCGCCAGCAAAGACGGAGTTATTATGTTACTATGTTACCTGGGCACATAGCAAACCTTGGAAGAAGATGTCAGCAACGCTTGTGGCTGCTTCATTTCTGTTTTGTAGGCTTCTGTGTCTCTTTTGTGGGCAGCAGAAGGGGGGTAATTAGGAGCATAGTGGCCTGGTCCAAAACAAAATGGAGACTGACTGATACTGTGAAGCTCATTGGACCTTTGCGTAGATGGAACACTGCGCATGTCACAATGAATCTCTCAGCAGGCACAGGTCATGACCTAATAAAGGGACCTCAGCCAACCAGGGGCTTCATTGTGACACGTCTAGTGTTCCATCTATGCAAAGTCCCAATGAGTCTCAGAGTATCAGTCAGTCTCCATTTGGTTTTGGACCAGACCACTCGTGCTCCTTGCCAGCCGCCTTCTGCTGCCCACAAGATTGAGACAGAAGCCTACAAAAAGAAGAGGCTGGACGCAGCTGCAGGCTTGAGGGAAGCCGACATGACCGTCCTGGTAGGGAAAGGGTTAATGTTAAGAGGTGAGGGAAAGGTGAAGGAGCTGAAGGAGGGACGGGGAGGAGCTAGGGGGGACGGGGGGGCCGTTACTGCGCTTCCCGCTGTTTCTCGGCATTGAGCCGGAAGCAGCGGGAGGAGTAATACACAAGAAGCAAAGCTCCCCGTTGCCCGGCTTTTTAGTATGGCAGAGGCCCTGATTTTAGAGCGGCTGCGTGCCGCTGCTGTGCACCACGGTCCCGGATGGCTGGAGGAGACCGTGGCTGCATTAACGCGGATCCCGGACGCCGTTTCGCCACGTCGGGCACGGCGTTCGGGGTCTGTTGTAAGGGACAGGCTCCCCTCCCCCGGCCCCCCTACGAGCATGGCTATGGCGGCGGGGGGGGAGTCGGCAACAACCGCTCCTGCGCTGGGCAGGCAGAGAGCGGTAGCAGGGGTGACGGCGATGCAGGCTGTGTCGACCCGTCCCTCTCGGCGGTCCCGACCTCCAGAGCGCCTGAGTCCGGAGGTAGTCCCGCGGACACGGCGTCGCAGAGGGAGCCCGATCCCGGACGCTGCAGGCCAGGCAGCTGGGAGGACCGCCCCTTCCCAGGCCCTGCGTCCTGGCAGGAATCCCAGGCCGCGACGGGGTCCGGCGGTAAGCAGGGAGTCGCAGGCCGGGCTCCCTGTCACCCCTCCCCCATCAGATGGAAGATGTCGAGAGCAAGGTACGGCCGCCCCGCATGGTGATGTTCCGGCCAGGGGGCAGGCTTCGTCAGGATCGTCTAGACGGACGACTAGATCTGCAGCGACGTCGAGGCAACAGGTCCGGTCGGAAGTCTGGGTCCCGGCGGTCGGGCGGCAGGTTGCCGGCCCATCGGTCAGCGCGTCCTCATCCCCTTTCCGAAGAGGTCGTTGGGAGGGACAGTCGTCGGCGAGAGAAGAACTGGAGGAAGGTGAACTGGACGTCTATCGTCGAGGTCAGGATGGTCCGGCTGACGGGAACACAGCGCCTGTGCAGCCCGGTGAGTGTATAACTCCATTATTGTCTTATCCAGCGATTTTTATGTCGGGTGTCGGCGGGGGGGCTGCTAGCATAGCATCGGGGGCCGGTAGGGGCGCGGGCGGACGCGACGGAGCGGGTTTGGCAGATTTAGTGGGTTGCTTACGGGAGCTGGTGGGGCGCCTGGATAGGGCCGCGGCGCCGGTAGTAACGGAAGTGTCCCCTGCGGTAGTTTGGGAAGGCCCCAGGGAAGTGGGATCGTTGCAGGCGCGTCCTGTGGTGGCGGTTAGAGAGGCGGTCGCGGTGTCGGTGCAGACTGAGGCACAGAAGGACGGCGATCGAGTGCGCATGGACGATCGTGCTCGGGGGGAGGTGTATGTTTGTTTTGAGGGTCCGTTGGGGGCGCATTTAAAGCAGGAGGTGCGTGATCGGATCTGGAAAGATGAATATGTTGAAATTTTTTCTCTCTTGCCGCTGGCTAAATTCAATTTGGATAAGAGCAAGCGGGATGAGAGTAAAAAGGACGAGGAGGAACGGCGGCGGTATAGGCTTATCCCGCAGACGTTCGTTAATTGGTCGCAGGCGTTCGCCATATTGGCTAGTGTGATAGGGGAAAAGGCGCCGGAAAATTGTTCGGCGTTATTTTGTTATTTTGATGCTATTGGGGAGGCTCATAGGGCGTATGGGGGTCAGGCGTGGCTGCGATATGATGAGCAATTCCGTCAGCGGAAGGCGGTTCGGCCGGCGATTCGATGGGACCAGAAGGATATTGCTCTCTGGTTACGGGTTACGGCTCCGGTTAGGCAGCCCTTTCCCGGGAGCGGTGGCCAGGGAGGCCAGACTAGTCAGAGTGGACCAAGCGGCGGGGGAAAGGCGGGGTTTTGCTGGCAATTCAATGAAGGCCAGTGCAAGTTCGGGGCCACGTGCAAGTTCAAGCACGTGTGCTCCGAGTGTAATGGGGCATCACACGGGGCGGCAAAATGTCTGCGGAAAAAGAGGTCCGGGAACCAGCACGGGGCTGGTCAAGGGGGTGTCGCCGGTGAGGGTGGAAAGGATGGCCCCTTATCTAAATGAGTATCCGGATAGGGCGGCAGCTAAGTTGCTTTATGAAGGGTTTAGTGTTGGTTTTGTTATTCCTCCGCCTCCTTATGAGGTTCCGGTTACGCGGAGAAATTTAAAATCGGCTTACTTGCATGCGGAAGTCGTGTCGGAAAAGTTGTTAAAAGAAGTTTCGTTGGGGCGCATGTCGGGGCCATTTGTGGAGTCGCCGGTGAAAGATTTAGTTGTGTCCCCTTTGGGTATTGTCCCTAAACGCGAGCCCGGAAAGTTTCGTTTGATTCAACATTTATCGTATCCCAAAGGTTCGTCGGTAAATGACGGGATTGATCACGAGTTGTGTTCCGTAGTTTATACCTCATTCGATAAGGCGGTGGGGTTAGTGCGGGCTGCGGGTCCGGGGGCGCTGCTAGCAAAAACCGACATCGAGGCGGCGTTCAGGTTGTTGCCGGTGCATCCAGAAAGCCAACGGCTGTTGGGTTGTTTTTGGAATGGGGCCTTTTACGTGGATCGGTGCCTTCCGATGGGGTGTTCTCTTTCTTGTGCATACTTCGAGGCGTTTAGTAGCTTCGTGGAGTGGGTAACGAGGGGAGTATCCGGGGTCGATTCGTTGATCCATTACTTAGATGATTTTTTGTGCGTTGGCCCGGGGGGTTCGCCGGTTTGCGGTAACTTGCTTCATGCCCTGCAGAAGGTGTCGAGGGATTTTGGGATCCCTTTGGCGCCGGAAAAAACGGAGGGCCCGGTAGCGACGATTTGTTTCTTGGGAATCGAAATTGACTCGGTGGCAATGGAGTGTCGGCTCCCGGCGGATAAGCTGGGTGCTTTGAGGCTGGAGGTGCGACGGGCTTGTAGAAGGAAGAAAATGTCGCTGAGGGAGCTTCAGTCGCTGCTGGGGAAGTTGAATTTCGCCTGCCGGATTATGCCGATGGGGAGGGTGTTTGGTAGAAGGTTGGCGGCGGCAACGGCGGGAGTGCGGGCGCCGCATCATTTTGTGAGGCTCAAGGAGGAGCACCGAGCTGATCTTCAGGTTTGGGATGACTTCTTGGGCCAGTACAATGGTCGCTCGCTATGGATGGCCCCAGCGCAGGATACGAGTGATCTGAATATTTTCACGGATGCGGCTGGGGCGGGTGGCTTTGGAGCTTACGGGGGAGGTCCGTGGTGCGCAGGTCAATGGCCGGCTAGCTGGGTGTCCAGTGGATTGACGCGGAATCTGGCCCTGCTCGAGCTGTTTCCCATCGTGGTGGCGGCTACCATTTGGGGGGACAGGCTCAGGGATAAGAAGGTCCGTTTTTACTGCGACAACATGGGGGTGGTGCTTGCCATTAATAACATCACGGCGTCCTCTCCTCCGGTAGTTCAATTGTTGCGACATTTAGTGTTGGTGTGTTTGTCGCTGAACGCGTGGGTGGTGGCGGTGCATGTCCCGGGTGTACGGAATTGTGTTGCTGATGCTCTTTCTCGCTCGCAGTGGGACCGGTTTCGGCAATTGGCCCCGGGAGCGGAACGTCTCGGTTTGGCGTGTCCGGATCATCTATGGGATCTGGTATCGGTCCCGTAGAGCAGCTGTTACAAAGGTCTTTGGCGCGCACGACGTGGAGGGCTTATGCTGCTTGTTGGAGGCAGTGGGAGGAGGAGTGGGTAAGAGAGTTGGGTGATGTTAATACGGATAGAGACAGGTTGGTGGCACTTTTGTATTGGTTAGGGGATGCCTGGGAGGGGGGGTTTTCAGTAGCGAAGGTGAACCGGTTTATATCCGCGGTGGCGTTTGGGCTTAAGTTGCGGGGCTTGCGGGATGTATCGAAGGAATTTCTGGTATCGCAGGCTTTGAAGGGGTTGCGCAGAGGTAGGGTGGAGGCGGATAGTAGAAGGCCGGTGTCGTTTGCTTTGCTGGGCTTGTTGGGCGGTTCATTGGCATCGGTATGTCGTTCTTCAGATGAAATGGATTTGTTTCGGTTGGCTTTCTCGTTGGCGTTCTTCGGAGCATTTAGAATAGGTGAGTTGGTGTCGCCAAGTACTAAACAGGCAGGGGGGCTGAGATCTGGGGAGGTGAGCCTTTTTGCAGATCGGTTGGAGGTATGGTTGCGTAGATCAAAAACTGACCAATTAGGGAAGGGAAAACTGATAGTTTTGTTCGCTCTCCCGGGGTCGGTCATGTGCCCAGTAGAGTGCATGCGGGGTTTTACAAAAAACAGGGGGTCTCCAGATTTGCCTTTGTTACGTCATGTGGACGGGTCGTTCTTGTCCAGGTTTCAGTTTGGAGCTGTTTTTAAAAAATGTTTGACGGCGGTTGGGGTTGCGGCAGGCTCATATTCATCTCATTCCTTCCGGATTGGCGCAGCAACGGAAGCAGGGCGCTGGGGGTTGGATGATGAGGGGGTGAGGCGTATTGGTCGTTGGGAGTCAAAAAGGTTTAAGTCCTATGTCCGCCCCCATATGTTGTAATTTTGTTGTTTATGCTTGCAAATGTTATATGGTGGTGCCTAACTGTGTTTTCCGTTTCAGATTCGCCTCCTTGTCTGGTGTGGTTGATGGGTCATTCGTACGTGCACTGGGGGGCTTTGAGGGCGGACGTCCGCCCGGATGGTCGCCAGTTGCGCATTCCGCGACAGGATGCGGTTGTGCATTGGCTGGGGTTTAGAGGTATGTCGTGGAACAGGGTGTTGGCGGAATTCCAGACATATGTGCGGCTTGATAGGGTTCCGGAGGTTTTAGTGTTGCACGTGGGTGGGAATGACTTAGGAGTCCGCCCTTTTCGTGAGTTGGTGCGGGATATCAAACATGATTTGTTGTGTTTGTGGGTATCTTATCCCAAGTTGGTGGTAGTGTGGTCGGACATAGTCCCAAGGAAGCATTGGCGGTTAGCTAGATCGGTGGAGAGAGTCAATAAGGCTCGGATAAAAGTTAACCGGGCGGTGTCCCGTTTTGTGGCAAAGAACGGGGGCATTTGCGTGAGGCATAGGGATTTGGAGTCAGGATTGGGGAATTTCTGGAGGAGTGACGGGGTTCATCTGACCGAGGTTGGCATTGATATTTGGAGCTTGGCTATAGCAGAAGGCATAGAAAGGGCGGTGGTGGTGTGGAGGAACTCACAGGCTTAAGGTGGTCAAGGCCTGTTTCGCGGTGGCGGGGGGAGTCCTTGAGGCCAGTCAGTACAAAATGGTGGGGGGGTCGCATCGGGGGTATGCGTCCCCCAAAAAAGGTACATGGTTGAAGACTTCATCGGGTGTTATCCCTTTGAAGTGGTCTTCTGGTAGAAGGTATGTCACTTGAAGGCTTCATCGGGTGTTATCCCTTTGAAGTGGACTTCTAGTGGTCGGTATATCACTTGAGGGCTTCAACGGGTGTTATCCCCTTGAAGTGGACTTCTAGTGGTTGGAGCCATCTGCAGAGGTGAACGGTGCTTCCGAGCTGGTTTACGGCTGGAGGTAATTAGTGGTTTGCAGATGGCTAATTCGGTGTGTTCTTGAAAGGAACATCTGAAGGGGCTTCAAGGACTTCCTCTGCTCGGGTTAATGTTAACGTTTAATTGTTATTTATGATTCTGACCCATGTTGGGTCATGTGAATTATTAGGAGGAATTCTCTGGTGGATTCCTAACTAGTTATCCGAATGTTTCGGATTTAAATTGTTTTTATAAAACTGTGAAATTAATAAACGGCTGCTGTGGCCATTTCACATCCAACCTCGGTGTCATGTGTCGTTACTAAATGGGGGTGGGGGATAGTATGGTTTAAGGTTAACACACGACTCTACCTAGGCAGGTCAAGAAGAGGCTGGACGCAGCTGCAGGCTTGAGGGAAGCCGACATGACCGTCCTGGTAGGGAAAGGGTTAATGTTAAGAGGTGAGGGAAAGGTGAAGGAGCTGAAGGAGGGACGGGGAGGAGCTAGGGGGGACGGGGGGGCCGTTACTGCGCTTCCCGCTGTTTCTCGGCATTGAGCCGGAAGCAGCGGGAGGAGTAATACACAAGAAGCAAAGCTCCCACCCTCCCACCCTTGTTTTGTTACTCCTTAGGTCTTCTGTACGTCCGTATATGAGCGTTGTGTTTTATTTTGTGTGTTTATTTAACATGTTTTTCTTTTTTCCGGAGTAGGTTCTGTTGTCATGGCAGCTGGCGGGGGGAGTCCTTGAGGCCAGTCAGTACAAAATGGTGGGGGGGTCGCATCGGGGGTATGCGTCCCCCAAAAAAGGTACATGGTTGAAGACTTCATCGGGTGTTATCCCTTTGAAGTGGTCTTCTGGTAGAAGGTATGTCACTTGAAGGCTTCATCGGGTGTTATCCCTTTGAAGTGGACTTCTAGTGGTCGGTATATCACTTGAGGGCTTCAACGGGTGTTATCCCCTTGAAGTGGACTTCTAGTGGTTGGAGCCATCTGCAGAGGTGAACGGTGCTTCCGAGCTGGTTTACGGCTGGAGGTAATTAGTGGTTTGCAGATGGCTAATTCGGTGTGTTCTTGAAAGGAACATCTGAAGGGGCTTCAAGGACTTCCTCTGCTCGGGTTAATGTTAACGTTTAATTGTTATTTATGATTCTGACCCATGTTGGGTCATGTGAATTATTAGGAGGAATTCTCTGGTGGATTCCTAACTAGTTATCCGAATGTTTCGGATTTAAATTGTTTTTATAAAACTGTGAAATTAATAAACGGCTGCTGTGGCCATTTCACATCCAACCTCGGTGTCATGTGTCGTTACTAAATGGGGGTGGGGGATAGTATGGTTTAAGGTTAACACACGACTCTACCTAGGCAGGTCATGGAAATTAAGCAGTCACAATCATTGCTGAGATCTTCTTGCACGGTTTACTATGCATCCAGGTAACATAGTAGGTGAGCAGCCTAGCTTTTGTTGCAAGGTGGGTGACTGTTAAGTAAATTAATGTGTTCCATTTATTATATGGTGATGTTCGTAGGATGTTTATTTAATGATTTAACCCCTTGACGCACCATGACGTGCCAGTACATAATGGTGTGGAGGGTGATGTATGGAGTAGGCTCACGCACTGAGTCTACTCCATATGCTGCAGATTTCAGCTGTGCATGACAGCTGAAACCCGGGTCTAATGGCCAGGAACAGCAATTGTGCTGTTCCTGGCCGTTTAACTCCTCAAATTCTGCTGTCAATCGCGACCACAGCATCTGTGGTGTTAAAAAGAGGGGACGGCCCCCTCCGACAGCCAATCGGCCACCCCACTGCGCGATCATGGGGTGCTGCTGGTCGTCATGGCAGCCCAGGGATCTAATGAAGGCCCCAAGTTCTGCCTCTGTTAAGCCCTGCCGGGCTTAACAGAAGTCTGTAAATATGACGATGTACTGCAGTATATTAGTATTGCAGTGTATTGTACCAGCAATCTAACAATCGCTGGTTCAAGTCCCCTAGGGGGACTAATAAAATGTGTAAAAAAAAGTTAACTAAAGTCTTTAGTAGTGAAAAAAATACAAATATTAAAAGTAAAAAAAAAAAGTCAACCGACCTCACTTAGGGCCTGTTCACATCACCGTTCGCTTTACGTTCTGGGGTTCCGTCGGAGGTTTCCGTTGGGTGAACCCCGCAACGGAAAGTGAAACTACAGCTTACGTTTCAGTCACTATTGATATCAACGGTGACGGAAACATCGCTAATGGTTTCCGTTCGTCACCATTCCGGCAGGTTTCTGGTTTTCCGACGCAATCAATAGCGGAGTCGACTGCGCTATTGATTCCGTCAGAAAACCGGAAACCTGTCGGAATCGTGACGAACGGAAACCATTAGCGATGGTAATTGGAGAAAACATCACCTAACTTAGCGTGGGGAAGCTACAAGTGGGGGTGTGATTGGCGAGTGATTTGGCCTGTCCGTAACTTTTTCTCAGTCGTCCAGAAATGACTGAAGTGGAGGTTGGGTTGAACGCCTACAAACATTGGCCTATTGATTTAGATGGGAAAAACGGCATTTCATGCCGATGGGGCATCTTTTGAAAAAACGGCGTGTAAAAAAAACCCCCGTAAAAAGAAGTGCATGTCACTTCTTGAGCCGTTTTTCATTGTGTCAATAGAAAAAACGCTCCAAAAACGGCCAAAAAAAGTTTGATGCTTAAAAAACAGCTGAAAATTAGAGGCTGTTTTCTTTTGAGAACAGCTCCGTATTTTATAACCGTTTTTCGTGTGAACATAGCCTAACAGTTAAGAGAGCGGTTACATTTATATAGTCTTACAATTACAATCGGCCCTTTGAAGGCAACCATAAGGCCTGATTCACACGAACGGACCTATGTAATTCAATGTGGCCGTTCACACAGCCGTTGTTTCAACGGACCGTGTGAAGGATTCGTGGGAAAGTAGGACATGTCCTATCTTTTCACGCATCACGCATCCCTCCATAGACTCTCAACTATGGTGGATGCGTAATATCGCATCCCGCAGCGCTGAGCACGGATGCACCTCGGACTTGAAAAACAGCAGTTTTTCGCATCCGAGATGCTCTGCGTTTGTGTAATTCAGGCCTAAGGCTGATGTGGCCCTTGGTGAAAACGAGTTTAATTCCCCTGCTCTAAAGTAGTGTAAAAAAAATTAAAAAATTGGTAGCGCTGCGTCCGTAAAAGTCAGAACTATTATAATACAGCAGTATATAACAGGCACGGTGATCGCCATAAAAATATATATATATAAAACACCAGAATCGCTGTTTTTTGGTCACCTTAGCTCTACAAAAAAAAATCATAAAAAAGTGATCAAAAAGTCATATGTACCAAAAAATGGAACCAATAAAAACCACAAGTCGTGCCGCAAAAAAATAAGTCCTCACACCACTCAATTGCCAAAAATTAGAAAAAGGTTTATGGCTTTCAGAATATTGCGACACAAATATTAGCTTCGATCCCCGCCATTAACCCCTTAAATGCAGCCGTCAAAAGCGATGGCTACATTTAAGGTGTTTGCAGCTCATCGACACCCCAGCAATGAAATCGCCAGGGTGTCAGTGGCTGCAATGGCAACCAGAGGCCTACTGACCTCCCAGTGTGCCTAGCACGGAAAACTTCCAGCCCCCACCCGGAAGCAGGGCCTGAAAGGCTTCCGTAGCCGCCGGCAAGATGGCGCCGGCTCAGGAGATGAGCCAGCGTCATCAGCGGTGGATATCAGCTGTATGTTACAGCTGACATCCACTTGTAATGGCAGGAACCGGAGCTAGCTCCGATACCTGCCATTAACCCCTCAGATGTATCGATCGGATGCGATCGCTGCATCTTTGTGGTTGCTAGCAGATCGCCAGCTGTGCCCTGCAATCGCACGACTGCCCGACTGCTATTATGACACCAGGAGACCTAACAATGGCCTCCTGTTTGCCATTACGTAAGCCGATTAGGCCCCGCTTGGAGGCGAAGCCTAATCGGCTTGCTGTCAGTGAATGACTGACAGATCTAATACAATGCACTACGTAGGTAGTGCAATGTATTAGAAAAAAAATCTGACAGTTGAACCTTCAAGTCCTCTAGTGGGACTAAAGTAAAGTGTAAAAAAAATGTGTAAAAAAAGTTGTAAAAAATATAATAAAAGTTTTAAGTAATAAAACACAATCGCCCTTTTTCCCTTATCAAGTCCTTTGTTGATGAAAAAATAAATAAACCATACATATTTGGTATCGCCGCGACCGTAACGGCCTAAACTATAAAAATATTATGTTATTTATTCCATTTGGTGAACGGCGTAAAAAAATAAATGTAAAAATAATTCCAGAATTTCTGTTTTTTGGTCACTTTGCCCTACAAAAATTGAAATAAAAAGTGATCAAAAAGTCGCATGTATCCAAAAATGGTGCCTATAAAAACTATAGCTTGTCTCGAAAAAAACAAGCCCACATACAGCTCCGTCGACAAAAAAATGTAAAAGTTATGGTTCTCACAACATGGCGACAGAAAAAAAACATTCTATTTACAAAAGTAATTTTATTGTGCAAAAAGTTGTAAAAGTGCTATAAATTAGGTATCGCCGGAATCGTACTGGCCCGCAGGATAAAGTTAACACGTAATTTATAAAGTATGATGAATGCTGTATAAAAAAAACCCTAAAACAACTATGCCAGAATTGCTGTTTTTTGGTCACCGTGCCTCTCAAAAACTAGGATAAAAAGTCGCATGTACCCCAAAATGGTACCAGTAATAACTACAGCTCATCCCGCAAAAAAACAGCCCTCATACCACTATGTCTATGAAAAAATAAAATTAGTTAAGGCTTCAATAAGTTAGGAAATAAAAAATATGCAGTTGTGCAGATCAGAGGGGAACATTTCGTCTGTTTCAAGAGGCGATTTATCGGGGCCCTAAAATGGAACCAAGAAGGGCGGGGCCCAAACATATCTGCTAGAAGCGAGGGCGCCCATATAATACCAGGATAACACTTCCTAGCAAAATTCCCAAAAACTGCAAAGGTGCGGAGTGTGGACCAAAAGGGGGATAAGTAAAGACACCGTTTATCAGTGCGACACCGGCCTGTGCAGAAATGATTGCTTCACAGCGTAATACACATCTATGGATTATTTTATTGTTTACCCATTATTATACCACCTGACTATGCCCCTGATGTACTCTGCCCAGCTTACATATGCCCCCACATTATAAACGGAAACACCAGTAATAGTAAAAAAAAAACTACTACCATGCAAAATCTACGCTTCAAAAGCCAAATGGTGCTCTCACCCATCTGAGCCCTACAGCATGCCCAAACAGCAGTTTACTTACACATATATGGTACCGCCATACCCAGGAGAACCCATTTAACAATTTTTGGGGTGTGTGTCTACAGTGGCATAAGCTGGGCACGACATACTTGCCACTGAATTGCCAATTCTGGGGAAAATTTTAAATTTTTACTTTGCATCATACGCAGCACATTTATTTATGGAAAAGACCTGTGGGGTGAAAATGCTCACTACACCCCTTAATAAATGCCTTGAGGGGTGTAGTTTCTAAAATGGGGTTTCTTTTATTAATTCCCATCTGAGCCTTTGCAATTGTGAACCAATTCTGTGTAAATCGCCAAATTAGGCCTCAATTTCGCATAGTATTCTCTCACCCCTGAGCCCTGTCAAATGTCCAGGCAAAAGATTATGGCCCCATGTAGGGTGATTCTAAAACCGGGAAACAGCATAATAATTAGAGAGCTGTCTTGTTATGGTGGCACAAGCTGGGCACGAGATATTGGCATATCTATGGAAAAAAATCCCATTTTGCACACTAATTTATGCAAAACACCTGCAGGGTTAACATGCTCACTACACCCCTAGGTGAATACCTTTCCAAAATGGGGGTCACTTTTGGGGGGTTTCTACTGTTTTGGTCCCACAGGGGTTTTGCAAATGCTACATAGCGATCAGAAACCAATCCAGCAAAATCTGTAGTCCGAAAGCAAAATGGCACTCCTTCCCTTCTGAGCCCTGCCGTGTGCCCAAAAATGAGTTTATAACCACATATGGGGTATTGCCATACTCGGGAGAAATTGCTTAACAAATGTTGGGGTTCTTTTTCTGCTTTATGTTTTGAGAAAATGAAAAATTTGCGCTAAAGCTACGTCTTATTGGAAAAACATAAATATATATTTTCACTGCCCAATTCAAATAAAATCTATGAATCAGCTGTGGGGTCAAAATGCTCACTACACCCCTAGATGAATTCATCAAGGGGTGTAGTATCACAAATGGAGTCCCTTTTGGGTAGTTTCCGCTGTACTGGTACCTTAGGGGCTTTGCAAAAGCGACATGGTGTCAAGAAACCAATCCAGCAAAATCTGTGCTCCAAAAGCCAAATGCCACTCCTTCTCTTCTGTTCCTTGCCATGTGCTCAAACAGCAGTTTATGACCACATATGGGGTATTTCCGTACTCCAGAGAAGTTGCTTTACAAACGTTGGGGTTCTTTTTTTCCTTTATTTGTTGAGAAAATGAAAAATTTTGAGCTAAGGCTACGTCTTATTGAAGAAAAAGGATTGTTTTTATTTAAAAGAAAATACAACTCCACTCGCCAAAACTAAGCCCTCATACGGCTATGTTGGCGGAAAAATAAAAAAGTTACGTCTCTGGGAAGGCGCTGAGTGAAAAACGAAAAATAAAAATAATAACTGATCCGCCCTCTCCCAGGTAACAAGCTGCAACTGTGTAGGCCACTAATTGATGCACCTGAGTGGAGAGGACTGTTTAAGATGGAAGGCAGCGGCTGCAATTTAGTAACTGCCACCATAACACTTTGGCCTGGATACATGGAATGTCTCTTCCACACTCACTCATTTTGCAACAAACACTCGCCCGCCAGCAAAGACGGAGTTATTATGTTACTATGTTACCTGGGCACATAGCAAACCGTGGAAGAAGATGTCAGCAACGCTTGTGGCTGCTTCATTTCTGTTTTGTAGGCTTCTGTGTCTCTTTTGTGGGCAGCAGAAGGGGGGTAATTAGGAGCATAGTGGCCTGGTCCAAAACAAAATGGAGACTGACTGATACTGTGAAGCTCATTGGACCTTTGCGTAGATGGAACACTGCGCATGTCACAATGAATCTCTCAGCAGGCACAGGTCATGACCTAATAAAGGGACCTCAGCCAACCAGGGGCTTCATTGTGACACGTCTAGTGTTCCATCTATGCAAAGTCCCAATGAGTCTCAGAGTATCAGTCAGTCTCCATTTTGTTTTGGACCAGACCACTCGTGCTCCTTGCCAGCCGCCTTCTGCTGCCCACAAGATTGAGACAGCAGCCTACAAAATGGAAATTAAGCAGTCACAATCATTGCTGAGATCTTCTTGCACGGTTTACTATGCATCCAGGTAACATAGTAGGTGAGCAGCCTAGCTTTTGTTGCAAGGTGGGTGACTGTTAAGTAAATTAATGTGTTCCATTTATTATATGGTGATGTTCGTAGGATGTTTATTTAATGATTTAACCCCTTGACGCACCATGACGTGCCAGTACATAATGGTGTGGAGGGTGATGTATGGAGTAGGCTCACGCACTGAGTCTACTCCATATGCTGCAGATTTCAGCTGTGCATGACAGCTGAAACCCGGGTCTAATGGCCAGGAACAGCAATTGTGCTGTTCCTGGCCGTTTAACTCCTCAAATTCTGCTGTCAATCGCGACCACAGCATCTGTGGTGTTAAAAAGAGGGGACGGCCCCCTCCGACAGCCAATCGGCCACCCCACTGCGCGATCATGGGGTGCTGCTGGTCGTCATGGCAGCCCAGGGATCTAATGAAGGCCCCAAGTTCTGCCTCTGTTAAGCCCTGCCGGGCTTAACAGAAGTCTGTAAATATGACGATGTACTGCAGTATATTAGTATTGCAGTGTATTGTACCAGCAATCTAACAATCGCTGGTTCAAGTCCCCTAGGGGGACTAATAAAATGTGTAAAAAAAAGTTAACTAAAGTCTTTAGTAGTGAAAAAAATACAAATATTAAAAGTTAAAAAAAAAAGTCAACCGACCTCACTTAGGGCCTGTTCACATCACCGTTCGCTTTACGTTCTGGGGTTCCGTCGGAGGTTTCCGTTGGGTGAACCCCGCAACGGAAAGTGAAACTACAGCTTACGTTTCAGTCACTATTGATATCAACGGTGACGGAAACATCGCTAATGGTTTCCGTTCATCACCATTCCGGCAGGTTTCTGGTTTTCCGACGGAATCAATAGCGGAGTCGACTGCGCTATTGATTCCGTCAGAAAACCGGAAACCTGTCGGAATCGTGACGAACGGAAACCATTAGCGATGGTAATTGGAGAAAACATCACCTAACTTAGCGTGGGGAAGCTACAAGTGGGGGTGTGATTGGCGAGTGATTTGGCCTGTCCGTAACTTTTTCTCAGTCGTCCAGAAATGACTGAAGTGGAGGTTGGGTTGAACGCCTACAAACATTGGCCTATTGATTTAGATGGGAAAAACGGCATTTCATGCCGATGGGGCATCTTTTTACGCGGCCATTTGAAAAAACGGCGTGTAAAAAAACCCCCGTAAAAAGAAGTGCATGTCACTTCTTGAGCCGTTTTTCATTGTGTCAATAGAAAAAACGCTCCAAAAACGGCCAAAAAAAAGTTTGATGCTTAAAAAACAGCTGAAAATTAGAGGCTGTTTTCTTTTGAGAACAGCTCCGTATTTTATAACCGTTTTTCGTGTGAACATAGCCTAACAGTTAAGAGAGCGGTTACATTTATATAGTCTTACAATTACAATCGGCCCTTTGAAGGCAACCATAAGGCCTGATTCACACGAACGGACCTATGTAATTCAATGTGGCCGTTCACACAGCCGTTGTTTCAACGGACCGTGTGAAGGATTCGTGGGAAAGTAGGACATGTCCTATCTTTTCACGCATCACGCATCCCTCCATAGACTCTCAACTATGGTGGATGCGTAATATCGCATCCCGCAGCGCTGAGCACGGATGCACCTCGGACTTGAAAAACAGCAGTTTTTCGCATCCGAGATGCTCTGCGTTTGTGTAATTCAGGCCTAAGACTGATGTGGCCCTTGGTGAAAACGAGTTTATTTCCCCTGCTCTAAAGTAGTGTAAAAAAAATAAAAAAATTGGTAGCGCTGCGTCCGTAAAAGTCAGAACTATTATAATACAGCAGTATATAACAGGCACGGTGATCGCCATAAAAAAAAATATATATATAAAACACCAGAATCGCTGTTTTTTGGTCACCTTAGCTCTACAAAAAAAAATCATAAAAAAGTGATCAAAAAGTCATATGTACCAAAAAATGGAACCAATAAAAACCACAAGTCGTGCCGCAAAAAAATAAGTCCTCACACCACTCAATTGCCAAAAATTAGAAAAAGGTTTATGGCTTTCAGAATATTGCGACACAAATATTAGCTTCGATCCCCGCCATTAACCCCTTAAATGCAGCCGTCAAAAGCGATGGCTACATTTAAGGTGTTTGCAGCTCATCGACACCCCAGCAATGAAATCGCCAGGGTGTCAGTGGCTGCAATGGCAACCAGAGGCCTACTGACCTCCCGGTGTGCCTAGCACGGAAAACTTCCAGCCCCCACCCGGAAGCAGGGCCTGAAAGGCTTCCGTAGCCGCCGGCAAGATGGCGCCGGCTCAGGAGATGAGCCAGCGTCATCAGCGGTGGATATCAGCTGTATGTTACAGCTGACATCCACTTGTAATGGCAGGAACCGGAGCTAGCTCCGATACCTGCCATTAACCCCTCAGATGTATCGATCGGATGCGATCGCTGCATCTTTGTGGTTGCTAGCAGATCGCCAGCTGTGCCCTGCAATCGCACGACTGCCCGACTGCTATTATGACACCAGGAGACCTAACAATGGCCTCCTGTTTGCCATTATGTAAGCCGATTAGGCCCCGCTTGGAGGCGAAGCCTAATCGGCTTGCTGTCAGTGAATGACTGACAGATCTAATACAATGCACTACGTAGGTAGTGCAATGTATTAGAAAAAAAATCTGACAGTTGAACCTTCAAGTCCTCTAGTGGGACTAAAGTAAAGTGTAAAAAAAATGTGGAAAAAAAGTTGTAAAAAATATAATAAAAGTTTTAAGTAATAAAACACAATCGCCCTTTTTCCCTTATCAAGTCCTTTGTTGATGAAAAAATAAATAAACCATACATATTTGGTATCGCCGCGACCGTAACGGCCTAAACTATAAAAATATTATGTTATTTATTCCATTTGGTGAACGGCGTAAAAAAAAAAAAAGTAAAAATAATTCTAGAATTTCTGTTTTTTGGTCACTTTGCCCTACAAAAATTGAAATAAAAAGTGATCAAAAAGTCGCATGTATCCAAAAATGGTGCCTATAAAAACTATAGCTTGTCTCGAAAAAAACAAGCCCACATACAGCTCCGTCGACAAAAAAATGTAAAAGTTATGGTTCTCACAACATGGCGACAGAAAAAAAACATTCTATTTACAAAAGTAATTTTATTGTGCAAAAAGTTGTAAAAGTGCTATAAATTAGGTATCGCCGGAATCGTACTGGCCCGCAGGATAAAGTTAACATGTAATTTATAAAGTATGATGAATGCTGTATAAAAAAAAACCTAAAACAACTATGCCAGAATTGCTGTTTTTTGGTCACCGTGCCTCTCAAAAACTAGGATAAAAAGTCGCATGTACCCCAAAATGGTACCAGTAATAACTACAGCTCGTCCCGCAAAAAAACAGCCCTCATACCACTATGTCTATGAAAAAATAAAATTAGTTAAGGCTTCAATAAGTTAGGAAATAAAAAATATGCAGTTGTGCAGATCAGAGGGGAACATTTCGTCTGTTTCAAGAGGCGATTTATCGGGGCCCTAAAATGGAACCAAGAAGGGCGGGGCCCAAACATATCTGCTAGAAGCGAGGGCGCCCATATAATACCAGGATAACACTTCCTAGCAAAATTCCCAAAAACTGCAAAGGTGCGGAGTGTGGACCAAAAGGGGGATAAGTAAAGACACCGTTTATCAGTGCGACACCGGCCTGTGCAGAAATGATTGCTTCACAGCGTAATACACATCTATGGATTATTTTATTGTTTACCCATTATTATACCACCTGACTATGCCCCTGATGTACTCTGCCCAGCTTACATATGCCCCCACATTATAAACGGAAACACCAGTAATAGTCAAAAAAAAACTACTACCATGCAAAATCTACGCTTCAAAAGCCAAATGGTGCTCTCACCCATCTGAGCCCTACAGCATGCCCAAACAGCAGTTTACTTACACATATATGGTACCGCCATACCCGGGAGAACCCATTTAACAATTTTTGGGGTGTGTGTCTACAGTGGCATAAGCTGGGCACGACATACTTGCCACTGAATTGCCAATTCTGGGGAAAAATTTTAATTTTTACTTTGCATCATACGCAGCACATTTATTTATGGAAAAGACCTGTGGGGTGAAAATGCTCACTACACCCCTTAATAAATGCCTTGAGGGGTGTAGTTTCTAAAATGGGGTTTCTTTTATTAATTCCCATCTGAGCCTTTGCAATTGTGAACCAATTCTGTGTAAATCGCCAAATTAGGCCTCAATTTCGCATAGTATTCTCTCACCCCTGAGCCCTGTCAAATGTCCAGGCAAAAGATTATGGCCCCATGTAGGGTGATTCTAAAACCGGGAAACAGCATAATAATTAGAGAGCTGTCTTGTTATGGTGGCACAAGCTGGGCACGAGATATTGGCATATCTATGGAAAAAAATCCCATTTTGCACACTAATTTATGCAAAACACCTGCAGGGTTAACATGCTCACTACACCCCTAGGTGAATACCTTTCCAAAATGGGGGTCACTTTTGGGGGGTTTCTACTGTTTTGGTCCCACAGGGGTTTTGCAAATGCTACATAGCGACCAGAAACCAATCCAGCAAAATCTGTAGTCCGAAAGCAAAATGGCACTCCTTCCCTTCTGAGCCCTGCCGTGTGCCCAAAAATGAGTTTATAACCACATATGGGGTATTGCCATACTCGGGAGAAATTGCTTAACAAATGTTGGGGTTCTTTTTCTGCTTTATGTTTTGAGAAAATGAAAAATTTTGCGCTAAAGCTACGTCTTATTGGAAAAACATAAATATATATTTTCACTGCCCAATTCAAATAAAATCTATGAATCAGCTGTGGGGTCAAAATGCTCACTACACCCCTAGATGAATTCATCAAGGGGTGTAGTATCACAAATGGAGTCCCTTTTGGGTAGTTTCCGCTGTACTGGTACCTTAGGGGCTTTGCAAAAGCGACATGGTGTCAAGAAACCAATCCAGCAAAATCTGTGCTCCAAAAGCCAAATGCCACTCCTTCTCTTCTGTTCCTTGCCATGTGCTCAAACAGCAGTTTATGACCACATATGGGGTATTTCCGTACTCCAGAGAAGTTGCTTTACAAATGTTGGGGTTCTTTTTTTCCTTTATTTGTTGAGAAAATGAAAAATTTTGAGCTAAGGCTACGTCTTATTGAAGAAAAAGGATTGTTTTTATTTAAAAGAAAATACAACTCCACTCGCCAAAACTAAGCCCTCATACGGCTATGTTGGCGGAAAAATAAAAAAGTTACGTCTCTGGGAAGGCGCTGAGTGAAAAACGAAAAATAAAAATAATAACTGATCCGCCCTCTCCCAGGTAACAAGCTGCAACTGTGTAGGCCACTAATTGATGCACCTGAGTGGAGAGGACTGTTTAAGATGGAAGGCAGCGGCTGCAATTTAGTAACTGCCACCATAACACTTTGGCCTGGATACATGGAATGTCTCTTCCACACTCACTCATTTTGCAACAAACACTCGCCCGCCAGCAAAGACGGAGTTATTATGTTACTATGTTACCTGGGCACATAGCAAACCGTGGAAGAAGATGTCAGCAACGCTTGTGGCTGCTTCATTTCTGTTTTGTAGGCTTCTGTGTCTCTTTTGTGGGCAGCAGAAGGGGGGTAATTAGGAGCATAGTGGCCTGGTCCAAAACAAAATGGAGACTGACTGATACTGTGAGGCTCATTGGACCTTTGCGTAGATGGAACACTGCGCATGTCACAATGAATCTCTCAGCAGCCACAGGTCATGACCTAATAAAGGGACCTCAGCCAACCAGGGGCTTCATTGTGACATGTGTAGTGTTCCATCTATGCAAAGTCCCAATGAGTCTCAGAGTATCAGTCAGTCTCCATTTTGTTTTGGACCAGACCACTCGTGCTCCTTGCCAGCCGCCTTCTGCTGCCCACAAGATTGAGACAGCAGCCTACAAAATGGAAATTAAGCAGTCACAATCATTGCTGACATCTTCTTGCACGGTTTACTATGCATCCAGGTAACATAGTAGGTGAGCAGCCTAGCTTTTGTTGCAAGGTGGGTGACTGTTAAGTAAATTAATGTGTTCCATTTATTATATGGTGATGTTCGTAGGATGTTTATTTAATGATTTAACCCCTTGACGCACCATGACGTGCCAGTACATAATGGTGTGGAGGGTGATGTATGGAGTAGGCTCACGCGCTGAGTCTACTCCATATGCTGCAGATTTCAGCTGTGTATGACAGCTGAAACCCGGGTCTAATGGCCAGGAACAGCAATTGTGCTGTTCCTGGCCGTTTAACTCCTCAAATTCTGCTGTCAATCGCGACCACAGCATCTGTGGTGTTAAAAAGAGGGGGCGGCCCCCTCCGACAGCCAATCGGCCACCCCACTGCGCGATCATGGGGTGCTGCTGGTCGTCATGGCAGCCCAGGGATCTAATGAAGGCCCCAAGTTCTGCCTCTGTTAAGCCCTGCCGGGCTTAACAGAAGTCTGTAAATATGACGATGTACTGCAGTATATTAGTATTGCAGTGTATTGTACCAGCAATCTAACAATCGCTGGTTCAAGTCCCCTAGGGGGACTAATAAAATGTGTAAAAAAAAGTTAACTAAAGTCTTTAGTAGTGAAAAAAATACAAATATTAAAAGTTAAAAAAGAAAAAGTAAACCGACCTCACTTAGGGCCTGTTCACATCACCGTTCGCTTTACGTTCTGGGGTTCCGTCGGAGGTTTCCGTTGGGTGAACCCCGCAACGGAAAGTGAAACTACAGCTTACGTTTCAGTCACTATTGATATCAACGGTGACGGAAACATCGCTAATGGTTTCCGTTCGTCACCATTCCGGCAGGTTTCTGGTTTTCCGACGGAATCAATAGCGGAGTCGACTGCGCTATTGATTCCGTCAGAAAACCGGAAACCTGTCGGAATCGTGACGAACGGAAACCATTAGCGATGGTAATTGGAGAAAACATCACCTAACTTAGCGTGGGGAAGCTACAAGTGGGGGTGTGATTGGCGAGTGATTTGGCCTGTCCGTAACTTTTTCTCAGTCGTCCAGAAATGACTGAAGTGGAGGTTGGGTTGAACGCCTACAAACATTGGCCTATTGATTTAGATGGGAAAAACAGAATTTCATGCCGATGGGGCATCTTTTTACGCGGCCATTTGAAAAAACGGCGTGTAAAAAAAACCCCCGTAAAAAGAAGTGCATGTCACTTCTTGAGCCGTTTTTCATTGTGTCAATAGAAAAAACGCTCCAAAAACGGCCAAAAAAAAGTTTGATGCTTAAAAAACAGCTGAAAATCAGAGGCTGTTTTCTTTTGAGAACAGCTCCGTATTTTATAACCGTTTTTCGTGTGAACATAGCCCAACAGTTAAGAGAGCGGTTACATTTATATAGTCTTACAATTACAATCGGCCCTTTGAAGGCAACCATAAGGCCTGATTCACACGAACGGACCTATGTAATTCAATGTGGCCGTTCACACAGCCGTTGTTTCAACGGACCGTGTGAAGGATTCGTGGGAAAGTAGGACATGTCCTATCTTTTCACGCATCACGCATCCCTCCATAGACTCTCAACTATGGTGGATGCGTAATATCGCATCCCGCAGCGCTGAGCACGGATGCACTGCAATGGCAACCAGAGGCCTACTGACCTCCCGGTGTGCCTAGCACGGAAAACTTCCAGCCCCCACCCGGAAGCAGGGCCTGAAAGGCTTCCGTAGCCGTCGGCAAGATGGCGCCGGCTCAGGAGATGAGCCAGCGTCATCAGCGGTGGATATCAGCTGTATGTTACAGCTGACATCCACTTGTAATGGCAGGAACCGGAGCTAGCTCCGATACCTGCCATTAACCCCTCAGATGTATCGATCGGATGCGATCGCTGCATCTTTGTGGTTGCTAGCAGATCGCCAGCTGTGCCCTGCAATCGCACGACTGCCCGACTGCTATTATGACACCAGGAGACCTAACAATGGCCTCCTGTTTGCCATTACGTAAGCCGATTAGGCCCCGCTTGGAGGCGAAGCCTAATCGGCTTGCTGTCAGTGAATGACTGACAGATCCAATACAATGCACTACGTAGGTAGTGCAATGTATTAGAAAAAAAATCTGACAGTTGAACCTTCAAGTCCTCTAGTGGGACTAAAGTAAAGTGGAAAAAAAATGTGGAAAAAAAGTTGTAAAAAATATAATAAAAGTTTTAAGTAATAAAACACAATCGCCCTTTTTCCCTTATCAAGTCCTTTGTTGATGAAAAAATAAATAAACCATACATATTTGGTATCGCCGCGACCGTAACGGCCTAAACTATAAAAATATTATGTTATTTATTCCATTTGGTGAACGGCGTAAAAAAAAAAATGTAAAAATAATTCTAGAATTTCTGTTTTTTGGTCACTTTGCCCTACAAAAATTGAAATAAAAAGTGATCAAAAAGTCGCATGTATCCAAAAATGGTGCCTATAAAAACTATAGCTTGTCTCGAAAAAAACAAGCCCACATACAGCTCCGTCGACAAAAAAATGTAAAAGTTATGGTTCTCACAACATGGCGACAGAAAAAAAACATTCTATTTACAAAAGTAATTTTATTGTGCAAAAAGTTGTAAAAGTGCTATAAATTAGGTATCGCCGGAATCGTACTGGCCCGCAGGATAAAGTTAACATGTAATTTATAAAGTATGATGAATGCTGTATAAAAAAAACCCTAAAACAACTATGCCAGAATTGCTGTTTTTTGGTCACCGTGCCTCTCAAAAACTAGGATAAAAAGTCGCATGTACCCCAAAATGGTACCAGTAATAACTACAGCTCGTCCCGCAAAAAAACAGCCCTCATACCACTATGTCTATGAAAAAATAAAATTAGTTAAGGCTTCAATAAGTTAGGAAATAAAAAATATGCAGTTGTGCAGATCAGAGGGGAACATTTCGTCTGTTTCAAGAGGCGATTTATCGGGGCCCTAAAATGGAACCAAGAAGGGCGGGGCCCAAACATATCTGCTAGAAGCGAGGGCGCCCGTATAATACCAGGATAACACTTCCTAGCAAAATTCCCAAAAACTGCAAAGGTGCGGAGTGTGGACCAAAAGGGGGATAAGTAAAGACACCGTTAATCAGTGCGACACCGGCCTGTGCAGAAATGATTGCTTCACAGCGTAATACACATCTATGGATTATTTTATTGTTTACCCATTATTATACCACCTGACTATGCCCCTGATGTACTCTGCCCAGCTTACATATGCCCCCACATTATAAACGGAAACACCAGTAATAGTCCAAGAAAAACTACTACCATGCAAAATCTACGCTTCAAAAGCCAAATGGTGCTCTCACCCATCTGAGCCCTACAGCATGCCCAAACAGCAGTTTACTTACACATATATGGTACCGCCATACCCGGGAGAACCCATTTAACAATTTTTGGGGTGTTTGTCTACAGTGGCATAAGCTGGGCATGACATACTTGCCACTGAATTACCAATTCTGGGGAAAAATTTTAATTTTTACTTTGCATCATACGCAGCACATTTATTTATGGAAAAGACCTGTGGGGTGAAAATGCTCACTACACCCCTTAATAAATGCCTTGAGGGGTGTAGTTTCTAAAATGGGGTTTCTTTTATTAATTCCCATCTGAGCCTTTGCAATTGTGAACCAATTCTGTGTAAATCGCCAAATTAGGCCTCAATTTCGCATAGTATTCTCTCACCCCTGAGCCCTGTCAAATGTCCAGGCAAAAGATTATGGCTCCATGTAGGGTGATTCTAAAACCGGGAAACAGCATAATAATTAGAGAGCTGTCTTGTTATGGTGGCACAAGCTGGGCACGAGATATTGGCATATCTATGGAAAAAAATCCCATTTTGCACACTAATTTATGCAAAACACCTGCAGGGTTAACATGCTCACTACACCCCTAGGTGAATACCTTTCCAAAATGGGGGTCACTTTTGGGGGGTTTCCACTGTTTTGGTCCCACAGGGGTTTTGCAAATGCTACATAGCGACCAGAAACCTATCCAGCAAAATCTGTACTCCGAAAGCAAAATGGCACTCCTTCCCTTCTGAGCCCTGCCGTGTGCCCAAAAATGAGTTTATAACCACATATGGGGTATTGCCATACTCGGGAGAAATTGCTTAACAAATGTTGGGGTTCTTTTTCTGCTTTATGTTTTGAGAAAATGAAAAAATTTGCGCTAAAGCTACGTCTTATTGGAAAAACATAAATATATATTTTCACTGCCCAATTCAAATAAAATCTATGAATCAGCTGTGGGGTCAAAATGCTCACTACACCCCTAGATGAATTCATCAAGGGGTGTAGTATCACAAATGGAGTCCCTTTTGGGTAGTTTCTGCTGTACTGGTACCTTAGGGGCTTTGCAAAAGCGACATGGTGTCAAGAAACCAATCCAGCAAAATCTGTGCTCCAAAAGCCAAATGCCACTCCTTCTCTTCTGTTCCTTGCCATGTGCTCAAACAGCAGTTTATGACCACATATGGGGTATTTCCGTACTCCAGAGAAGTTGCTTTACAAATGTTGGGGTTCTTTTTTTCCTTTATTTGTTGAGAAAATGAAAAATTTTGAGCTAAGGCTACGTCTTATTGAAGAAAAAGGATTGTTTTTATTTAAAAGAAAATACAACTCCACTCGCCAAAACTAAGCCCTCATACGGCTATGTTGGCGGAAAAATAAAAAAGTTACGGCTCTTGGAAGGCGCTGAGTGAAAAACGAAAAATAAAAATAATAACTGATCCGCCCTCTCCCAGGTAACAAGCTGCAACTGTGTAGGCCACCAATTGATGCACCTGAGTGGAGAGGACTGTTTAAGATGGAAGGCAGCGGCTGCAATTTAGTAACTGCCACCATAACACTTTGGCCTGGATACATGGAATGTCTCTTCCACACTCACTCATTTTGCAACAAACACTCGCCCGCCAGCAAAGACGGAGTTATTATGTTACTATGTTACCTGGGCACATAGCAAACCGTGGAAGAAGATGTCAGCAACGCTTGTGGCTGCTTCATTTCTGTTTTGTAGGCTTCTGTCTCTCTTTTGTGGGCAGCAGAAGGGGGGTAATTAGGAGCATAGTGGCCTGGTCCAAAACAAAATGGAGACTGACTGATACTGTGAGGCTCATTGGACCTTTGCGTAGATGGAACACTGCGCATGTCACAATGAATCTCTCAGCAGCCACAGGTCATGACCTAATAAAGGGACCTCAGCCAACCAGGGGCTTCATTGTGACACGTGTAGTGTTCCATCTATGCAAAGTCCCAATGAGTCTCAGAGTATCAGTCAGTCTCCATTTTGTTTTGGACCAGACCACTCGTGCTCCTTGCCAGCCGCCTTCTGCTGCCCACAAGATTGAGACAGCAGCCTACAAAATGGAAATTAAGCAGTCACAATCATTGCTGACATCTTCTTGCACGGTTTACTATGCATCCAGGTAACATAGTAGGTGAGCAGCCTAGCTTTTGTTGCAAGGTGGGTGACTGTTAAGTAAATTAATGTGTTCCATTTATTATATGGTGATGTTCGTAGGATGTTTATTTAATGATTTAACCCCTTGACGCACCATGACGTGCCAGTACATAATGGTGTGGAGGGTGATGTATGGAGTAGGCTCACGCGCTGAGTCTACTCCATATGCTGCAGATTTCAGCTGTGTATGACAGCTGAAACCCGGGTCTAATGGCCAGGAACAGCAATTGTGCTGTTCCTGGCCGTTTAACTCCTCAAATTCTGCTGTCAATCGCGACCACAGCATCTGTGGTGTTAAAAAGAGGGGGCGGCCCCCTCCGACAGCCAATCGGCCACCCCACTGCGCGATCATGGGGTGCTGCTGGTCGTCATGGCAGCCCAGGGATCTAATGAAGGCCCCAAGTTCTGACTCTGTTAAGCCCTGCCGGGCTTAACAGAAGTCTGTAAATATGACGATGTACTGCAGTATATTAGTATTGCAGTGTATTGTACCAGCAATCTAACAATCGCTGGTTCAAGTCCCCTAGGGGGACTAATAAAATGTGTAAAAAAAAGTTAACTAAAGTCTTTAGTAGTGAAAAAAATACAAATATTAAAAGTAAAAAAAAAAAGTCAACCGACCTCACTTAGGGCCTGTTCACATCACCGTTCGCTTTACGTTCTGGGGTTCCGTCGGAGGTTTCCGTTGGGTGAACCCCGCAACGGAAAGTGAAACTACAGCTTACGTTTCAGTCACTATTGATATCAACGGTGACGGAAACATCGCTAATGGTTTCCGTTCGTCACCATTCCGGCAGGTTTCTGGTTTTCCGACGGAATCAATAGCGGAGTCGACTGCGCTATTGATTCCGTCAGAAAACCGGAAACCTGTCGGAATCGTGACGAACGGAAACCATTAGCGATGGTAATTGGAGAAAACATCACCTAACTTAGCGTGGGGAAGCTACAAGTGGGGGTGTGATTGGCGAGTGATTTGGCCTGTCCGTAACTTTTTCTCAGTCGTCCAGAAATGACTGAAGTGGAGGTTGGGTTGAACGCCTACAAACATTGGCCTATTGATTTAGATGGGAAAAACGGCATTTCATGCCGATGGGGCATCTTTTTACGCGGCCATTTGAAAAAACGGCGTGTAAAAAAAACCCCCGTAAAAAGAAGTGCATGTCACTTCTTGAGCCGTTTTTCATTGTGTCAATAGAAAAAACGCTCCAAAAACGGCCAAAAAAAAAGTTTGATGCTTAAAAAACAGCTGAAAATCAGAGGCTGTTTTCTTTTGAGAACAGCTCCGTATTTTATAACCGTTTTTCGTGTGAACATAGCCCAGCAGTTAAGAGAGCGGTTACATTTATATAGTCTTACAATTACAATCGGCCCTTTGAAGGCAACCATAAGGCCTGATTCACACGAACGGACCTATGTAATTCAATGTGGCCGTTCACACAGCCGTTGTTTCAACGGACCGTGTGAAGGATTCGTGGGAAAGTAGGACATGTCCTATCTTTTCACGCATCCCTCCATAGACTCTCAACTATGGTGGATGCGTAATATCGCATCCCGCAGCGCTGAGCACGGATGCACCTCGGACTTGAAAAACAGCAGTTTTTCGCATCCGAGATGCTCTGCGTTTGTGTAATTCAGGCCTAAGGCTGATGTTGCCCTTGGTGAAAACGAGTTTAATTCCCCTGCTCTAAAGTAGTGTAAAAAAAAAATAAAAATTGGTAGCGCTGCGTCCGTAAAAGTCAGAACTATTATAATACAGCAGTATATAACAGGCACGGTGATCGCCATAAAAAAATATATATATAAAACACCAGAATCGCTGTTTTTTGGTCACCTTAGCTCTACAAAAAAAAATCATAAAAAAGTGATCAAAAAGTCATATGTACCAAAAAATGGAACCAATAAAAACCACAAGTCGTGCCGCAAAAAAATAAGTCCTCACACCACTCAATTGCCAAAAATTAGAAAAAGGTTTATGGCTTTCAGAATATTGCGACACAAATATTAGCTTCGATCCCCGCCATTAACCCCTTAAATGCAGCCGTCAAAAGCGATGGCTACATTTAAGGTGTTTGCAGCTCATCGACACCCCAGCAATGAAATCGCCAGGGTGTCAGTGGCTGCAATGGCAACCAGAGGCCTACTGACCTCCCGGTGTGCCTAGCACGGAAAACTTCCAGCCCCCACCCGGAAGCAGGGCCTGAAAGGCTTCCGTAGCCGCCGGCAAGATGGCGCCGGCTCAGGAGATGAGCCAGCGTCATCAGCGGTGGATATCAGCTGTATGTTACAGCTGACATCCACTTGTAATGGCAGGAACCGGAGCTAGCTCCGATACCTGCCATTAACCCCTCAGATGTATCGATCGGATGCGATCGCTGCATCTTTGTGGTTGCTAGCAGATCGCCAGCTGTGCCCTGCAATCGCACGACTGCCCGACTGCTATTATGACACCAGGAGACCTAACAATGGCCTCCTGTTTGCCATTACGTATGCCGATTAGGCCCCGCTTGGAGGCGAAGCCTAATCGGCTTGCTGTCAGTGAATGACTGACAGATCTAATACAATGCACTACGTAGGTAGTGCAATGTATTAGAAAAAAAATCTGACAGTTGAACCTTCAAGTCCTCTAGTGGGACTAAAGTAAAGTGTAAAAAAAATGTGGAAAAAAAGTTGTAAAAAATATAATAAAAGTTTTAAGTAATAAAACACAATCGCCCTTTTTCCCTTATCAAGTCCTTTGTTGATGAAAAAATAAATAAACCATACATATTTGGTATCGCCGCGACCGTAACGGCCTAAACTATAAAAATATTATGTTATTTATTCCATTTGGTGAACGGCGTAAAAAAAAAAAATGTAAAAATAATTCCAGAATTTCTGTTTTTTGGTCACTTTGCCCTACAAAAATTGAAATAAAAAGTGATCAAAAAGTCGCATGTATCCAAAAATGGTGCCTATAAAAACTATAGCTTGTCTCGAAAAAAACAAGCCCACATACAGCTCCGTCGACAAAAAAATGTAAAAGTTATGGTTCTCACAACATGGCGACAGAAAAAAAACATTCTATTTACAAAAGTAATTTTATTGTGCAAAAAGTTGTAAAAGTGCTATAAATTAGGTATCGCCGGAATCGTACTGGCCCGCAGGATAAAGTTAACATGTAATTTATAAAGTATGATGAATGCTGTATAAAAAAAACCCTAAAACAACTATGCCAGAATTGCTGTTTTTTGGTCACCGTGCCTCTCAAAAACTAGGATAAAAAGTCGCATGTACCCCAAAATGGTACCAGTAATAACTACAGCTCATCCCGCAAAAAAACAGCCCTCATACCACTATGTCTATGAAAAAATAAAATTAGTTAAGGCTTCAATAAGTTAGGAAATAAAAAATATGCAGTTGTGCAGATCAGAGGGGAACATTTCGTCTGTTTCAAGAGGCGATTTATCGGGGCCCTAAAATGGAACCAAGAAGGGCGGGGCCCAAACATATCTGCTAGAAGCGAGGGCGCCCATATAATACCAGGATAACACTTCCTAGCAAAATTCCCAAAAACTGCAAAGGTGCGGAGTGTGGACCAAAAGGGGGATAAGTAAAGACACCGTTTATCAGTGCGACACCGGCCTGTGCAGAAATGATTGCTTCACAGCGTAATACACATCTATGGATTATTTTATTGTTTACCCCATTATTATACCACCTGACTATGCCCCTGATGTACTCTGCCCAGCTTACATATGCCCCCACATTATAAACAGAAACACCAGTAATAGTCCAAAAAAAACTACTACCATGCAAAATCTACGCTTCAAAAGCCAAATGGTGCTCTCACCCATCTGAGCCCTACAGCAATGCCAAACAGCAGTTTACTTACACATATATGGTACCGCCATACCCGGGAGAACCCATTTAACAATTTTTGGGGTGTGTGTCTACAGTGGCATAAGCTGGGCACGACATACTTGCCACTGAATTGCCAATTCTGGGGAAAAATTTTAATTTTTACTTTGCATCATACGCAGCACATTTATTTATGGAAAAGACCTGTGGGGTGAAAATTCTCACTACACCCCTTAATAAATGCCTTGAGGGGTGTAGTTTCTAAAATGGGGTTTCTTTTATTAATTCCCATCTGAGCCTCTGCAATTGTGAACCAATTCTGTGTAAATCGCCAAATTAGGCCTCAATTTCGCATAGTATTCTCTCACCCCTGAGCCTTGTCAAATGTCCAGGCAAAAGATTATGGCCCCATGTAGGGTGATTCTAAAACCGGGAAACAGCATAATAATTAGAGAGCTTTCTTGTTATGGTGGCACAAGCTGGGCACGAGATATTGGCATATCTATGGAAAAAAATCCCATTTTGCACACTAATTTATGCAAAACACCTGCAGGGTTAACATGCTCACTACACCCCTAGGTGAATACCTTTCCAAAATGGGGGTCACTTTTGGGGGGTTTCCACTGTTTTGATCCCACAGGGGTTTTGCAAATGCTACATAGCGACCAGAAACCTATCCAGCAAAATCTGTACTCCGAAAGCAAAATGGCACTCCTTCCCTTCTGAGCCCTGCCGTGTGCCCAAAAATGAGTTTATAACCACATATTGGGTATTGCCATACTCGGGAGAAATTGCTTAACAAATGTTGGGGTTCTTTTTCTGCTTTATGTTTTGAGAAAATGAAAAGTTTTGCGCTAAAGCTACGTCTTATTGGAAAAAATAAATATATATTTTCACTGCCCAATTCAAATAAAATCTATGAATCAGCTGTGGGGTCAAAATGCTCACTACACCCCTAGATGAATTCATCAAGGGGTGTAGTATCACAAATGGAGTCCCTTTTGGGTAGTTTCCGCTGTACTGGTACCTTAGGGGCTTTGCAAAAGCGACATGGTGTCAAGAAACCAATCCAGCAAAATCTGTGCTCCAAAAGCCAAATGCCACTCCTTCTCTTCTGTTCCTTGCCTTGTGCTCAAACAGCAGTTTATGACCACATATGGGGTATTTCCGTACTCCAGAGAAGTTGCTTTACAAAAGTTGGGGTTCTTTTTTTCCTTTATTTGTTGAGAAAATTAAAAATTTTGAGCTAAGGCTTTAATGACGGGGTGGGGAGACAGACAGGTGAGCCCTAATCTACCCGCCACTCAGTCCCTGCCTACTTGCAACGGCCCGTGCTAGGCGACGGCGTACAACTGGGCGACGATCCCTACTCTTACTATGTGCACGACAGACAAGGGTACAAAGAAGCAAAGGGAAAAGGTGCAGATGCCCACGGCAACACCGTGAGCTATAAGAGTAGTGAACGAGCCGAGTCAAACCAGGAGTGTACGAGGTACCAAACGTAGAGCAAGAGAGTAGTCAGTCAAGCCAGGGTCAATATGAAGCAGAGGACAAATAGTTCAAGCAGCAGCAGCAGAGCCAGGAAACAAGCAGAATCACAGGCAAAGGAGAAGCAGGAAATGAAGGTATAAATAGACAGAGGGCGGGAGCTAGCTCCGTCTGGCCATGCTGTGATAGGCTCTCCCACTCCTCAGCCTCCCAGCCTGAGTGGTAGAAGAAGTAGTCACTCTATCAGACTTAGGAGCAGGTGCAGACTGACTAACCACGGGCGTCGACACAGAAGCTGTGTCTGGCAGATCCTTTACAGTCTTATTGAAGAAAAAGGATTGTTTTTATTTTCACTGCCCAATTCTAATAAATTCTATGAAATACCTGTGGGGTCAAAATGCTCAATACACCCCTAGATGAATTCTTAAAGGGGTATAGTTTCCAAAATGGAGTGACTTTATGGGTGTTTTCATTGTTTTGTCCCCTCAGGGGCTCTGCAAATGTGACATGGCCTCCACAAACCATTCCTGCTAAATTTGAGCTCCAAAAGCCAAATGGCGCTCTTTCCTTTCTAAACCCTGTGTCCAAACAGCCGCTTATTACCACATATGAGGTACTGTTTTACTCGGGAGAAATTGCTTTACAAATTTTGCAGTGCTTTTTCTCCTTTAGTCCTTGTGGAAATGAGAAAAAATCTGCTAAACCTACATTTTCCTACCTACAATTTAAATTTTTCCTTAAGGTGTGTAGTTTCCCAAATGGGGTCACTTTTGTGGGATTTCCACTGTTTTGGCACCGCAAGAGCCCTTCAAAGCCGACATGGTGCCTAAAATATATTCTAATAAAAAGGAGGCTCAAAATCCTCTAGGTACTACTTTGCTTCTGAGGACGGTGCTTCAGTCCATTAGCACACTAGGGCCACATGTGGGCTATTTCCTTAAACTGCAGAACCTGGGCAATAAATATTGAGTTGCGTTTCTCTGGTAAAACTTTGTGTTACAAAAAAATTGATTAAAAATTAATTTCTGCAACAACAAAAAATTTAATTTGTAAATTTCACCTCTAATTACTGTGAAACGTTTAAAGGGTTAAGAAACTTTCTAAATGCTGTTTTGAATACTTTGAGGGGTGAAGTTTTTAAAATGGGCTGACTTTTTGGAGGTTTTTAATATATAAGGTCCTAAAAGCCACTTCACAACTGAACTGGCCCCTGAAAAAATAGACTTTTGAAATTTTCTTGAAAATGTGAGAAATTGCTGCTAAAGTTCTAAGCCTTGTAACGTCATAGAAAAATAAAATGATGTTTAAAAAACAATGTCAATCAAATGTAGACATATGGGGGATGTTAATTAGTAATTATTTTGTGTGGTATAACTTATCTGTCTTACAAGCAGATACATTTAAATTTAGAAAAATGCTAATTTTTGCAATTTCTTGCAAAATTTGGGTGTTTTTCACATTTAAGCACTGAATGTATCGAGCAAATTTTGCCAGTAAGATAAAGTCCAATTTGTCACGAGAAAACAGTCTCAGAATCCCTTCGATAGGTTAAAGCATTACGAAGTTATTACCACATAAAGTGAAACGTCAGATTTGAAAAATGAGGCTCTGTCAGGAAGGTCAAAAGTGGCTAAAGAGGGAAGGGGTTAAATAGTGCTAATAGAAAATACATCTGCACTCGCAAAGAATAAGCCCTCATATGGCTATGTCAGGGGGAAAATAAAAAAGTTGCGGCTCTTGGAAGGCGCTGAGTGAAAAATGAAAACTACAAAATAATAACTGATCCGCCCTCTCCCAGTTAACAAGCTGCAGCTGTGTAGGCCACCAATTGATGCCCCTGAGTTGAGAGACTGTATGCATATGACAATGTATAACAAACTGGTAGTCTAGATAATTAAATAAACCCCTTAGAAATTAACCACCAACACTTAACTTCTTTGAATGTGGGGTTGACCCGGGGGTCGGCCACAGCTTTATTAAATTGAATAAATAATGAAATAAAATTTTGTTAACCTTATCAAAATATCAAAACTCTAAATGACCTTAACCAAAGGTCAATGAAAAACCCGTTAGCCTGCCTATTCCAAGGACATGTAGGTAAATACCCTTCTAATACCGCCATAAGGTGTCCGTATAATTCCCTTACCTACACGGCTCACTGACCCCCCCCAACAAAAACAAGGTCTGCTCTACCCCATCCTGCAACCCAGACAAGAAAATGTCCAGCCCAATATCAGTCAAATGCACTCCGTCCGGCAACAACAATCCCCTGTTGTCACCCTCCAACTCCCGATGGCAAATAACCACTCCACACCTGGCTCGGACTAAGCGAGACACCCTCGTATTTATGAGGCGCCTGCCCCTCTCTATGGCATTAACATCCCTCGCGCCATGCCACACCAACCGAGGAACAATTTCAGACCACACAAGCACTAACCATGGGAAAAAGGAATCAAACCTCTCCAAATCTGAATGAATAAGCGAAATTAACTTCATCAAACGAACCGAACACAAATCATTTCCACCCAAATGCAAGACCAAAACTGTTGGCACAAGCTGATGCCAGCTGATGTCGACCATTCGGGCAGAGCCTGCAACCAGCGCAGGCCATGGAGGCCTCTCCAGTAGACTTTGGCATTTCCAAAGCCCAATGACCGTTCTCCAGGTCGGATGGCAACCCAGCGCTCCACCCAGAATACAAATTAGTGCCCGAGAATCCACACCGAGGGCCGGGAACCTAAAAAAAATATTGAATTAACGCAAAATAAGATCAAGACGAACATAACCATCAAAACAATCCAATCGCCACCGACCAATGTGTTTCACTACCGCATCAGATAACCCCAGCTCACTAACCATCGTAGCCTCCCCGATTCTCAAAGAATTATTCCCATACTCACCTGGGGGTTTACCCACGTGCACTATTCCCCTCTGAAAAATAGATTAAAATTGAAACCACGTAAGGGGCCTGCCATCTAAATGCGATAAAAACTGAACACCTAGTCTCCCAGGAAAGCCGACACCGCCGCAACCAGACAGGCCTCACCCGAAGCAAAACCCAACAACCCCGCCCAAAGACATCCGTATTAGAGTGAAGTATCCGTAAACGAACTCCCACGGAGGAAACCACGACTTCCTCAAGCAGGAGGCCACCGGGGCGAGTCATCCCCATAGGAACCAGCTCAGAAATACGCAAAGCACCGAAAAAACACAACGAAAAAGCCACGGAAAATAAAACTGATTCATAAGGGGAAGAACAAACCGACGGTAGAGCCGCAATCAGCTGTTTTAATAAAGAAAAAGACACCGGCCTACGCGACTCCCTCCTCGAAGCCAATTTTTTCAAACCCTTTAATGCTTGAAAAATTAAAAAGGACTTCGTAACATCCGACCAACCCCGCAATTTGGAAAAGAAGGCGATGCCGGCAAGACCCCTTTGAGCCACCATGCCCGACACTCCACGCTCACGCAAAGCAACAGTTACTCAAGTGTAACAGTTGATGCAGCACAGGATCCTGCCCCAAATGTCTATCCCCAGCAGCACTTAATCATTCCTTCCACACATTAACGTAAGTAGCCCAGGTAGAGGGCACAAGGGACAACCTCACCAACAGAAGTAGCTCCAATCCAGCAGCCTCCTTAAGAAGTCCGGACATCTGGTCCCTTCCAGATCCGCCTGCGGGCAAAGGGAACGAAAAACCTGCCAATTAAAACGAGACAAGGAATCAGCAACGACATTATGGACACCTGGAATGTGGCGAGCCCGAAGCTGAATGTTACATTGCAAACAACGCAACACCAGGTGGGAAAGCAAAGCCAGAACCGGACCTGAGGAAGAAGTAAGACGATTAACTGCAAAAACACTCATATTATCAGAACAATTGGAAAGCACCTCCCACCACAAGTCAACAGCGACGACTATAGGGAAAAGTTCCAACAACGTCAAGTTCGCACACCATCCCTTGGACCGCCACGAATCAGGCCTCAGCACACCATGCCAAACCAAGTACTGCGCCAAAACTCACCGCGGTATCAGTAAACAATTCCAGGTCAGCACTGGAAATAGGAGGCGCCCTCTAACACGTATGACCATTATAATCCTCCAGAAAGGTACGCCAGACGCGTAAGTTAGCCTTAATGGAACTAGAGATTCGCACATGATGTGATAGATGGCACTGAAACACCGGCTGTAGCCATTGACAGCCGCCTGGAAAACACCCGACCCATAGGCATAATCCGACACGCAAAAACCAACAAACCCAATAATGACTGAATCTGACGCAATTCCAACTTACAGGAAGACAAGGCCAAGTCCAACACCGAACGTAGCTTCACGACCTTCTCCACCGGAAGGCAATAAAACCATGGCACAGGAATCAATTTAGATACTCAAGAAACACAACACCGTCGCAGGGCCCTCTGTCATTTCCTCAGAGAGAGGGACCCCAAAACGCTGAGAAATAAAATTAAAGGATTTCAACAAAAACTGACACTGCTCAGAAGAAGAGGGGCCGACAAACAAAAAATCATCCAAGTAATTGGTCACCGATCAATAACCCGTAATGTCCTGCACCACCCACTCTAAAAAGGAGCTAAACACTTCAAAATAATAACAAGAAATCGAGCATCCCATGGGCAAACATATGTCGTAATAGAAAAACTCCTCCAAAGGACAGCCCAACAAATTAAAACAATCCGCGTGAACGGGCAACAAACGAAAAGCGGACGCAATATCAGACTTAGCCATACGGGCACCCACCAACTCGATCAAAAGAAACATATGACACTGTTGCGAGCTCACTACTAATGCCATCATTCACCGACCGTCCTCTGGGATAAGAAAGATGATGAATGAGGCGAAACATACCGGGTTCCTTCTTAGGAACCACACCCAGCGGGGACACCGGAAGGTTAGAAAAAGGCAAATCAGAAAAAGGGGCGGCCAAGCTCGACTTCTTTCAGGAAACTCCAAAGCCGATTTCAAATTCCAAGACAAAACCGGGGCGGCCTACATCGTAAAAGGAATGAAGAAACCATAACAAAATCCAACTCTAAGCAGGGCGGCTTTCACCTTCTTGGGGTACCGGTCTAACCACGGGAGCATCACTGACAAGCGCACCGGTGTCCTCCCCCCGACTAACACCTGCAGGTCGGGCGACTGCCGCAACCCACCGGGTGCATCTAACGGCGAAATGGGTTCCACCACAGGTCGAGCATTCATGCTTAAACTTACAGGAGGCGTAAAATCTGCAGTGCCCTTTATTAAAGAGCCAACAGGCACCCGGTCTATGTACACCCCCAACCCCAACACCGGCCCCCAAACCGGCAGAAGGTAAGGAGGCGGGTGCGGCTGGCTAAAATGAGCATTGCGACATCATAAGTCGGTGGCTTTGGTATCAGTTTGAGACAGCCTCCTCTGGAACTCCTCATCGTTCTGCCACCAAGCAGTACCAGCATGCGATCTATACGCACTGAAAATAGTATCAAGATAAACAAACAATTGACCCGCACAGTTGGGCCGACGCTGACTAAACACACCCCCCAAAATTGCAAAGGCCTGCATCCAATTATTAACTTTAGGCTTACTCAGAACGCCCCACTCAAAACGGTGCTCCTTATCAACTGTCGACGAATCGACCAACAAAAGGGACCAAATGTCAATGTAGTCATTCTTACATATTTTATCACATCGTCAGACACATGGGCTCCCAGGGGAGAAACACTACAGAAATAGGTATCTCTGAAAGCAGGTACCGAAGGCGTCAACGTGGAAGTGGAAGCCTCAACCATGGACTTCGCAACCATGGATTGTGACGACGGTACCATGGGCAAAGTAACGGTACCTGCCAAAAGAGATTGCACAGCAGACAGTAAATTAGCATCAGACATATCACCAGTTTTCCATGCCCGAAGGCAGTCAGAGTCACCATGTCTCAGAGTCACCATGTCCAGGAGAAGGCGCAGCAGCCGGTGCAGACGGAGCCACCACAGCAGGCGATGCCATTGGAACCGCAGAGGGCGCGGCCGGTGTAGGGGTCGCTATCCTCGGGGCCCCCGCAGAAGAGTGCCGACTCAGAGCATCATGGTCAGACCCACCACGATGGCTCCCACGACTGCCACCATCGGCACGCAAACTCCCACGAGAGACATCCGAGGAGTAGGATTCAGAAGGAGACCACCCATACCTCCGAGCGTGACACCTGCTGGAATGCCGGTACCGACTACGATGCGAGCCCCGGCGATGACGTGACCTGGACCTGCTACGCCACTGTAAACGTAGGAACCCCAAGCCCGAGAGGAGCCATCCCGCAATGAAGAGTGCGGGCCCACAGATGGAGGCACAGGCACAACTTCAGCGGGATGGGCCGCCGCCCGACGGAATGGGGACCTATGGGACCTGCCCAGGAAAAACAGCTCTCACCCGTTTTGCGACCCCTCATCTTCAGGCGATGAAAGTTCCAGCCACACCCCACTACGCTGCTCAGAACCCCTCTCCCTAAAACCATGCGCCCCTGCCCCATAATTCCCTCCACCCTCTGATGCCAATAGTAGGGGGGCACACTACCTGAAGGAGAAGCAGCAGCTACAGAAATAGAGGCCGAGGCTACGGCCAGCCTAAACCTTCCCAACCAGGAGGAGACTCGGACACCTGGCGTGGGAGGATTAATGTCCTCCACAATGGCCCCTGACACCTCCAAAAGCTGTTTTGCACCAGCGCCTGGGGAGGTAGCACGGACAGTGGGGGATGGGCGGAACTAACTGCGGCCCCCGGCCGCACTTTAACTGCATCAGAGGGGGACAGACGGGATGTTCGCGCTGAGTGCCGCCTACCAGTAGATGAAGGGGGAGCTGGTACCACAGCTTCCCTGAGGAGCGCCTGCAGCCAGTCACTCCCCTCCGCTGCCAGCGTAGAACGGATCGCCCACACAAGCTCCTGCCAGTCCATGTAAGAAAAAGTTCAGCCAAAAGAGGCTGATAAGAGAGGGGAGGGGAACTATATACTCTCCATATTAGTATAAACCATCCCTCCTACACTACCCATAGGCCCTCCCACTCCTAGAATAGCTGACTCATTGTTAGCATAGGAGGGAGGGAAGACCCCTCCTACACTACCTCTCCATAATTAACCCCTTTACCAGCAACAGTCCAAGGCTCAGCGGCTAATACGCCTGTGAGACTCCAAGGAATGTTTAAAATGGAAGGCAGCGGCTGCAATTTAGCAACTTCCAGCATAAGGCCCTGTTCACACTGAGTTTTTTTACGTGTTTTTTGCTGCGGGAACCGCAGCAAAAAACAGCCGAGAATGCCTCTCATTGATTTCAATGGGTGGTAGAGGTGTTTTTTTCCCATGAGCGGAAAAAAACGCTTATGGGAAAAAGAAGTGACATGCTCTATCTTGATGCGTTTTCCGCCTCAAAAACCCCAATGAAATCAATAGGAGATAAAAAAAAAAGTGGCGCCGTGGTTTTTTCCCTTGTCGAAAAGATGGTAAAAAAACACGACAAAATTCGCAAAAAAACACCTGTGGTGCAAAACCACTTTAAAAAAAAATGGTGCTGATTTTTACAGGCAGAATTTTCTGCCTGCAAAGAAACTCCATGTGAACAGGGCCTTACACTTTGGCCTGGATACATGGAATGTCCCTTCCACACTCACTTACTTTGCAACAAACAAACACTCGCTCGCCAGCAAAGAGAGTTATTATGTTACTTTGTTACCTGGGCACATAGCGAACCGTGGAAGAAGATGTCAGCAACGCTTGTGGCTGTTTCATTGCATTTCCGTTTTGTAGGCTTCTGTCTCTCTCTTGTGGACAGCAGAAGGGGGGTAATTAGGAGCATAGTGGCCTGGTCCAAAACAAAATGGAGACTGACTGATACTGTGAGGCTTATTGGACCTTTGCATAGATGGAACACTGCGCATGTCACAATGAATCTCTCAGCAGGCACAGGTCATGACCCAATAAAGGGACCTCAGCCAACCAGGGGCTTCATCGTGACACGCGCAGTGTTCCATCTATGCAAAGTCCCAATGAGTCTCAGAGTATCAGTCAGTCTCCATTTTGTTTTGGACCAGACCACTCGTGCTCCTTGCCAGCCGCCTTCTGCTGCCCAGAAGATTGAGACAGCAGCCTACAAAACGAAAATGAACCAGTCACAATCATTGCTGACATCTTCTTATATGGTACTATGCATCCAGATAACATAGTAGGTGTGCAGGCAAGTGTTTTTTGTAAGGTAGGTGAGTGTTAAGTAAATTAATATGAGCGCTGCATCTATGCAACAGTCCCAGGCCCAGTGGCTAATATGCCTGTGAGCCTCCAAGGTATCGCAGGTTCCCGATGGCTGCTTTGGCAATTGGATGCCTAACAATGATCTCCTGTCTGCCAAGTACAGAGGCGGGGACTAAAAGGCCTCCAATTGCAAAAAGATGATGGCACAGAAACCGAGCCTGCGCCATAAGCCGCCGGTGTCAGCTGTATGTTACAGCTGACACCCTGCTGTAACGGCAGGGAGCAGAGCTAGCTCTGCTCCCTGCCATTAACCACTAGGTGCTGTGAACAAACAAACGTGATCATGGCATCTTAGAAATTGTAAACAATCGGCATCACCGCAATGCCGATGGTTGCTATGGCAACCGGAGACCTAACAATGGCCTCCTGGTCTGCCACCTACATAAAGCCCATTAGGCCCCGCCTGGAGGTGGAGCCTAATGTGCTTGCTGTCAGTGAATGACTAACAGCTCTAATGCATTGCACTATGTGGGTAGTGTAATGCATTAGAATAAAGATCAGAGATGCAGGCCTTTAAGTCCCCTAGTGGGACAAAAAAAAACAATTCAAAAAAGTTTATAAAAATTTTGTACAAAAGTATAAAAATAAAAGTTATATGTTGAACAAACTAAAACTTTATTTTTTCTGCGTAGTGAATACCGCAAAAACAAATAAAAAAATGCCAGAATCACTATTTTTTGGTCACCACCCCTTCCAAAACATAGAATAAAAAGTGATCAAAAAGTCTGGAAAAAAATCTAAAAGTGGCCCCATGTTGTGGTTGGGGCCAGCCCAAGTAGGTGGAGTCAGCAAACCATTAGCTATAGCCACATTGATGATAGATCTAATAATGCAACCTTATTATCATTGTCAGCATTGGGCTCTGTTCACATCTGCATTGGTCGCTCTTAGGGTATGTTCACACGGCCAAATTTCAGACGTATACGAGGCGTATTATGCCTCGTTTTACGTCTGAAAATATGGCTACAATACGTCGGCAAACATCTGCCCATTCATTTGAATGGGTTTGCCGACGTACTGTGCAGACGACCTGTTATTTACGAGTCGTCGTTTGACAGCTGTCAAACGACGACCCGTAAATTTACTGCCTCGGCAAAGAAGTGCAGGGCACTTCTTTGCCACGTAATTTGAGCCGTTCTTCATTGAAATCAATGAAGCACGGCTCAAGGTTTACGAGCGTCTCAGACGCCTCGTAAATTACGAGGAGGAGCTTTTACGTGTGAAACGAGGCAGCTGTTAACAGTCTGTCTTTTCACACGTAACTGCCTCTCAGCGTGTGAACATACCCTTAGGCGGCTTTCACACCACAGTATTTCTATTAATATAATGTATGTGCTGATAAAGCTCCCAGGAGATGCATTAAACTTTTTAAAAAACGGTTGTCTCTGCTGTCCGTCCTCCATAGGCGCTCATGTTAAAAAAAAAAAGCACATACAAATGCATGGAATAGCGCAGCCTTCAAAGCTATTCCACACAGCAAAAAAAGTTTTTCACATACAGTAAATTTATATAAATACCATGGTGTGAAAGAAGCCTTAGACGCTTCCACTGCAAGTAAAAAAGCAAATCGTGACCAAAATAGTGCAGCATGCTGCGTTACTTTGTCCGCTAAAATGCCAGGCAGCAAGTGGTAGAGGTACTATGGGGAACAGAAGGGGGCAGGGGGGTCTCATGGGGTGCAGGAGACACTGAAGAGGATATTGCGGGGGAGAGGGGCCTACTAGGAGGCGGAGATTAAGTTGGAGGGAGGGTGTAGGTGAAAGCTTGGCCTTATTTAGAGTTGATGCTGCCTTGAGTGCTGATGCCCCCTATAACTCCTGACGTTACGGAAACAGCGTAGCTCTGACATTGCTGCTCCAGCACTTGACCCAGGAAATGTAAGTATAATAACTGCTTTGCTTTATTTATGTGTTGCTAATTATTTATTTTTTCGACCGGTTCGGTTGTTGAACTACTTTGGATTTGAGGACCACTTCAATGGTTAACGAGGGTTGTGTGTTTTTTTATTTCAATAAATTATTCTCTTTAATGTCTGTTTTTTTAACTATATTACTACTGCCTTCGTAATGGCCACTCTCTGACAGCGTGCACTACTAAGGAGGGGCTTAGTGTTAGCCGGAAAAAAGGCTAACACTAACCCCCATTATTACCCCGATACCCACCGCTACCAGGGGTACTGGGAAGAGTCGGCTATAATCCAGTACCCAACCATCTGTAGCGATGGTCGGGAATCAGGGCGGCCGCTGGTATTATTAGGCTGGGAAGGGCCAAAAAAAGGGGCCCTTCCCACCCTGGTAACACTAGCCTGCTGCTGCTATGTTGTCTCAGTCTGGTTATGAAAATGTGGGGGATCCACATTGTTCATAACCAGCCATATACAATAAAGCAGCCGCAGCCAGCATTACCAGGGTGGGAATGGCCACAATTGTTAGCCCTTCCCAGCCTCATAACACCAGCCTGCAGCTGCCCCGGTGCCAGACCATCACTACAGATTGTCAGGTACTGGATTGTACCCAGCTCTTCCCGATACCCCTGGTGGCGGTGGGTACAGGGGTAATAATGGGGGGGTTACTGCTAGCCTTTTTACTGGCTAATACTAAGACCCGCCGTAGTAATGGACGTTGTCAAACAGACAATTGGCATTACTAAGGTCCTAATAAAGTATTTAAAAAAAACACAGAGACATAAGAAAATATTTTTTTATTGAAATAAACCAAAACAAAGTAGATCATCGCAGTAGTCCACTGAATCTACGATGTAGTCCAACGAATCTAGGATGTAGTCCAATAGGTCCAGCGGAACCTGCAAAACCCAAAAAATAAAGTTCGTAATATAAAAAATAAAAACACTTATACTCACCTACCAGTGGCAGATCATCATATGGGTGGTTTGGGGCGGCTGCCCGGGGCCCAGGGTTCCCAGGGGGCCTATGGCCCGAACCGCACATCATTTTAAAAAATCAGTATTGCAGCGCGCTGGCGCCGCTAATGTGGAGGAGGGGCAGGGAGAGCAATAGAAGGGGCGGACAGGGAGGGTATAGCCCTGCTGCTGATGGGGAGTTCAGGGCCGCACCGTCCGGTCTGCTGCCTCTATGAGGGGGCGGCAGTGCAACTTAAGCCAGCCACCGTCACCACCCCCTTCTGCGCTAATTATACCTGCGTCTATAGGACGCAGGTACAATTACATGCATAAGCGCTCAATGACCAGGTACGTTCCGTGCCCGACCATTCAGCGCCTTACAATGACGCTGATTGGCAGGGCAGAATGACTTGTCCCGCCAATAAGCGACTTTCAACGACGTTAGCGGCTTCCATTGTTGAAAGGTGCTGTTTGGCGGGGCAAGTCATTCTTCCCTGCCAATCAACGCCTTTCAAAGACACTAGCGGCACGATGACATTATCGCGCCACTTCCGTTGTTGAAGGGCGCTGATTGACGTGGCAAGTCATTCTGCCCTGCTGATCAGCGCCTTTCAACAACGCAAACGAAAATGACATCATCGCGCAGCTTGCGTCATTCAGCCCCAGCAGACCTGCTCAGAAGAGAGCAGGCCTGCATTGATACAGGACAGCGGAGGAACGGGATCAAGTTGAGTATGTCAAGGTTTTTTTTTCACTTAAAACTGTGAGTGGCATTATCTAGGGGGGCACTATATGTGGGGCACAATCTACAGGGGAGGCTTTATGTGGGACACAATCTATAGGGGGGCTATATGTAGGGCACTATTTATAGGGGGGCCTATATGTGGGGCACTACATACAAGGGATGCTATACGTAGGGCGCTATCAACAGGGGGCTATATGTAGAGCGCTATCTACAGGGGGGGAACATGTGGAGCACTATCTACGGGGGGCTATATGTGGGCCACTAACTACAGGGGGCTGTATGTGGGGCACTATCTACAGGCGGCTGTATGTGGGGCACTATCTACAGGGGGCTCTATGGGGGGCACTATCTACAGGGGGATCTGAGGGGGCACTATCCACAGGGGGCACTATGGGGGCAATATCTACAGGGAGCACTGTGTGTGTGTGGGACACAGTGTATGGTGCTATTATAATCAGGGACACAGTGTATTGTCCTATTATATTTAGGGGTGCAGTGTGCGGCACCTTGAGAATTTTATCTTTGTTTACACGTGCATAAATGTTTGAAAAGTGGGAAGCTGAAGACATCTGAGCGGCAAACTGCAGAAATGGGTCGTGGCCGGGAGAAGTCATCATAGAGGTCTGGACCGGATGGAGAAGAAAAGAGAAAAAGAACAACTAAAATCTGAAAATACGTCACCGGTGAGTCACTTAATGTAAATGTTTATTCTGTTTCTAATCATTTCTGTAGTCACTATATGATATGCAGCGAGATGATGGGTGGTATGATTTTTTTGGGGGAAACAGTAACTCCCAGCTATCCTTACCATTGTTCGGGTCATGCTGGGAGCTGTAGTTTTATGCTGTACAAAACTATATGGCAGGGGTTCCCCTAAATTGGGCTGTATTTGTGCTGGTGTTGTATTTATGTGCTGAGCTTCGTTCTGGTGATGTATTTATGTACTGAGCTTGGTTCTTGTGCTGTATATATACACTGAGCTTTGTTCTGGTGCTGTATATATGTTACTGAGCTTGGTTCTGGTGCTGTATTTATGTACTGAGCTTGTTCTGGTGCTGTATATATGTACTGAGTTTGGTTCTGGGTGCTGTATTTATGTACTGAACTTGGTTCTGGTGTTATATTTATGTACTGAGCTTTGTTCTGGTGCTGTATATATGTACTGAGCTTGTTTCTGGTGCTGTATATACGTACTGAGATTGTTTCTGGTGCTGTATATATGTATGAGGTTGGTTCTGGTGCTCTATGTATGTACTGAGCTTGGTTCTGGAGCCATATATGTCAGAACTTGGTTCTGATGTTGTAATTGGGGTCATGGGGCAGTGCCGCTATCCTGAAAAGTCACATAGTCCTGACTCCAAACCCACCTGTCCATGCTTGATTGACATCCCCCTGGCTGTTATACATCACTACCAGTCTCCTCCAACTTTATCGGATGTGCCATTGCCTTGTACTACTTGGGGACGCACCGTGCAGCGAGGTGTACTCTGCCCGGTTGCACCGCGCATGCCAGTACAAGGCAACGACGCATCTGCAAGAGTTGGAGGCGGCTGAAAGTGATGTAGAACAGTCAGGGGGATGTCAATCAAAATCTGGGGGGCGCCATTTGAATTTTCGCTTCAGGTAGCAGAAAAGCTAGAATCGGCCCTGGGGGAGGGATACAATTTGAAGGGGACGGGATAGGGCTAGCAGACGTGTGTCACGATAGGCACGTCTGCTTGTGGTAGAAGTTAGAACACGCCTCTCTAATGATGCACGCACCGCCAGAGAGGAACAGGAAAGCAGGGCGGTGGTCATGCGGTGAGGTTAGTGTGGTACTCGCCTCCTGCCCCAGCCAACTTTAAACTGATCGTCCGACGCTACAGAGGGATTAATTATACAGCAAGGGGGGGTCATTCTAACTCACTACAGAGGACTCTATGGGGGGATAATTATTTCCCCCCCATAGGGCACTCAGCAGTCAGACGCTCAACCCCCCCCTGCTGTATAATAAAAACTGAGGGCTCCATGGGGGATGGGGGGATTATTCCCCCCTTCATAGAGTCCTCTGCAGTCACTTATATGGTTAGACCCCCCTTTCAGTACAACACCCCCTTCCCATAGACCCCTCAGAAGTTACTAATATATTGCAAGGGAAGGTCAGATTGTCTATAGGGGGGTCTGAGCAACCAACTGCTGAGGTCTCTATGGGAGGGAAAGACGTCAGAGTAAGACAATCAGACCCCCCTATAGATCCCCCAGCAGTCAGTCAGACAGACAATCTGACCTCCCCTTGCAATATAATCCCTCCCCATACAGCTCTCAGTAGTTATTTTACTACAAGGGGAGGAATGTGTGACTACTTAAAGGGGTTTTCCCATGAGGGAAATTTATAACATATCCAGAGGATATGTCATAAATGTCAGATAGATGCGGGTCCCACCTCTGGGACCTGCACCTATCTCTAGAACGGGGCCCCCTAAACCCCGTTCTACCTCTTTCTGCTCTCGCTGCCACTTCCTGACTCCATGGTCGACAGTTATGACAACAGCGTAGCTCGCTGAGCTACGCTGTTTCCGTAAGTCCCATAGAACTGAATGGTAGTTACGGAAACAGCGTAGCTCGTATATTACGCTGCTTCCGTAACTGCCAATCACTACTATGAGAGTTACGTAAACGCTGTTTTCGTAACTCCCGACCATGAAGTCAGGAAGTGGATGAGAGACAGCGAGAGTAGAACGGGGTTTAGGGGGCCCCGTTCTAGAGATAGGTGCGGGTGCCAGAGGTGGGACCTGCCTCTATCTGACATTTATGACATATCCTGTGGATATGTCATAAATATCCCTAATGGGAAAACCCCTTTAAAGTGTAACTAAACTTTTGAAAAACTTCTGACATGTCATAGTAAAATGTTAGAAGTTTTGATCGGTGGGGGTTCAAACACTGAGACCCCACCAATCACTAAAACAAAGTGGCAGAGGTGCTCAGGTGACCGCTTCATTTCTGATCTGCTTTTGACGGAAAGCCGAGCAAGCGGTGTACGGACGTACACCACTCCGAGGAATGCCGATCAGAAACAAAGTGGCCCAGCATTCAACCGAGCTCTTCTGCCTCTTCACTTTAGCGATCGGTGGGGGTCTCAGGGTTCGGACCCCCCACCGATTCAAAGTTCTGACATATCACTATGACATGTCAAAAGTTTTTTTAAAGTTTAGTTACACTTTAGAGAGGTGTTACAATTTTTTATTATTATTATTATTATTATTATTATTATTTTTATTCATTTTTTCTTTAATAAAACAGTGTATCAGTATGTTTGTTGCAACTTTCTAAATACATTTTATTAAAAATTATTTTTACTTTTTAAGATACAGGTGATTTGTATGCTGTATACAGAGCAGCTGTATCTAGTGCTAAAACCTGTAACCGTCAGATCAGTGGCACTGACGGGTACAGTGTCAACGGGTTGGGGGGGTTGAATTGCGTGTGAGGGGAAAGGTGGGGGCCCAAGTTGTGTGAACAGCCCAGGGCCCATGGTACACTTAATCCACCACTGGCTGTGACTTAACATTTTGTATACTGCAGTTTGCTTGTTCTTATGGAGGACAGCAGGGAGATAATGGAAGAAACAGTGAATTTCAGTTAATGAAAGTTTTAGGGAAATTTTATTAGATTTACAAGACTAGATAATTAATAAAGAGAACTTTATAACTGGAGGTACAATTTGAAGAGCACAGCTCTAATTTTTTTTTTCTAGTTGGACGCAACCAGTACAAATTTTTGCCTTTAATATATCTTACTATCACCTGAATATCTCACCACCAGGGCCCTGTTCCCAGTGTTTCTGGATTGCCCCATTACCCAAGATTATGAGTAAAGAGATAATCACAGCACACTCTTAAGAAATACTTGCATAAAGCAATATTTATTCAACTCTTGAATCAACGTGTGGTATTAATAAAGATCAACACTCTAAAGGCCCTTTTACACTGGCCGACAGTCGGCCGGTGCAGCGAGCGCCAATCAATGAGACATCGTTGATCAGCGCTCGTTTGCTCCAGTCACACGGAGCTATGGATGGGGACGTGCAGTCGTTATTCCGATTGCTCGTCCCCATCCATTATTATCATGTCGGCAGCGCGTCTCCCTGTTTACATAGGGTGATGTGCTGACGACAACGATATTTTAGTTTTTAAAACGATACGACCAGCAGATGATCGAGTGTTTGCTCGTTCATCTGTTGATCGCTGCCCTGTTTACACAGGGCAATTATCGGCAACGAATGTTCTATGAACGCCCATCTGCCCCATAATTGCCCAGTGTAAAACTTAAGCAAAACTTAAGTTGCTGTAAATGAAAAACAGGGTTTTACTGACCAAATACTACCAGTAAACAATGTAAAATAACCAATTGTGGTAGGGGTAAGAAAAGATATGGGATAAGGACATAAATATAACAACGATCAATAAAATAATAAGGAAAAAAACTCAAAGGTGAAAACTCCAGAAAATGTCTAATGAACTTGATACTGGGCTGCATTCATTCATCATATCCTATCAGAAAATGTACAGAGTAAGCTCTAGGTTAACAGCACATAGATATAAGCGTGCAACGGAGATCCTATGGGTAGGTATATTGAGCAGAAGATTGCTCATTCCCTTATATCTTATAGCAGCACAATAATGGGGTATCTCTGCCTCTGTGAACTAGTAAGACAGATAGAGTTTTGAATTTAATCAAACTAATTATCTAGAGTCTCCTCCCTACATAAGGACATCTAGCACCTCCTATCATGTGTTTCTTTCTGTCCTGTGGACTTGGACAAGATGGGTTTGCACTGCTTGTTTGCATTGTGTTACTGTATTTATTTGTTATGCTTAACCCCTTCAGGACCAAGCTCATTTTGGCCTTCAGGACCAGACCCATTTTTTCAAATCTGACATATATCACTTTATGTGGTAATAACTCCGGAACGCTTTTACCTATCAAAGCGATTCTGAGATTGTTTTCTCGTGACACATTGGACTTTATGATAGTGGAAAAATTTGCTCGATAAATTCAATATTTACCAGTGAAAAACACCCAAATTTTGTGAAAAATTGCAAAAATTAGCATTTTTCTAAATGTAAATGTATCTGCTTGTAAGACAGGCCGTTATACCACACAAAATTGTTGCTAATTAACATCCCCCATATGTCTACTTTAGATTGGCATCGTTTTTTGAACGTCCTTTTTTTTTCTATGACGTCACAAGGCTTAGAACTTTAGCAGCAATTTCTCACATTTTCAAGAAAATTTCAAAAGGCTATTTTTACAGGGGCCAGTTCAGTTGTGAAGCGGCTTTTAGGGCCTTATATATTAGAAACCGCCAAAAAGTCACCACATTTTAAAATCTTCACCCCTCAAAGTATTCAAAACAGCATTTAGAAAGTTTCTTAACCCTTTAAACGTTTCACAGGAATTAAAGCAACGTAGAGGTGAAATTTTCAAATTTCATTTTTTTTTGCAGAAATTCATTTTTAATCTATTTTTTTTGTAACACAGAAAGTTTTACCAGAGAAACGCAACTCAATATTTATTGCCCAGATTCTGCAGTTTTTAGAAATATCCCACATGTGGCCCTAGTGCGGTAATGGACTGAAGCACCGGCCTCAGAAGCAAAGGAGCACCTAGAGGATTTTGGGCCTCCTTTTTATTAGAAAATATTTTAGGCACCATGTCAGGTTTCAAGGGCTCTTTCGGTGCCAAAACAGTGAAAATCCCCCAAAAGTGACCCCATTTGGGAAACTACACCCCTTGAGGAAATTATCTAGGGGTATAGTGAGCATTTTGACCCCGCAGGTTTTTTTGCAGAAGTTATTGGAAGTAGGCCGTGAAAATAAAAATCGTCATTCTTTCAAAGATAATGTAGGTTTAGCTAATTTTTTCTAATTTCCACGAGGACTAAAGGAGAAAAAGCACCACAACATTTGTAAAGAAATTTCTTCTGAGTAAAACAATACCCCACATGTGGTTATAAACGGATGTTTGGACACACAGCGGAGCTTAGAAGGGAAAGAGCGCTATTTGGCTTTTGGAGCTCAAATTTAGCAGGAATGGTTTGCGGAGGCCATGTCGCATTTGCAAAGCCCCTGAGGGGACAAAACAGTGAAAACGCCCAAAAAGTGACTCCATTGAGAAAACTACACCCCTTGAGGAATCCATCTAGGGGTGTAGTGAGCATTTTGCCCCCACAGGTGTTTCATAGATTTTATTAGAATTGGACAGTGAAAATAAAAAAAATCCTTTTTCTTCAATAAGACGTAGTTTTAGCTCCAAATTTTTAATTTTCTCAACAAATAAAGGAAAAAAAGAACTCCAACGTTTGTAAAGCAACTTCTCTGGAGTACGGCAATACCCCACACGTGGTCATAAAATGCTGTTTGGGCACACGGCAGGGCTCGGAAGGGACGGAGCGCCATTTGCTTTTGTTGTACAGATTTTGCTGCATTTGGTTTCTGGGCGCTATGTTGCATTTGCAAAGTCCCTGTGGGACCAAAACAGTGGATCCCACCCAGAAGTGACCCCATTTTGGAAAGAACACCCTCAAGGTATTCACCTAGGGGTGTAGTGAGCATGTTAACCCCACAGGTGTTTTGCAGAAATTCGTGTGCACACGATGTGGGAGAATGAAAATGGGAATTTTTCCTTAGATACGCCAATATGTGGTGCCCAGCTTGTGCCACCATAACAAGACAGCTCTCAATTATTATACGGTGTTTCCCTGTTTTAGAATCACCCTACATGTGGCCCTAATCTTTTGCCTGGACATTCGACAGGGCTCAGGAGTGAAAGAGTACCATGTAAAATTGAGGCCTAATTTGGTGACATATAAAGTATTCACAATTGCAGAGGCTTTGATGTGAAATAATAAAAGAAACCCCTGAGAAGTGACCCCATTTTGGAAACTGCACCCCTCAAGGCATTTATTAAGAGGTGTAGTGAGCATTTTCACCCCACGTGTCTTTTCCATAAATTATTGCGCTGCGGAAGGTACAAATTAAAAATTTTCCCTAGATATGCCAAATCAGTGTCAAATATGTTGTGCCCAGCTTGTGCCACTGGGGACACACACCCAAAAATTGTTAAAAGGGTTCTCTCGGGTATGGTGATGCCATATATGTGGAAGTAAACTGCTGTTTGGGCACACTGTAGGGCTCAGATGGGTGGGAGCGCCATTTGGGTTTTGGAGTGTGGAATTTGCTTGGTAATAGTTTTGTTTGGAGTATCACTGTTGTTTCCGTTTATAATGTGGGGCATATCTGAGTTGGGCAGAGTACATCAGGGGCATAGTCAGGTGGTATAATAATAAGGTAAAAAAAATAATAAAATGATCCATAGATGTGTGTTACGCTGTGATCGATCCTGTCTGCACAGGCCGGTGTCGCACTGATAACTGGCGTCCTTCCTTATCCCCCTTTTGGTCCACACTCCGCACCTTTGCAATTTGGGGAATTTTGCCGGGAAAGCGTTTTCCTGGTATAATACGGGCACCGTCGCTTCCAGCGGATATGTTTGGGCCCTCCCCTTCCTGGTCCCCTAATTTTAGTGCCTTGATACATCGCCTTTTGAAACAGAAGAAACGTTCCCCTCGGGCCTTCACAACTGGATAATTTTCTTTCCTGAATTATTGGAGCCTTAACTTATTTTATTTTTTCATAGACGTAGTGGTATGAGGGCTCTTTTTTTTACGGGACGAGCTGTAGCTTTTATTGGTACATATTGGGGTACAATCAACTTTTTGATCACTTGTTATCCTTTTTTTGGGAGGCAAGGTGACAAAAAAAACAGAAATTCTGCCATAGTTTTTTTAGTTGTTTTTTTTTTATACAGCGTTCAACATGCGTTATAAACTACATGTTACCTTCATTCTGCGGGTCAGTACGATTCCGGCGATACCAAATTTATAGAACTTTTTTATAACTTTTTGCACAATAAAATTACTTTTGGAAAGAGAATGTATTTTTTCTGTCGCCAAGTTGTGAGAGCCATAACTTTTACATTTTTTCGTCGATGGAGCTGTGTGACGGCTTGTTTTTTGCAAGACGAGGTATAGATTTTATCGGTACCATTTTTGGATACATGCGACTTTTTGATCACTTTTTATTTCAATTTTTGGAAGACCGTGACAAAAAAAACAGTAATTATGGCAGTTTTTGAGTTTTTTTTTTACGGCGTTCACTGCGCTGGATAAATAACATAATATTTTTATAGTTCAGGTCGTTACGGTCGCAGCGATACCAAATATGTATGGCTTTATTATTTTTTTCTATAATAAATGACTTGATAAGTGAAAAAGGGAGATTGTGTTTTGTGTTATTATTTGAAACTTTTATTGTATGTTTTACAACTTTTATTTTTACTTTTTTTACTTTTTTTTTTACACTTTTCTTTAGTCCCACTAGGGGACTTGAATGTCCAACTGTTTGTTTGATGTTCTAATACATTGCACTACCTATGTAGTGCAATGTATTGGAACTGTCAGTTGTTCACTGACAGCAAGCCAATCAGGCTCCGCCTCTGGGCGGGGCCTAATCAGCTTACGTAATGGCAGACAGGAGTCCATTGTTAGGGCTCCTGTTGCCATAGTAACAGTCGCCAGCCTTGCCATCGCATGGCAAGGCTGCCGATTTTCTACAAACCTCTAGGATGCAGCGATCACAATGGATCGCTGCATTGAAGGGGTTAATGCCAGGAATCGGAGCTAGCTCTGGTTCCTGGCGATAGATCGGGGTGTCCGCTGTAACATACAGCGGACACCCACTGCTGATCACGCCGGCTCAGCTTCTGAGCCGGAAGCTGAGGCGGCGCCATCTTGCCGATGGTACCGGAAGCCTCCTGGGCCCCGTCGACGACGGGGCATAGGAGGATTCCGTTACAGGCTGATCGGGAGGTAAGCATTAGCCCTCCGATCGCCTTTGCAGCCACCGGCAACCCAGCGATCACGTTGCTGGGGTGCCGGTGGCTATAAACTCCTCACATGCTGCGATCTCTATTGAACGCAGCATGTGAGGGGTTAATAGGCCGGATCGGATGCTAGTTCCGGTCCTGGCCGATACCTCAGGGTGCCAGCTGTAACATACAGCTGTCACCCGGCGGTGATGTCGCTGGCTCAGCTCCTGAGCCAGCTTCATCTCCATGACGTTCAGTAACGTCAAAATGCGGTAAGACACCATTTTTATTGACGTTAATATACGTGATCCGGCGGGAAGGGGTTAAAGGGAATGTGTCGCTAGAATTTTTTTTTTTTTTCAGTTAAACAATTAGTATTTGAGTGATTACACATTGTTTTACATTTTTTCATTTTTTCACAAGTCAGGAAATATAAATTAGATTCTAATTTATAACATTTCCATGTGCTGGTCACTAGAGAGAGCAGTTCCCAAAATTGCAGCATGGTCACTGTGGTAAAGTAACCTCATTGATTTATGCTGCAAATTTGGGGTGGACACACTCTCCTCTAGTGTCCTCACACGATCCTCCCTCCCATCTTCTGGCTAGTGCCAGGAGAAGGAGAGGTTTGAAGGACTTCAAACCTCCTACACTGTGTGCCGCCATTTTCTGAGCGACTGCACAGTGTAGGAGGATTAGATACAGTGTTCAGCAGAGAGTATCACATGAACATACACGAACATAATACACACATCACATACATGAACATAAATTACCTGCTCCTGCCGCCGCCGCCTCCGCTGGTCTACGCTCCATGCTCCTTCGATTCGTTGAACATATGGCCGGAAGCCGCAGCTGGAAGTCATCATCTTACTGTCTGGCAGCGGCTTCCGGTCCACATGAAAATGGCGCCGGATTTTGCTGTGCAAACGAGCTTCATTTTGGTGTGTGTGGGAGTGGCGCATGCGCCGTTCCCACACAGACGGCATACGCTGCAGAGAATGGAACGGCTCCCGTTCGCATTCTCTATGGGGTTGTATGTGCCGTATTCCATCTCTGTATGTGTCGTTAATCGACACATACAGAGATGAAAAAAAAAATGGCAGCCCCCATAGAAAAGTAAAAGTAAGAACAACGTTTAAAGTCACAACACTAATAAATACAATTTTTGTTCATATTTTATTAAAAGCAATATAATAAAAAAATAAATAAAGATACATGACACCGTCCCTTTAACTTCCTACATTCTTGGGAGGTGTTCTAAGGGTGTTTTAACCCTATGCAATCCAGAGACTGGTGCTGCAGCCTGCTATTAATGTTTTAGCTGTTTGTTGCAAAAATGCACCTTAACTTTTTCCTCCCTCCAGGAAGCCTGAGTTAGCGTCCCTTGGGACGTTCCACGTGTTGAGGTGGAAGTGCCCCCAGTGTTCAGCGTTTCTCAGATAAGAGTTTTGGAGGAATCCTCTAGGTACCTGCTCTCGTCAGTTCACAGAAGTTGCTCAGCTTGAATCCTCGCAAGTACCAGCGTGGGAGAGCTGGCTGGGAATCTGTGCCTAGTTCCATTGACTTCTGAGAAATCTCCAAGGCCTCACCAAAAATGGATTCTCACAGATCCTGGGTTGCTTCCAAGGTGATATACAGTTAGGTCCAGAATTATTTGGATAGTGACACAATCTTCATGATTTGGGCTCTGCATGCCATCACATTGGATTTGAAATGAAACAACTGAGATGCAATTGAAGTGTAGACCTTCAGGTTTAATTCATGGGGTTGAACAAAAATATCTTGTAAAACGGTTAGGAATTGCAACCATTTTTCTACACAGCCTCCTCATTTCAGGGGCTCAAAAGTAATTGGACAAACTAACATTACCATAAATAAAATTGTTTTTTTTAATACTTTGTGGAGAATCCTTTGCAGGCAATGACTGCCTGAAGTCTGGAACCCATGGACATCCCCAAACGCTGGGTTTCCTCCTTTGTGATGCTTTGCCAGGCCTTTACTGCAGCTGTCTTCAATTGTTGCTTGTTTGTGGGTCTTTCTGCCTTAAGTTTTGTCTTAAGCAAGTGAAATGCATGCTCGATCGGGTTGAGATCTGGTGATTGACTTGGCCATTGCAGAATATTCCACTTCTTTGCCTTTAAAAACTCCTTGGTTGCTTTCGCAGTATGTTTTGGGTCATTGTCCATCTGTACTGTGAAGCGATGTCCAATCAACCTTGCTGCATTTGGTTGAATCTGAGCATAAAGTATATCCCTGAAAACCTCAGAATTCATCCGGCTGCTTCTGTCTTCAGTCACATCATCAATAAACACTAGTGACCCAGTGCCTTTGGCAGCCATGCATGCCCATGCCATCACACTGCCTCCACCATGCTTTACAGAGGATGTGCTGTGCTTTGGATCATGAGCCGTTCTAAGCCTTCTTCATACTTTCTTCCTCCCATCGTTCTGGTACAGGATGATCTTAGTTTCATCTGTCCAATGAATACTTTTCCAGAACTGGGGTGGCTTCTTTACATGTTGTTTGGCAAAGTCTAATCTGGCCTTTCTATTTTTGAGGCTGATTAACGGTTTGCACCTTGTGGTGAACCCTCTGTATTTGCTCTCATGAAGTCTTCTTTTTATGGTAGACTTAGATACTGATATACCTACTTCCAGGAGAGTGTTCTTCACTTGGGTAAATGTTGTGAAGGGATTTTTCTTCACCATGGAAAGGATTCTGCGATCATCCACCACTGTTGTCTTCTGTGGACGTCCAGGCCTTTTGGAGTTCACAAGATCACTAATGCGCTCTTTTTTTTTCAAGAATGTACCAAACTGTTTTTACAAACTGATTTGGCCACTCCTATCATTTGTGCTATCTCTCTGATGGATTTCTTAATTTTTTCAGCCTAATGATGGTCTGTTTCACTTACATTGAGAGCTCCTTTGACCTCATGTTGTGGGTTCACAGCAACAGCTTCCAAATGCAAATGCTACAGCTGGAATCAACTCCAGACTTTTACCTGCTTAATTGATGATGGATTAACGAGGGAATAGCCCATGCAGCCCATTGAATAGCTTTGGAGACAATTGTCCAATTACTTTTGGTCCCTTGAAAAAGTGGCAGCTACATAATTAAAGAGCAGTAATTCCTAAACCCTTCCTCAAATTAGGATGTGAATACCCTCAAATTAAAGCTGAGAGTTTGCACTTTAAGCCCATATTCATTATATAACTGTATATTCAATATGTTTTGGTAAACAGTTAAAATGCCAAAACTTGTGTCACTGTCCAAATAATTCTGGACCTAACTGTATATGCCGGAGTTACATGTGATGATATCATCAATTTGACCCCTGACTATCCCAACAGGTAAGACAGACTGGACTATGGCACTATCTACCACTGCTAGACACTTTCTCTAGCTTAAACTCTGAATCACAGTTAATGCTTCCAAATACAGCCTCTGTGAGTTAAAGTAGGAGTCAATAGACTCTTTGGGTCCGAGCTGATTAAATATAGAGAGCTTCTCTAACAAGAAGGGATAATCATTACATTGCAGTCATTTGAGGTAGACATAAATCTTTCAAAGTGGAAACTTCCTCTGATGTCACAGAAGTCAATACCGGGGCAGACCAAGGTTCCCTAGAAGGGGATTAAGAGGCTCCATAGCCCTTAACAAAGTATATCAGGATGACCGAGCGGTTTAGGGTTCTGCGTTAAGTGACAGTTCCCCCTGGAGGCGGTGATTTTGATTCCATTTCTGACACCAGAAAGACCAAACTCTGACACCAGATCGCTTCCTGTAGGGGGCGCCTCCAACTGTCTTCTAAAGCTGGCAAAGTATAACTTTTCTACGGTTGAAGATCATGCAGTCCGGCTATTCAATTCACTCCAGATCTCCAGATCCAGATTTTCACTCGCTTTCTCTGAAAAGATTTCCCGTACTGCTCCTTTACATCAGGTTATCCTGGATGTCTCCTTTCTACAATTCCTAGAGGAGGTCCCTACTCCTGGAGAGGAACTGGAGTGTATTCTCCTGCAATTCTAGCTCCTAAGGCTATGTTCACACAGAGTTTTTTGCAGGCGGAATTTCTGCCTCAAAATTCAGTTTGGAAGTCTGAGGCAGATTTTCCTCTCCCTGCACTCCGATTTTCGCAGCGTTTTTCGCAGCGTTTTTTGCCTGCGGCCATTGAGCGCCGCGGGCATAAAACGCTGCAAAATACGCTTTCTCTCCCTCCCATTGAAGTCAATGGGAGGTCAGAGGCATAAACGCCCGAAGATAGGGCATGCCGCTTCTTTTTCCCACGAGGCGGTTTTACCGCTCACGGGAATAAGATGTCTCCGCCTCCCATTGAAATCATGGCGCGGTTTCCGTGTAAAAAAACTCGTAAAAAAACTCCATGTGAACATAGCCTAAGCCTTTGGGCAAATGAAGGAAAGGTATCGACCTCCGATTATTCAGGTAGAAGAAAATTCAAATAGGAGACAATCACATCCATGGAAATGAGATTTCATGGCCTCCTTAGTCTTGAATGATGCATACCAACACATAGATATTTTCCGAGAGGCAGAAAAAATGGCAAAGAACAGCTGTGTAGATAAGAGGCAGTGGCAAGCGCCCTGCAATTCACAGCTCTTCTGTTCAAGATCTCTTTGGCTCCTCACAACTTTTCTAAAGTGGTGACTGCTAAAGCTGCCAGTAAGAACACAGGGGATATCTGTGGTTCCATACCTGGACGATTCATCTGATGCTCCATCTTCCAACTACTGTCCAGTAATTCCAACGCTGTTGGATAATAAATTGGGAAAGTCAGACATTGTTCCAGCAAGAACAAACTTGTTCTTAGGCTTTGTCATAAATTCCCTGGAGATATTCTCTCCCTTCCTCCGGCCTAGCAGGTAAGAATCTTGACAGCAGGGGGTCTTAGGTTCATGTCAGCAGCTTCAAAAGCAGTACTTTGGGCCTTAGGGCCCTTGCAACCCCTCCAGAGAGAGATCCAGAACCTAAGATAATGCAACCCGAAGTGGTTGAACAACAGGTGCACCCTGTCATTTCAAACTCATGAATCCATCAGTTGTGGAAACATCTTAGAAACGGGAATTTCCTGATCCAGAATCTGGATCCTGTTGACTACAGATGCATCTCAACTATGTTGGTAGTACACCTGCAGTGGTATACAATCCGGGCCTCAAAGAGTCCCCTCTAGAATGTCCTTGATACTAAAGGAACTCAAAGCCATATTATATACTCTGCAAGTCCAGGGGAACGCAGTACGTGTAAAGTCGGACATCATAACATTAGGCAGGGTGGCACCCGATCAGAACCCCTTCTCAGGGAGGTGGCAATGATGTTGATATGGACAGAGTTGAACCTACCCATCTGTCTGCTGTATTTATTCAAGGCTCCCTCAACATTATTGCGGACCAATTGGGTCGAAGTCTAACAGGCTCGGGAGCAATGTCTCTGAATCTAGAGACCTTCAAGCAGATCATCAGGATGTGGGAAGTGCCAGAGATTGATCTCATGGAGAACAGGTTCAGCACTAAGGGGGAAACATTTCTCTCCCTTTATCAGGGGCACAATCCCTAGGCAGCAGATGTCCTGTCCATCCCTAGGAGGTTCAGGCTGGCCTATGTTTTCCCTCCAGTTTCCTTGATACCTAGGGTATTGATGAAAATTAGGCAAGACCAGGTCACGGTAAAAGCCATCATACCATTTTAGCCACAGAGGTCATGGTATTCCTAAATCATTCAGATGAGTCGAGGATGTTACCGGACACTTCCACCAAGGAAAGAACTTGTCTAACAGCAGTCAACTCTGCCAGGGCCTGAAGTGTTTCAACCTGACAGCCTTTGGCTGGGTTCACACGACCTATTTTCAGACGTAAACGAGGCGTATTATGCCTCGTTTTACGTCTGAAAATAGGGCTACAATACGTCGGCAAACATCTGCCCATTCATTTGAATGGGTTTGCCGACGTATTGTGCAGACGACCTGTAATTTACGCGTCGTCGTTTGACAGCTGTCAAACGACGACGCGTAAATTGACTGCCTCGGCAAAGAAGTGCAGGGCACTTCTTTGCAACGTAATTTGAGCCGTTCTTCATTGAACTCAATGAAGAGCAGCTCAAGATATACGAGCGTCACAGACGCCTCGTATATTACGAGGAGGAGCATTTACAGCTGAAACGACGCAGCTGTTTTCTTCTGGAAACAGGCTGTCATTTCAGCCGTATTCCACTCAAGGAGTGGATAGTTCTAACCAGCGGGTTTAACAACATCCTACACTTCAAGCAGGAAGGATTCAGAAAAGGACTCAGTCTATTGACCTGAAAGGTCAAAAATTTAGTCCAGGTCCACTTTTTGGGTAAGATCTTTGTCACACAAGCCCTTGGTGAAAAGGTTCCTGACACGTTCTGCTAAATGAGACCTGTTATCCTCAGACCTATTGCAATATGAGACTTTGCCTTAGTCTTAAGAGGTTTATGATCACCTACCTCTGAACCTCAGGAAGAGGTCCCACATAATTAACTATCCTAAAAAGTAATTTCCTTTTGGTCATATTCAAGGGCGGACACAGGCACTGGAGAGCCCCAGTGTAAGGGTCTGTGGATCTGGGGCCCCATTCTCTCCATTAGTTTACCCTGACACACTACGTTGTGTCATTCCGGCGGTACACAAGTAACTGTGAGCCACTGTGTTTCTGTCCTTACATGTATTGTACTGGGCTCCTATGGAGCTGCAATATTTGCACATGGGGGTATCCGACCCTAACCATAACACCTGTCAAGAGGTAGCATATGTGGATCAATAAGAGTTAAGAGATGCTGAGTACTTGGCTAGAAGACTGCTCAGTTAAGTGTCTACTACTTACTTATTCTTCTGATTGGTGATAAAAGTAATGGTGTCACAGAGGATAGTGAAGATGGAGGGGATAAAGTTGGAGATGGAGGGGCTGGAGGTGGATGAGTGAAGGCAGTATAGAGGGAGGTATGCATGTATGTGCTTATCAGGTAAATGGATGAAGAGAACTATGAGGCAGGCGCATCCAGCTCCAATAATATTAATGCCTGTCCCTAGTGGTAGGCCTAGTAGCTCGCCGGCCAATGGCAGTGGAGGAAAGGGCAGGGGCGGCGCTGTGACGTACTCTGGTATGTCCGGAAATGACGTCAGAACTGACGTCTTCCACGTGTGTTGTACGATGGACAGCGCAAGGGCGCATTATCCAGGAAGGTAGCAGTGCTGTGCCACCGTAAATAGCGTCAGGAGTGACGTTGGCCGGAAGTGATATAAGGCGTGTCAAGGGGTAAGATGGAGCTCTGCAGTAAAGTAAAATTACTACGGCGGCCATGTTCTAGGTGGGTTGTGGTTGATAATGGGATATAATGTGGTCGCCGGAAGTGATGTGGGTCACCAGGGCAACGTATACATTTCTTGCCCGGAGTAAATATGCTTAGTGTTGAATGACTGTGGGGTAGGAGAAAACTTGGCACAGAGATAAAATAAACAGAAGCTGGCACATATAGTTCACTTGGGGTGATAACGATATGAGAGGGAGAGCAACAAGGCATCAAATATTATCAAGTATTATCAGAGGTGTTAAATGTAGTGTAGAATAGGTATGAGGGTAATGTAGTGGATGATGGGAGAATAATAGAGGAGAGAGATAAAAGAAAAGAAGAGGAAAAGGGATAGAAAAAATTACAGCTGGGGTGCATACTACCTGGGTGATCGTGTAATGTATGATCAGCGAGCCTAGGAGAAAATATGTAGAGTGTTAGATAGCTGAATCAAAACAGAGTTGAACAACATTCAAAAGAAGAGGTAATTAATTAAAATAAGACATCATATTCACGGCTGAGTCCCCTGGGATTCAGGGTCTGTAGGGTATGAATCCAAAATCATTCACGTTCCTTCAATTTCCGGATGTAGCTATCACCACGCCTTGGTGGCAGAACCTGTTCAATGATTTGGAAACAGAGTTGCGAGATTTTATGTACCAATGTGCAGAAGTGGTATGCGATGGGAAGCCATGTTTTATTGCATTGAATGGTTGATTTGTGGAAGGAAATCCTGTCCCTAATGCATTGTGTCGTGTCACCTACATAAGCTAGGGGCATTTGATGAGGTAGTATGTTCCTAGTATCGCATGTGAAGAAACCTTTGATAGGGAAAGTTTTCCCTAAAGTGTGGTTGGGAGAGAGTGTAATTTCTGATAATTTTATTGCAGCAAAAGCAATGCAGGCAAGGAAATGTGCCATTGCATTTGCTCTTAAGGAATTGTTGTCTGGGTAAACTGACTTGGCTACCTATCTCTGCCTGGATTAGATGATCCCTAATGTTCCTAGCTCTTTTGAGACACATAATTGCCTGGTTGGTGTTTCGTCCATGGCCACGGGCCGTCGGGTTTACTCACCTGGTTTACTCAGTCTGGTCCCCATCAACTTCCTAGGAGACGCGAGCGCTCACTTCCGCTCCGGTCTGCTGTGTCCCGTAGGGAGCACGCGCAAGCTCGTGCCCGGCCTTAAAGGGCCAGCGCGCGCACAGAGGAAATCATCATCATCATCAACTACCATGATTTGGCCCCAGGCATTCTGATCCTTGCCTGAGCGTTGTAGGTTTTCGCAGTTTGTCTTGCAAATGGTCCCTTAGTGTATTCCGTTCCAGAGGTTACCCGGGCCCTGTTACCTGTTCCTGTATCCCATGCTATTCTTGTCCCTCTGCCTATTAGTGTCGGAGTCGTGTCACGTCCTGTGTCATCTGCCACGTCCAGAGGAATTCACCACGTCTGGCGCAACCTGCGGCATCTGTGTCATCTGCCACGTCCTGTGTCTTCTGCCACGTCCGGAGGATTTCGCCACGTCTGGCGCAACCTGCGGCACCTGTGACATCCGCCACGTTTGGCAATACCTGCTGCACCCATCTCCATCAGTGCCGGAGCTGCGGCCACTGTATGGACTATCCAGGTACCCTTGTGTGGGACTTTGTATTCTGGGGTTCCTGTTGTTTGGCCAGCCTCCTCCCTGCTATGGCGGTGCGGCATAGTGGGTCCACTAACCCACTATGTGATAGTAGAGCAACTCCTCCTGTCGGTGAACGCCATAGCCCATCGGCTGCTTGTTCCAACCACAGTCGTCACCGCATCCATTCCTGCTGTTCCTCCTGCTACACTTCATGTCTGTACCGGTACCGATCCCCTGTGCTTCCTGCCGCTACCACCACGCTATGACAGAGACCCGAGGACCTGCAGGGGATTTTTGAATCAGTGCCTGATCCACTTCAGACTAAATGCCAGGTCCTTCTCTTCGGATGACGCCAGGATCGCCTTCATCATCTCTCTCCTTACTGGCAAAGCCCTGGCATGGGCTAATCCTCTGTGGGAACATCAGGGACCAGAGCCCTGTGACTTGCAGTGCTTCTTGCAGACGTTCCGCTCGATCTTTGAGGAACCTGGGAGAGTTTCTTCAGCTGCTACATCCTTGCTGACCCTACACCAGGGAGACCTCTCCGTGAGCGAGTATGCCATTCAGTTCCGTATCCTGGCTGCTGAATTGACCTGGAACAACGAGGCTTTGGTGGCCATATTCTGGCAGGGACTGTCTTCATGGATTAAGGACGAGCTGGCTGCTCGCGATCTGCCATCTACCTTGGACGATCTTATCCTACTCGCCTCCCGGCTTGACATGAGGGTCCGGGAGCATTACCAAGAGGTTCTCCGGAAGAGAGAACTTCCTAGGCTGGATTCTACTTTCCAGCAATCCTCCTCAGTCGTCCCACCAGAGGATCCTATGCAGAGTAACTATGTCAAATTGTCTACCCAGGAGAAACAACGCAAAAGCACTTCTGGACTTTGTATTGCGGCCACAGAGGCCATATTGTGCGTCTTTGTCCACAGAGGCCAGAGAGACCCCATTCCTAGGATTGGTTGGAGAGACAACCCTAGGTGGAATGGCACCTAATAGAGCATTCTGTTCCAAGCTGACTATTCCTGTGACCCTAGTATCAGGCGAGAGGACGCATCAAGTTTCTGCCTATCTTGACTCTGGTTCTGCGGCAAACTTCATTCAAAAGGAGCTAGTGGATCATCTTCAGTTGCCCACAGTTCCCCTAGAGACATCTTTGGCTGTTGCCTCAGTTAATGGACTGCCTCTGCCTGATCCCATCGTTTCTAAAACCAAGCCGTTGAAGCTCCAGGTTGGAGTCCTTCATTTTAAACTGATTTCTTTCCTTGTTCTGCCCAAGGCCATCAATCCTGTTCTGCTGGTTCTGCCTTGGGTTAGACTACATGCCCCAGTCCTGGACTGGAATTCTGGAGAGGTTCTCCAATGGGGCTCCAAGTGCCTTGGTCGTTGTCTGTTGCAGATCTATCATGTCAAGCCTCCTCTGCCTCAGTCATTGGCGGTACTGAACCCCCCCGGTTTGCTCAGTTTGCAGATGTTTTCAGCAAAAGGGAGGCTGAGACGCTGCCTCCACATTGGACTTATGACTTCCCCATTAAACTGGTTCCTAATGCCTCTCCCCCCCCCCCCGTGGCCGAGTATGTCCTCTCTCCTTGCCAGAATCTCTATCTATGTTGGCCTATATCAAGGAGAATCAGGAGAGGGGTTTCATACGAAAGTCTTCCTCCCAGGCCGGGGCTGGATTCTTCTTCGTTAAAAAGAAGGACGGTTCCCTTCGACCCTGCATTGACTACCGTGGTCTCAACCACGGTCAAGAACAAATACCCGTTGTTACTTATATCCGAGCTGTTTGATCGCATACGAGGAGCCAAAAAATGTTCTAAGCTAGACCTGCGGGGGATTATAATCTAGTCCGGATTTGCCGGGGTGACGAATGGAAGACAGCATTTAACACCCGGGACGGGCACTATGAATACCTAGTGATGCCCTTCTGACTGTGTAACGCTCCTGCAGTGTTTCAGGAGTTCGTTAATGATATTGTAATGACGGGGTAGGTAGACAGACAGGTGAGCCCTAATCTACCCGCCACTCAGTCCCTGCCTACTTGCTCGACCCGTGCTAGGCGACGGCGTACAACTGGGCGACGGTCCCTACGCTCAATATGTGCCCGACAAACAAACAGACAAGGGAACACAGAAGCTAAGGGAATAGGGGCACTTGCCCACAGCAACACCGTGAGCAACAAGAGTAGTGAACGAGCCGAGTCAAACCAGGAGTGTACGAGGTACCAAACGCAGAGCAGGAGCGTAGTCAGTAAAGCCAGGGTCACAATGAAGCTGAGGTCAATAGTAATAGCTGGAACAGCAGAGCCAGGAAACAAGAGAGAATCACAGGCAAAGACAAGAAGCAAATGAAGGTATACATAGACCGAGGGCGGGAGCTAGAACCGTCTGGCCGGGCTGTGATAGGTTCTCCCACTCCTCAGCCTACCAGCCTGAGTGGTAGCAGATCGAGTCACTTTATCAGACCTAGGAGCAGATGCAGACTGAATAACCACGGGTGTCGACACAGAAGCTCTGTCTGGCAGATCCTTTACAGATATCTTCCGAGAACTCCTCTATGTTTGTGTTGTTGTTTATCTCGATGATATTTTGATTTTCTCCCCAGATCCGACGACTCTTCAGAGGCATGTCCGTCAGGTTCTACTATGATTAAGGGAGAATCATTTATACGCCAAGCTAGAGAAGTGCGTCTTTGAGAAGAGTTCTCTGCCCTTCCTGGGCTACATCATCTCGGATCAAGGTCTCAAGATGGATCCCGAGAAAGTGAAAGCTGTCCAGCGGTTCCTGGGATTCGCCAATTTCTACCGGCAGTTTATTCTCAAACTTCTCATCTCTCACGGCTCCCATCTCTACCCTTACCAAGAAGGGTTTCAATGTAAGGACTTACCAGGTTGAGTAGAGAGTTAGGCGTCACAAGCAAATAAGCAGAGCGCCCCAAAAAAGTAACACAGCAAAACTTCATATAATCATAAAAAACTGGGAGAAAAAGAAGTCATATCGCCACAAAGGTTGAATGTAAAAATAGCAAAATTTATTAGGACATACAATACAGAATTATAAATACAGATAAAATTCAAAGATAGATCCGAATAAAAAAGGAAAAGAGCAGTGCGGTAATTAGAGATTTGGGATATAGAGCCCACTATAAATGCAAATAATTCTAATACAAAAACACTTCCTCGTGTGAATCACACATGACAACGTCTAGATGATATATTATCTGCATACATAATATGGACTAGGAGTGACACGCAGCAGGATTTAGGAATTAAGTTATAGCACCAGATCGATCCAAGTAGCTCTGATGCCTGTTACATAACTCGAGAATAGTGTTTAGATATCTCTATTTGTTTTTTGCCCTTGGCAGAAATAGGTACAGACAAACTGAATCAAAGTGCCAAAGTAAACCTAAAGCTGTCAAAGACGTAGTCCAATATGTTTGGTCCGTGTGAAATCACATTGTATAAAGTGTAAAAAATGTATAGTAGTGGGCTTACCCATTAGAATAAATCGAGTGAAGGGTGTGAACGCCAAGGTGTGGACTCCAGAGGCAGAGTCCGCATTTGTTAGCCTCAAGAGAGCCTTCACTTCAGCTTCGATCCTCCATCATGCTGACGTATCTCGGCAGTTCTCACTGGAAGTGGACGCTTCCTCTGTTGGTGCTGGTGCACTTTTGTTTCAGAGAAGCTCCAAAGGAAAGGCAGTAGTATGTGGCTACTATTCTAGAATTTTTTCTTCTGCTGAGCGCAATTACTCTATTGGAGATCGGGAGCTACTGGCCATCAAATTGGCTCTGGAGGAGTGGAGACATTTGCAGGAGGGTGCAGCTCACGCCATCCTGATCTTCACCGACCACAAGAACCTTACCTACCTTCGGTCTGCTCAACGACTGAATTCCCGTCAAGCCAGGTGGTCGCTGTTCTTCACCCGCTTCCAGTTTGTGCTCCACTACCGTCCCACGGACAAGAATGTGAGGGCCGATGCCCTGTCCAGATCATTTGAGATGGAAGACACGGTGGAGTCCCTTCAGACTATCATAGACCCGTCCTGCATTGTCACTGCTAATCCTCTGCAGGTTAGAGACATCCCTCCGGGGAGGACTTTTGTTCGGTTGGCAGACAGGAGAAGAATTCTCCACTGGGGACACAGTTCTAAACTGACTGGGCATGCTGGTGTCCGTAAAACCCGAGACCTGATTGCTCGTCACTTCTGGTGGCCCACGCTACCTAAAGATGTTCTGGACTTTGTCTCTTCTTGCACTGTGTGTGCTTCTAACAAAGTTACTCACTCCAAGCCTTCTGGCCTGCTTCAACCTCAGCCTGTACCCAATGCCCCCTGGCAGCACATTGCGATGGACTTTGTCACAGACCTTCCCCCCTCAGCAGGATGCAACACTGTCTGGGTGGTGGTGGACCGGTTCTCCAAGATGGCACATTTTATCCCGCTGACCGGCCTACCTTCTGTTCCTCGACTGGCGAGTCTCTTCATTCAACACATCTTTCGCTTGCATGGCTTGCCTCTTCACATTGGGTCCGAACGGGGGGTTCAGTTTACTTCAAAGTTCTGGAGAGCCCTCTGTAAACTCCTGGATGTGAGATTGGACTTTTCCTCAGCTTATCACCCCCAGTCCAATGGGCAAGTTGAGAGGATCAACTAGATCATGGAGAATTATCTCCGCCACTTCATCTCTTCACAGCACGATAACTGGGTACAGCTTCTTCCATGGGCCGAGTTCTCATACAACAACCACACAAGTGAGTCCACCACTTCCACTCCATTTCACATTGTGTACAGTCAACATCCTAGAGTCCCTCTTCCAGTGTCGACCACATCTCAAGTACCTGCTGCTGACTCTGCATATGGGGACTTTCTGCAAATATGGCAACAGACCCGGTCCTCTATTTTGCAGGCAGTCAATCGCATGATGCGAAAAGCAGATACAAGGAGAGAAATTCTGCAACAAATAAACCCTGTCTCCTATAAGCTGCGGCTGCCTCCTGCCCTCAGAATCCCCAACTCCTTTTATGTGTCCCTCCTGAAGCCTGTGGTCCTGAACCGCTACAGCAAGACTTCTAGTTCCACAGTTGCTCCCAGTGGTTATTCTGATGTGTTCGAGGTGAGGGAGATTCTGGAATGCAAAAGGGTAGGAGGAAGGGCTTTCTATTTGGTGGACTGGAGAGGGTTTGGTCCTGAGGAGAGGTCCTGGGAGCCAGAAGAGAACCTCAGTGCCCCTGCTCTGGCCCCAAGAAGAGGCGGCGTAAGAGGGGAAATACTGTAGCATCCATGGCCACGGGCCGTCGGGTTTACTCACCTGCCCACGCCCGCAGCCATGGATCCGTGAGCGCTGGTCCCCATCTCCTTCCTAGGGGACGCCAGCGCTCACTTCCGCTCCGGTCTGCTGTGTCCTGTAGGGTGCGCACGCACGCTCGTGCCCGGCCTTAAAGGGCCAGCGCGCGCACAGAGGAAATCATCATCATGATCAACTGCCATGATTTCCTGGTCTATAAGAAGGCCCCAGGCCTTCTGATCCTTGAGTGTTGTTAGTTTTCCCAGTCTGTCTTGCAAATGGTCCCTTAGTGTTTCCCGTTCCAGTTGTTACCAGTGCCCTGTTAAATGTTCCTGTATCCCGTGCTGTTCTTCTCCCTGTGCCTATTAGTGTTGGAGTCGTGTCACGTCCTGTGTCATCTGCCACGTCCAGAGGAATTCGCCACGTCTGGCGCAACCTGCGGCATCTGTGTCATCCGCCACGTCCTGTGTCTTCTGCCACGTCCGGAGGAATTCGCCACATCTGGCGCAACCTTTAGCACCTGTGACATCCGCCACGTTTGGCAATACCTGCTGCACCCATCTCCATCAGTGGCAGAGATGTGGACTATCCAGGTACCCTTGTGCAGGATTTTGTATTCTGGGGTTCCCGTTGTTTGGCCAGCTGCCTCCCTGCTATGGCGGTGCGGCCTAGTGGGTCCACTAACCCACTATGTGACAGTTATTAAATTGTGGAATATCTGGGTGTGACCGGTGTAAAAGGGACCAGTGTTTTCTAATGATTTGTTGTATCTTTGGAATGATAGGATGGTACGTATGCACAAACGGGATTCTATTGGGGGAGTGTCGAGGATGGTTTTGGTTGGTAGTTGACTGGCAACGTGTATGTTCTTTCTGAAGTAGGTAGGGGTGGTAACCCCTAGCTTCAAAATTCTTTGTTATTTCTTTAAGACGTGTGTCGACCTTGTTGGGGTCCGAGTCACTCTCTTGTACTGTGAGCGTGGAAGTGAGTTTTTTGTAGCTCTTGGGTGACAACTGCTGTAATGTAATAGGCCATTTCTGTCTGTGCGTTTTGAGTAAATGTCTGTGAGCAGAGTATTATTGTCAATTTGAACTAGAGTGTCCAGGAAACAGATCTTACTGTTGTCAGTGATGATGGTAAATTGTAGTTCTAGTCTTACACTATTAAGGTAGCTAGAAAAAGTTGAGATTGTGTCTTAGTTACCTCCCCAGATGCAGAACACATTATCATTATAACGGTACCAGCATATAAAATGTGTAATGTACAGTGGATGTGTATAGATAAACTCTTCTTCAAATTGGGCCATATAGCTATTTGCATATGGCGGACCCACATTGGAACCCATGGCTGTACCGCATGTCTGGATATAATAGTCGCCGCCACATAGGAAAAAGTTTTCATGGAGGACAATGTGTAACAGGTCTAGGCATATTTGTGTTGATTCCTTTGAGAGCATTTCTGAGTAGGTTACTGACAGCTTGGATGCCCTTATTATGTTGTATAGATGTATACAGGCTATTGACATCCATGGTGACCAGAATACTGTCTTGTGGGACCTGGGCTTTTTGTCTTATGTACTGAAGGAATTGATTTGTGTCTAGTAGGAAAGATCGTATTTGCTTCATCACAGGGGTAAGTATTTTTTCTAGGTAGATAGAGAGTGGGGAAAGGAGTCTGTTAAGGGCAACTATGGGGCGGCCTGGGGGTTTGCAAAGGGATTTATGAATTTTTGGGAGGATGAAGACTGGGGTGACAGGATGAAGATTAAGCAAAAATAAATGGGTCTTGTTGTCTATAATGCCTAGTTGAAGGTAATGATCAATTGTCAATTTGATCCTGGATCTGATACTGCGGATGGGGTCCGTGCTAACTTTGTTGTAGGTGATTTGATCAGAAAGCTGTCTGTGGATTTCCTCAATGTAATCTCTCAGATCCATCACCACGATGGCCCCACCTTTATCGGCAGGTTTTATGATGGTATTTTTATTGGTTTGGAGGGAGTGTAGGGACTTTATTTTTGTGGAATAATATTGTGGCGTATGGGGAAGAGTCCTAGACGATATTGGTGCAAGACTTTCTTAGCGTCCCTATCAATAAGGTCTATTACTGTTTCGACCCCATGAGAATTACGTGGGGGAATACATTTTCTGGCTATCCTCAGTCCCAGGTTAGAGATGGAAAGTTCCGGTACTGGGGGGACCACTGTCCTCGTTGTTCCCAGCCCGGTACTGTACTTCAGTATGTCCAAGGTATACTTTGAGGTGGCTATGGAAGTTCATGTTTGAGGAGGAAAGTGTTACAAGCTGGTGTGGGGCAGAAGGATAGACTTTTCTGTAGTACATCAAGTTCTGTTGGTGAAAATGTATAAGTGTGGGGTATATGGACCCACAGGGCCGCTCCGTCGTAGTGGAGTAGCAGCTGGCCAAACCAGAGTCAATAATAGTTTTTAGGACAAGAGTACCTGGATAGATAACTTGTGCTGGACTATCGGAAGCTGTCTTGTGCCGGACTATCAGAAGATGGCCTGTGCCGGACTATCGGAAGCTGGCCTGTGCCGGACTATCGGAAGCTGACTTGTGCGGTACAACAGGACTTGTCTCAGAAACAGCACATGGATAGTGAAGTCGTCTCGGAAACTGGACTTGGCGAGGACACCGGACACGGATAGTGCAGTCGTCTTGGACCCTGGACTTGGCTCGGACATGGATAGTGCAGTCGTCTCAGACACTGGACTTGGCAAGGACACTGGACAAATGTAGTGAAGTCGTCTCAGACACTTGACTTGGCCCGGACACTGATATTGCAGTTGTCTCAGACACTGGACTTGGCAAGGACACTGGACACAGTTAATGCAGTCATCTCGGACACTTGACTTGGCTTGGACACTGGATACGGAAACTGGATACAGCTAGAGAACCTTTGCAGACAAACCCTGGGTAAGACACAACATTGCTCAGGCAATGAGAAAGTGGGCAGACTTCCTTTTAAATTCCAGCGTGTGCTGGGATAGGTGGGGGTCAATATTACTGGTGTGCACGCTGGCCCTTTAAGAATGGGGGCGATCACGTGCGCGCACCCTGTGGGCACATGGCGGTGGAGAGAGCAGAATGTGCCAGCGTCCCAGAGCAGGGAGACGCGGGAGCAGAGAACAACGAGGCTGGCGGCTGCTGTGGTACGTAAGACCCGCGGCCGCCAGTGCTACAGTACCCCCCCTTACGCCCCCTCTACTTAAGTCCAGAGCGTAAGACAAATTTTTTAATGAGAGCTGGAGCATCCACATTCTCTTCTGGCTCCCAATACCACTCCTCAGGGCTTAAACTCTTCCAATCTACCAGGTAGAAGGTCTTCCCTCCTACCTTCTTGTAGTCCAGGATCTCCTGGACCGCGAAGACATCAGAAGAACCACTGGGAGCAATTGCAGAGCCTGAAGATTTACTGTAATGGTTCAGGACCACAGTCTTCAAGAGGGACACAAAGAAAGAATTTGGAATCTTGAGAGTAGGGGGCAGCCGTAGCTTGTAAGACACAGGGTTGACTTGTTGCAGAACTTCAAAAGGACCAAGAAATCTGGGAGAGAATTTGTAGGAGGGAATTTTCAGATAAATATCTCTAGAAGACAACCAGACTTTGACTCCAGGAAGAAATTGAGGAGGAAGTCTTCTCTTCCTATCGGCATATTTCTTCATGCAATTCACTGCCTGAAGGATCGCGGACTTGGTTTACTGCCAGACCTGAAGAAAACTTCCGAAAGAGGAATTGGCTGCAGGCACTTGAGATGTTGCCGGTACAGGAAGAGGAACACGTGGATTTTGGCTGTAAACAATAAAAAATGGAGAAGAAGCAGTAGACTCACTTGTATGAATATTGTAAGAGAATTCTGCCTAACGAAGAAGATGCACCCAATTGTCGTGTTGAACAAATATAAAATGACGAAGAAAAATTTCTAGCACTTAATTAATCCTTTCAATTTCGCCGTTGGATTGTAAGTGATATGGAGAAGAAAAGTCCAAATACACATCCAAAAGTTTACACAGGGGTCCCCAGAACTTAGAAATGAATTGTACACCTCGATCAGACACAATATGGCGAGGCAGTCCGCGTAGACGAAAAATATGTTAGACAAACAAATGTGCCAGGTGAGGAGCTGAGGGAAGGCCAGACAGAGGAACAAAATTTGCCATCTTAGAAAAACTATCCACAACGACCGAGAGAGTGGTTTTAGCCTACAGAAGGAGGAAGATCCATAACAAAGTCCATGGCAATATATTGCCAGGGAGCATCAGAATCAGGCAGAGGTTGGAGTAGACCCACAGGCTTGGAATAGGTAGCTTTGTTTTGGGCACAGAGGGTACATGAAGAGACATAGTCTACAACATCTTTTGGCAGTGTGGGCCACTAGTAGTGACGAGAAATAAAGTCCTGAGTATTACGGAAACCAGAGTGCCCTGCCAACTTAGAATTATGACCCCAGATGAGAATTTTCTTCCTGTCAGTAGGAGGAACAAAGATTTTTCCCGGGGGAATGTCTTTAATCTGCAGAGGGTTAACAGAAATAATCGTAGAAGGGTCAATGATATGTTGAGGATCCTCTTCAGAGTCATCGGTCTCAAACGACCGAGACATTGAGTGCATCGGCCTTTAAAATTTTTATCAGCAGCACGGAAATGAAGCAGGAACTGGAATCTAGCAAAGAACAGTGACCATCTGCCTTGACGAGGGTTCAGTCATTGTGCACACTGTAAACTAGTGAGGTTCTTGTGATCGGTGTAGATGATAATAGGATGTGCAGCCCCCTCTAGCAAATGTCTCCTCTCTTCTAAGGCTAATTTTATGGCCAGTAACTCACGGTCCCCAATGGAATAGTTTTGCTCTGCATGAGAGAAGAGTTTTAAGAAGAAGCCACAGGAAACCGCCTTACCCTTGGAGTTTCTTTGAAAGAGAAGTGCTCCAGCACCAATGGAAAAAGCGTAAACCTCCAACGAGAATTGCCAGGATACATCAGGATGGTGAATAACGGAAGCTGAAGTGAAGGCTCTCTTGAGATTGGTGAATGCCTCTGGGGTCCAAACCTTAATGTTCACTCCCTTAGTGAGAGCAGAGATAGGAGCGGTAAGTAAGGAGAAGTTGGGAATGAACTGGTGGTAGAAATTTGGAAAACCAAGAAATCTCTCTGTGCCATACAGAGATTTCGAGGACGTGGCCACTCTAGGACAGACTTGCCTTTCTCCAGATCCATCTGGAGTCCACAATCTGAAATTATATAGCCAAGAAAGGGCAAGGATTTTTTTTTCGAATACGCAGTTTTCAAGTTTAGCGTAAAGTTTATTCTCCCTTAACCGTGACAGTACTTGGCAAACATACTTCCGGTGAGTCGTTAGATCCGGTAAATAAATCAAGATGTCGTCCAGATATACACTACCGTTCAAAAGTTTAGGGGCACTTAGAAATTTCCTTATTTTTGCAAGAAAAGCACAGTTTTTTTCAATGAAGATAACATTAAATTAATCAGAAATACACTCTATACATTGTTAATGTTCTAAATGACTATTCTAGCTGCAAACGTCTTGTTTTTAATGCAATATCTACATAGGTGTATAGAGGCCCATTTCCAGCAACCATCACTCCAGTGTTCTAATGGTACATTGTGTTTGCTAATTGTGTTAGAAGGCTAATGGATGATTAGAAAACACTTGAAAACCCTTGTGCAATTATGTTAGCACCGATGTAAACAGTTTTGCTGTTTAGAGGAGCTATAAAACTGACCTTCCTTTGAGCTAGTTGAGAATCTGGAGCATTACATTTGTGGGTTCGATTAAACTCTCAAAATTACTAGAAAAAGAGAGCTTTCATGTGAAACTCGACAGTCTATTCTTGTTCTTAGAAATGAAGGCTATTCCATGCGAGAAATTGCCAAGAAACTGAAGATATCCTACAACGGTGTGTACTACTTCCTTCTGAGGACAGCACAAACAGGCTCTAACCAGAGTAGAAAGAGAAGTGGGAGGCCCCGCTGCACAACTGAGCAACAAGACAAGTACATTAGAGTCTCTAGTTGGAGAAATAGACGCCTCACAGGTCCTCAACTGGCAGCTTCATTAAATAGTACCCGCAAAACGCCAGTGTCAATGTCTACAGTGAAGAGGCGACTCCGGGATGCTGGCCTTCAGGGCAGAGTGGCAAAGAAAAAGCCATATCTGAGACTGGCTAATAAAAGGAAAAGATTAATATGGGCAAAAGCACACAGACATTGGACAGAGGAAGTTGGAAAAAAGTGTTATGGACAGACGAGTCGAAGCTTGAGGTGTTTGGATCACACAGAAGAACATTTGTGAGACGCAGAACAACTGAAAAGATGCTGGAAGAGTGCCTGACGCCATCTGTCAAGCATGGTGGAGGTAATGTGATGGTCTGGGGTTGCTTTGGTGCTGGTAAAGTGGGAGATTTGTACAAGGTAAAAGGGATTTTGAATAAGGAAGGCTATCACTCCATTTTGCAACGCCATGCCATACCCTGTGGACAGCGCTTGATTGGACCCAATTTCATCCTACAACAGGACAATGACCCAAAGCACACCTCCAAATTATGCAAGAACTATTTAGGGAAGTAGCAGGCAGCTGGTATTCTATCTGTAATGGAGTGGCCAGCGCAGTCACCAGATCTCAACCCCATAGAGCTGTTGTGGGAGCAGCTTGACCGTATGGTACGCAAGAAGTGCCCATCAAGCCATTCCAGCTTGTGGGAGGGCCTTCTGGAAGTATGGGGTGAAATTTCTCCCGATTACCTCAGCAAATTAACAGCTAGAATGCCAAAGGTCTGCAATGCTGTAATTGCTGCAAATGGAGCATTCTTTGACGAAAGCAAAGTTTGAAGGAGAAAATTATTATTTGAAATAAAAATCATTATTTCTAACCTTGTCAATGTCTTGACTATATTTTCTAGTCATTTTGCAACTCATTTGATAAATATAAGTGTGAGTTTTCATGGAAAAAACAAAATTGTCTGGGTGACCCCAAACTTTTGAACGGTAGTGTATCACCATACAGACATACAGTGAATCCCGGATGATGTCATTTACAAACTCCTGCAACACAGCTGGAGCGTTACACAATCCAAAGGGCATCACTAGATATTCGTAGTGACTGTCTCAGGTGTTGAATGTGGTTTTCCATTCGTCACCCTTGCCGATACGGATCAAGTTATAAGCCCCACGTAGATCCAGCTTTGTGAAAATCTTGGCCCCACAAATTCTGTCGAAGAGCTCAGAGATTAGCGGCAATGGGTATTTGTTCTTGATAGTGATTTGGTTTAAGCCACGGTAGTCGATACATGGCCGGAGAGATCCATCCATCTTTCTTTTCTACGAAGAAAAACCCAGCTCCGGCTGGAGAAGTGGACTTCCTGGTTCTCCTTGACGTATGCCGACATGGCTTGGGTTTCAGACAGTATCCCCAGACGACTGCCACATTCAGTGAAGTAGATACAGGGTCGCAGGCGTCGCAATTGCGACCGGCCACCACGACTATAAAAATGTACTATAGTAACTGGGGCCTATGTCATAAAATAAATGTCCCCAGTCTTCTCGCGTCATGACGTCACAATACAGTGCGCCGCGCATGATGTCACGATGCTGGATGATGTCGGGACATCCTCTGCACCCGAAGCCGAAGAGGAGGGTAAGTGTAACATTACTGCCTCCTGGGCTCCTGTGTCTAAGCCTTCCTCGAGGTAGGCTTATATACAGGGTCTAAAAGACAGTATCACACATGGACCCTGTATCTAAGCCTACCACATGTTGGGCTTAGATACCTGACCATGTATGATACTGTCTGATGGGCCCTGTACCTAAGCCTACAACATTGTAGGCTTAGATACAGGGCCCCAGCAGACAGTAATCTTATGCTGTATAAGATTACTGTCTGCTGGGGCCCTGTATCTAAGCCTTACATGTCATTTTTTGTTTTAAATGGAAAAAACTTGCGGTTCCCCCCATTTTTCATAACTAGCCAGATACAACATATCAGTAGCAGGCTAGTGTTACCAGGATGAGATGGCTCACTGTTTTTGGGCTTTCTCAGCCTAATAATACCATCACTACAGATGGTCGGGTACTGGATCGTACTCAGCTCTCCCCGGTACCCCTGGTGGCGGTGGGTACCAGGGTAATAATGGGGCGTTAGTGCTAGGCTTTTCACCGGCTAACATTAAGCCCCGCCTTAGTAATGGATGCTGTCAATCAGCCAGCGGCCATTACTAAGGCGGTAGTAATAAAGTTTAAAAAATACAAAGAAAATATTTTATTGAAATAAAAAACCCCCACACAATCCTCATTAAAGAGACTCTGTTCACCACATTATAAGTGCCTAATAGAAAAGTTTTAAATTTATGATTACTTTATCTAATGAAGACTAAAACTGTGTATCTGTAAAACCTTGACTAGCAAAATGTCTAGTATGTTTTATTGTTAAGATAACTGATATTATATATGAGGAGGGGGTAGCTGAATTCCTATAAAGGGAGATTAGAATTTCCAGACAAAGGTTTAGCTTCTAATTAGTTGTTAATTGTGTTATATGAAGCAAAATGTAACAAGAACTAGTCCAGACATGTTATTCTCAGAATATGTATAAAAACTCTGTCATTCAGGATGGAGGCAGACATTTTGCCATAATGTCTCCTTATCGATAAGAATAAAGACGCGCATCATCTCTATTCAGGTGACTTCTTGACTCTTCCTTGATAAGAATATAAAATTCCTCTAACATTTGGCACTTCGAGCCGGAATCCAACATCTCCTGACCCCTCGTCTTCCTGAGGACTGCTTACCGTGCACGGGGTGAGTTATTCTATGAGCTCACTAAAAGAAAGACCTCCAGCTAATTGCTGTCAAATAGAGGCCAGTCTTATGGGACGTATGGGGGCTGGAGTGAAGGATTCTAAAAGAACGTAGAGAGAGGAATTGAGGATTCAAGTTTTAATCTGAACAAAGGTAATATAAATTTGTTTATATATGTTTTTATTATTTTTCATATTTAGATGTTATAAGGTTATGTGATAAAAAAAAAAAAAAGGAAACAAAAAAAACCTAAGTTGGATCTTAGGTACTAAGACTGGGTCTTAGTTATATTAAGCACAGGTGTAAAGGATCTGCCAGGCACAGCTTCGGGGTTAACTCCCATAATTAATCAGTCAGCACCTGAATCTACATCCCTGAGACTGACTCCAGCTTCCACCACTCAGGCTGGCAGGCTTAGGAGTGGGAGAGCCTATCGCAACCTGGCCAGACTCAGCTAGCTCCCGCCCTCGGTCTATTTAAGCCTGCCCTTCCTGTCCCTCGGTGCTTGTGATTCTTTTCGTGTGGTTTCCTGGCCCAGCTACAGCTCCTTCTATTTTGATCCTGCTCCATACAGACCCTGGCTTACTGACTACTCTTCTGCTCTTCATTTGGTACCTCGCACACTCCTGGCTTGACTCGGCTCATTCACCACTCTGGTTGCTCACGGTGTTGCCGTGGGCAACTGCCCCTTTCCCTTGCTTGTATTCCCTTGTATGTTTGTCGTGTTTGTCGTGCACTTACTGAGCGCAGGGACCGCCGCCCAGTTGTACCCCGTCGCCTAGTGCGGGTCGTTGCAAGTAGGCAGGGACAGAGTGGCGGGTAGACTAGGGCTCACTTGTCCGTTTCCCTACCCCCCGTCATTACATAATCACAAGCCCATACCTAGTCTACCCTGGTCCCTGACACCACTATGGACCTCCGTGAGACCCTGGCTCAGCAAATGCAGGGTCTCTCCCTACAGGTCCAGGCCCTGGCTCAGAGGGTCAACCAGCCTGATGCTACCTTGGTAGTTCCCCTCACCTCACCTCTTGAACCCCACCTCAAGTTGCCCGACCGGTTCTCAGGGGACCGGAGGGCTTTTCTCTCCTTTCGGGAGAGTTGTAGGCTTTACTTTCGTTTAAAGCCTCATTCCTCAGGTTCTGAGAGCCAGCGGGTGGGTATAATTATGTCCCGGCTCCAGGAAGGGCCCCAAGAGTGGGCCTTCTCCTTGGCTCCTGACGCCCCTGAACTTTCCTCCGTTGATTGTTTCTTTTCTGCTCTCGGACTTATTTATGACGAGACTGACAGGACTGCCTTTGCCGAGAGTCAGCTGGTGACCTTACGTCAGGGTAAGAGACCTGTTGAGGAGTATTGTTCTGACTTTAGGAAGTGGTGCGTAGCTTCTCGGTGGAATGACCCTGCCTTAAGGTGCCAGTTTAGGTTGGGTCTGTCGAATGCCCTGAAAGACCTGCTAGTTAGCTATCCCTCTTCTGACTCCCTAGACCAGGTTATGGCTTTAGCGGTACGACTTGACCGACGTCTCAGGGAACGACAACGTGAACGTTTATGTGTTTTCTCCTCCGACTCCCCCATGATGCCTCCCGAAGTTCCGTTGCTTCGTTCCTCCCCAAAAGACTCAGAGATACCTATGCAACTCGGGGCCTCCGTGTCCCCCCAACAACGTAGAGAATTCCGCAGGAAGAATGGTCTCTGCTTCTACTGTGGGGATGACAAGCATCAAGTGAACAACTGTCCTAAGCGTAAGAATGCAGCCAGAGAACTTCCGCGCCTAAGTGATCATCGGGGAGGTCACTTGGGCGCACAGGTATTTCCCGTAAATAGGAAACGTACTAAGATCTTGCTTCCCTTTCAGGTCTCTTTTGGTGGTAGGTCTGCTACCGGCAGTGCCTTCGTGGATTCAGGGTCCTCTACTAATATCATGTCTGTGGAATTTGCTATGTCTCTTGCTATGCCTCTGATTGATTTGCCTAAACCTGTCCCGGTAGTGGGTATCGACTCCACTCCTCTTGCTAATGGTTATTTTACACAGCATACCCCTGTTTTTGAACTCCTTGTTGGCTCCATGCATTTGGAGCAGTGCTCTGTACTGTTGATGCAGGGATTATCGTACGATTTGGTTCTAGGCCTTCCCTGGTTGCAGTTGCATAATCCCACGTTTGACTGGAATACTGGGGAGCTAACCAAATGGGGTAATGAATGTTTTACGTCATGTTTTTCTGTTAATTCTATTTCTCCCCCTGAGGAGGCGAACACGCTACCCGAGTTTGTTCAGGACTTCGCTGATGTTTTCTCTAAGGAGGCCTCCGAAGTGTTACCTCCTCATAGAGAATACGATTGCGCTATCGAATTGGTACCAGGAGCTAAGCTTCCTAAGGGTAGGATATTTAATCTTTCTTGTCCCGAACGTGAAGCCATGAGAGAGTATATCCAGGAATGCCTGGCCAAGGGTTACATTCGTCCCTCTACTTCTCCGGTAGGTGCTGGCTTCTTCTTCGTAGGGAAGAAGGATGGTGGTCTTAGGCCATGCATTGACTACCGTAGCCTGAATAAGGTCACGGTAAGGAACCAGTATCCCCTTCCTTTGATTCCTGATCTCTTCAATCAGGTTCAGGGGGCCCAATGGTTCTCTAAGTTGGATCTACGGGGGGCGTATAACCTTATCCGCATCAAAGAGGGGGATGAGTGGAAGACTGCGTTTAACACGCCCGAAGGCCATTTCGAATACCTTGTCATGCCCTTTGGGTTGTGTAATGCCCCTGCGGTCTTCCAGAATTTCATAAATGAGATTTTGAGAAATTACCTGGGGATATTTCTTGTAGTGTACCTTGATGACATACTGGTGTTTTCCAAGGACTGGTCCTCCCACATTGAGCATGTCAGGAAGGTGCTCCAAGTCCTTCGGGAAAACAAACTGTTTGCCAAAACCGAAAAATGTGTGTTTGGGGTACAGGAAATTAAATTTTTGGGTCAAATCCTCACTCCTCATGAATTCCGCATGGACCCCGCCAAGGTTCAGGCTGTGGCGGAATGGGTCCAACCTGCCTCCCTGAAGGCGTTACAATGTTTTTTGGGGTTCGCTAATTATTACAGGAGATTTATTGCTAACTTCTCGGTCATCGCTAAGCCTCTTACGGACCTCACTCGCAAGGGAGCTGATCTCCTCCACTGGCCTCCTGAGGCTGTCCAGGCTTTTGAGGTCCTTAAGAAGTGCTTTATCTCGGCCCCGGTGCTGGTTCAGCCCAACCAAATGGAGCCATTTATCGTGGAAGTTGACGCATCTGAGGTGGGAGTGGGGGCTGTCTTGTCCCAGGGTACCAGGTCCCTCACCCATCTCCGCCCCTGTGCCTACTTCTCCAGGAAGTTTTCGCCAACTGAGAGTAACTATGATATTGGCAACCGCGAACTCTTAACCATTAAATGGGCATTTGAAGAGTGGCGCCACTTCCTGGAGGGGGCTAGGCACCAGGTAACGGTCCTTACCGACCACAAGAATCTGGTTTTCCTAGAATCTGCCCGGAGGCTAAACCCGAGACAAGCTCGATGGGCGTTATTTTTTACCAGATTCAATTTTTTGGTTACCTATAGGGCTGGGTCTAAAAATATTAAGGCTGATGCACTGTCGCGTAGCTTCGTGGCCAGACCTCCTTCGGAGGAAGATCCTGCTTGTATTTTGCCTCCAGGTATAATCATTTCCTCGATCGGTTCTGATTTAGTCTCTGAAATTGCTGCTGATCAAGGTTCAGCTCCCGGGAACCTTCCTGAGAACAAGCTGTTTGTTCCCCTGCAATTCCGGCTAAGGGTACTTAGGGAAAATCGTGACTCCGCACTATCTGGTCATTCAGGCATCCTGGGTACCAAACACCTCATTACTAGAAACTATTGGTGGCCTGGGTTGCCTAAAGACGTTAAGGCCTACGTCGCCGCTTGTGAGGTTTGTGCTAGGTCCAAGACTCCCAGGTCCCGACCAGCGGGCTTACTGCGTTCGTTGCCCATTCCCCAGAGACCTTGGACACATATCTCCATGGATTTTATCACCGATTTGCCTCCATCCCAAGGCAAGTCGGTGGTGTGGGTGGTAGTAGACCGCTTCAGTAAGATGTGCCACTTTGTGCCCCTCAAGAAACTACCCAACGCCAAGACGTTGGCTACCTTGTTTGTCAAACACATCCTGCGTCTCCATGGGGTCCCTGTCAATATTGTTTCGGACAGAGGGGTACAATTTGTTTCATTGTTTTGGAGAGCCTTCTGTATGAAGTTGGAGATTGATCTGTCCTTCTCCTCTGCCTTCCATCCTGAAACCAATGGGCAAACTGAGAGGACTAATCAATCTCTAGAACAATATTTAAGGTGTTTTGTCTCTGACTGTCAATATGATTGGGTCTCATTTATTCCCCTCGCCGAATTTTCCCTTAATAACCGGGTCAGTAACTCGTCAGGGGTCTCCCCCTTTTTCTGTAATTTTGGGTTTAATTAACGGTTCTCCTCCGTTTCACCTGGTAGTTCCAACAATCCCGAGGTAGAGGTCGTTCATCGGGAACTGTGCACAGTCTGGGCCCAGGTTCAGAAGAACCTAGAGGCGTCCCAGAGCGTACAAAAAACTCAGGCTGATAGAAAACGTTCTGCTAACCCCCTGTTTATGGTCAGGGATCTGGTGTGGTTGTCGTCTAGGAACTTGCGTCTCAAGGTTCCGTCCAAGAAGTTTGCTCCCCGGTTTATTGGGCCATATAAGGTCATTGAGGTCCTCAATCCTGTCTCCTTCCGGCTGGAGTTACCCCCGTCTTTTCGTATACACGACGTGTTTCATGCCTCCCTCCTTAAACGCTGCTCCCCGTCCTTGGCTCCCTCGAGGAGACCTCCTGTTCCCGTCCTCACCCCTGAGGGGGTGGAATTCGAGGTGGCCATGATTGTGGACAGCAAGATGGTCCAAGGCTCACTCCAGTACCTGGTCCATTGGAGAGGATACGGGCCCGAGGAGAGGACTTGGGTACCCGCCCGGGATGTTCACGCTGGGGTATTGGTCAGGAGGTTCCACCTGCGTTTCCCCAGTAAGCCAGGTCCACTTAGAAAGGGTCCGGTGGCCCCTCATAAAAGGGGGGGTACTGTAAAGGATCTGCCAGGCACAGCTTCGGGGTTAACTCCCATAATTAATCAGTCAGCACCTGAATCTACATCCCTGAGACTGACTCCAGCTTCCACCACTCAGGCTGGCAGGCTTAGGAGTGGGAGAGCCTATCGCAACCTGGCCAGACTCAGCTAGCTTCCGCCCTCGGTCTATTTAAGCCTGCCCTTCCTGTCCCTCGGTGCTTGTGATTCTTTTTGTGTGGTTTCCTGGCCCAGCTACAGCTCCTTCTATTTTGATCCTGCTCCATACAGACCCTGGCTTACTGACTACTCTTCTGCTCTTCGTTTGGTACCTCGCACACTCCTGGCTTGACTCGGCTCGTTCACCACTCTGGTAGCTCACGGTGTTGCCGTGGGCAACTGCCCCTTTCCCTTGCTTGTATTCCCTTGTATGTTTGTCGTGTTTGTCGTGTACTTACTGAGCGCAGGGACCGCCGCCCAGTTGTACCCCGTCGCCTAGTGCGGGTCGTTGCAAGTAGGCAGGGACAGAGTGGCGGGTAGACTAGGGCTCACTTGTCCGTTTCCCTACCCCCCCGTCATTACAACAGGTCTTAATATAAAAACCTGGGAATAACGGTTCTCGAGGTTAGAAGTCCATAGCCTATGTGAAAATGCTACTGGTAATAAATAACTCCGTGCAGCATGTAAAAAATAAAGTACTTGAAAATTTGGGGGCTCTCCTATAGATTAAGGATTATAAAGTGTTATAATTACTTGTTAAAAATAAATAAAAAAATAAGAAATTGTGTGTGGCCAGGTGTTAACCCTGTTAATTGGGCTACTTTAAATGACAAAGTAAGAAATTACAGGTGGTTACAGAGTAAGTTGATATGAGAGAAAAATTGTTGAAAAGGCTGGCAGCTATAAGATGGTCATTTGCATGTGATGAATAGAATGGTTTGTGGAAAGTTGAAAGAAATGATGGTTATAGATTATAGGTATATGAAATGTATACTTATAGAGTAAAATAATAGGATAATAAGTATTGAATGATTGAGATATGAGGGGAACAGCTGTTTGTCTTTGTAAGTGTCTGAATTGTGCTGTGTAAGGTAATGATGTATATAGGTTTATGCTTCTGTGAATGTATGATATGAAACATATATGAGACTCCTTGACTGTGAAGAATGAATGTATGAGGGTTAAATAAATAAAACCCTGTGTGTATAAGGGAGTTCGATTAGGTATGGTCCTAGGTAAAATTGTTACCAGGACAAATTCATAGAAAAGATACTGTTAAAATACCCAAGAACATTAAGTATATGACTGATCAGCATAATACTAGGTAAATATTGGTGTGAGTGTGATAGAAAACAATTAAAGAATTTAAACTTTTTACTAATGTATTACCATGGAGAATGATGACGTGTCTTGTGGGAGAACAGAAATTATACTGATTCTATTGTGTGAGATACCAGACAGTCACAGGAATTCCATCTGTTCAACTAACCATTGTATATAATAAATTAACTGTAATGATGGGGGTAGGGAAACAGACAAGTGAGCCCTAATCTACCCGCCGCTCAGTCCCTGCCTATTTGCAACGACCCGCCCTAGGCGACGGGGTACAACTGGGCGACGGTCCCTACGCTCAATAAGTGCACGACAGACAAACAGACAAGGGTACACAGAAGCTAAGGGAGATGGGGCAGTTGCCCACGGCAACACCGTGAGCAACAAGAGTGGTGAACGAGCCGAGTCAAACCAGGAGTGTACGAGGTACCAAACGCAGAGCAGGAGAGTAGTGAACAAGCCGAGTCAAACCAGGTGTACGAGGTACCAAACGCAGAGCAGGAGAGTAATCAGTAAGCCAGGGTCAATATGAAGCAAGGTCAAATAGTTCAGAAGCTGCAGCAGGGCCAGGAAAACAAACAAGAAGAATCACAAGCAAGGAGGAACAGGAAAGGCAGGTATAAATAGACAGAGGGCGGGAGCTATCTCCATCTGGCCAGGCTGTGATAGGCTCTCCCACTCCTAAGCCTGCCATCCTGAGTGGTGGAAGATGGAGTCAGTCTCACAGACATAGAAGCAGGTGCAGACTAATTACCTATGGGCGTTGACACAGAAGCTGTGCCTGGCAGATCCTTTACAGTACCCCCCCTTTTATGAGGGGCCACCGGACCCTTTCTAGGTGGACCTGGTTTATTGGGGAAACGAAGGTGGAACCTCCTGACCAATACCCCAGCGTGAACATCCCGGGCGGGTACCCAAGTCCTCTCCTCAGGCCCGTATCCTCTCCAATGGACCAGGTACTGGAGGGAGCCTTGGACCATCTTGCTGTCCACAATCTTGGCCACCTCGAATTCCACCCCCTCAGGGGTGAGAACGGGGACAGGAGGTTTCCTCGAGGGAGCCAAGGACGGGGAGCGGCGTTTAAGGAGGGAGGCATGAAACACGTCGTGTACTCGAAAAGATGGGGGCAACTCCAGTCGGAAGAGACAGGATTGAGGACTTCAATGACCTTGTACGGCCCTATAAACAGGGGAGCAAACTTCTTGGAGGGGACTTTAAGGCGCAAGTTCTTAGACGATAGCCACACCAGATCCCCGACCATAAACAAGGGGTTAGCAGAACGTCTTCTATCTGCCTGAGTTTTTTGTATGCTCTGGGACGCCTCTAGGTTCTTCTGAACCTGGGCCCAGACTGTGCACAGTTCCCGATGAACAACCTCTACCTCAGGATTGTTGGAACTACCAGGTGAAGCGGAGGAGAACCGTGGATTAAACCCAAAATTACAGAAAAAGGGGGAGACCCCTGACGAGTTACTGACCCGGTTATTAAGGGAAAATTCGGCGAGGGGAATGAATGAGACCCAATCATATTGACAGTGAGAGATAAAACACCTTAAATATTGTTCTAGAGACTGATTAGTCCTCTCAGTTTGGCCATTAGTTTCAGGATGGAAGGCAGAGGAGAGGGACAGATCAATCTCCAACTTTTTACAGAAGGCTCTCCAAAACAATGAAACAAATTGTACCCCTCTGTCAGAAACAATATTGACACGGACTCCATGGAGACGCAGGATGTGTTTGACAAACAAGGTAGCTAACGTCTTAGCATTGGGTCGTTTCTTGAGGGGCACAAAGTGGCACATCTTACTGAAGCGGTCTACTACAACCCACACCAACGACTTGCCTTGAGATGGAGGCAAGTCGGTGATAAAATCCATGGAGATATGGGTCCAAGGTCTCTGGGGAATGGGCAAAGAACGTAGTAAGCCCGCTGGTCGGAACCTGGGAGTCTTGGACCTAGCACAAACCTCACAAGCGGCGACGTAGGCCTTAACGTCTTTAGGCAACCCAGGCCACCAATAGTTTCTGGCAATGAGGTGCTTGGTACCCAGGATGCCTGGATGACCAGATAGTGCGGAGTCATGATTTTCCTTAAGTACCCTTAGCCGGAATTGCAGGGGAACAAACAGCTTGTTCTCAGGAAGGTTCCCGGGAGCTGAACCTTGATCAGCCGCAATTTCAGAGACTAAATCAGAATCAATTAAGGAAATGATTATACCTGGAGGCAAAATACAAGCAGGATCTTCCTCCGAAGGAGGGCTGGCCATGAAGCTACGCGACAGTGCATCAGCCTTAATATTTTTAGACCCAGCCCTATAGGTAACCAAAAAGTTGAATCTGGTAAAAAATAACGCCCATCGAGCTTGTCTCGGGTTTAGCCTCCGGGCAGATTCTAGGAAAACCAGATTCTTGTGGTCGGTAAGGACCGTTACCTGGTGCCTAGCCCCCTCCAGGAAGTGGCACCACTCTTCAAATGGCCATTTAATGGCTAAGAGTTCGCGGTTGCCAATATCATAGTTACTCTCAGTGGGCGAAAACTTCCTGGAGAAGTAGGCACAGGGACGGAGATGGGTGAGGGACCTGGTACCCTGGGACAGGACAGCCCCCATTCCCACCTCGGATGCGTCAACCTCCACGATAAATGGCTCCATTTGGTTGGGCTGAACCAGCACCGGGGCCGAGATAAAGCACTTCTTAAGGACCTCAAAAGCCTGGACAGCCTCAGGAGGCCAGTGGAGGAGATCAGAACCTTTGCGAGTGAGGTCCGTAAGAGGCTTGGCGATGACCGAGAAGTTAGCAATAAATCTCCTGTAATAATTAGCGAACCCCAAGAAGCACTGTAACGCCTTCAGGGAGGCAGGTTGGACCCATTCCGCCACAGCCTGGACCTTGGCGGGGTCCATGCGGAATTCATGAGGAGTGAGGATTTGACCCAAAAATGGTATCTCCTGCACCCCCAACACACATTTTTCGGTCTTCGCAAACAGTTTGTTTTCCCGAAGGACCTGGAGCACCTTCCTGACATGCTCAATGTGGGAGGACCAGTCCTTGGAAAACACAAGTATGTCATCAAGGTAAACTACAAGAAATACCCCCAGGTAACCTCTTAAAATCTCATTTATGAAATTCTGGAAGACTGCGGGAGCATTACACAACCCAAAGGGCATGACGAGGTATTCGAAATGACCTTCGGGCGTGTTAAACGCAGTCTTCTACTCATCCCCCTCTTTGATGCGGATAAGGTTATACGCCCCCCGTAGATCAAACTTAGAGAACCATTGGGCCCCCTGAACCTGATTAAAGAGATCAGGAATCAAAGGAAGGGGATACTGGTTCCTTACAGTGACCTTATTCAAGTTACGGTAGTCAATGCATGGCCTAAGACCACCATCCTTCTTGCCTACGAAGAAGAAGCCAGCACCTACCGGAGAAGTAGAGGGGCGAATGTAACCCTTGGCCAGGCATTCCTGGATATACTCTCTGATGGCTTCACGTTCGGGACAAGAGAGATTAAATATCCTACCCTTAGGGAGCTTAGCTCCTGGTACCAAATCGATAACGCAATCGTATTCTCTATGAGGAGGTAACACTTTGGAGGCCTCCTTAGAGAAAACATCAGCGAAGTCCTGAACAAACTCAGGTAGCGTGTTCACCTCCTCAGGGGGAGAAATAGAATGAACAGAAAAACATGACGTCAAGCATTCATTACCCCATTTGGTAAGCTCCCCAGTATTCCAGTCAAACGTGGGATTATGCAACTGCAACCAGGGAAGGCCTAAAACCAAATCGGACGATAATCCCTGCATCAACAGTACAGAGCACTGCTCCAAATGCATGGAGCCAACAAGGAGTTCAAAAACAGGGGTATGCTGTGTAAAATAACCATTAGCAAGAGGAGTGGAGTCGATACCCACTACCGGGACAGGTTTAGGCAAATCAATCAAAGGCATAGCTAGAGACATAGCAAATTCCACAGACATGCTACTTGAGTTGAGTGTATATGAATATGTCCTAGTGTATATAATTATGTCCTCATATTTACTGACGTGTTTTCAAACTGGCATTAGGCATGGCCAGTAACCAAAGCCACAGCTGAAAAACACTGCTAGGGAAATACTCAGTGAAGTAGTGTGCCGATATGGGGTCCCTGAAGTAATTGAGAGTGACAGAGGAACCCACTATACAGGAGAAGTACTAGGGTATATACTTACTAGCCTCGGCATCACACAGGCATTCCATACACCATATCACCCAAGAAGGTAAACATCTGTATAAAGGAAGAAGGTCAGCAATACTCCAAGCACCGAAACCTCTGACATAAAGACAAATGATGTCCTTTTTGGGTATGATCAACTTCTACAGAAGTTGGATAGCCAATTATGCTGCTATTACAGGACCATTGATGTGTTTGATTTATGAGGAACCCCTTGCAGCCCAGGATTCCATTAAATGGACTCCTGAAGCTGAGGAGGCAATTTTTTCCAGATAAAACAGGTTCTTGTAGGATCTTCAGTGCTTGGATTACCTGATTATTCAAAACCCTTTATTCAAACTGTAGATTGTAAAAATGGATACATGACTTCAGTGATAACACAGGAGTACGGGGGAAAGGAAAGACCTCTAGCTTACTACTCATCAAAACTCGACCCAGTAGCTAGAGCCTTACTTGCCCGTGTTCAATCAGTTGCAGCCACTGCAGAAGCTATAAGAACTTCCGTCACTTTAGTGTTATTTATGATAGAAAGATGTACCACTTTAAATCCTTGATGCCTACTGCGGAGAATGGTGAACCACATGATATCCTATCCTCCATAGCAGACAGAGTGTTACCAAGATCAGATCTTAAAGATATTCCACTACCAAATAGTGATCTGATATGTTTTGTAGATGGATCTTGTAAGAACAAATATATCCTACCCAGCAACTTATTTAGATATGAAGCTATATTGAGCCATCGGACAAGTCATGTCTCAACAGGGGGGATGGTAGAAATCATATCTAAAGTGTTCACGGCATATGGCTTTACTAATTACTCAAAAAATGTTGTTTAACCTGTTTAACATGTGCCAAACATAATTTTTTAGCTTCCTAAGATATTAGGTATGTGTATAGGGGTGTTAATTTGAATCTCAAAGTAGGAAAGAAAAAATTTGGTTGAGACAAATTGTCAGATAAGCATATGGTATCTGTGAATATTTTTGTGATAGATGTTACAGGTAATCAGCTCAGATCAAGGTACAAATCCTGCTGAAAAGAGTAACAAGTGTGACATGAAATGTACCCAGTAACTACATATTTATATGTGCCCTTTCCAGAGGGACAGAGAAGTTTTTCTTATATAAAAGGTGTTTGTTTGTTGTTTGATTTGATGTACAGGACTTGTCAATGAACTGATGGGACCCAAACCTGAGGGGTGATATTATAAGATTGGTGATAGTATTATTTTCTTAGTTGAGACCCTATTGTCTGAGGTTTAGAATTATAATGTATGTAAACATGCCACGGTATTGTGAATAACAACTTGAGGTCTTTTATGTGGAGTTATGAGGTGAAGGTCACTGGTTGTTGTCACTCATAAGTAAGAAGTACAAGGCAGTAATGAGAGCCCGGAGGTTATGTTACCTGGGTGTCTTTAGGTTTGAGAAAGATGCTGCCCACAATTTATTATATCTGCAGGGGTAAAAGTCCCATTAGGACAGTAAGTGACAGTGTGACACAATTATGACCAATATTTACCGTGTAGGAGAAGTCTGGATTATTGCCAATATTAGTAGGTTTAGCAGTAAAGAATGCTTATAATATAGAGAAAGTGGCCGACAGATTGGAAACTGTTACAGATTATGTGTTTGATGTTGTGAATGCTGCCCAAGGGGGCATTTGACAAGTAGTTGGCCCAGTCTGTTGCCACTGTACAGACCTTTTTTGCATTATACAGGACAAGTATGACCATAGAGCAAGCTAAGAAAATAAAGTCCGTAAGGGGGATAAGCCCTATTTCAAGTACCTGGCTTGGGGAAATATGGAAGTGATTAAAATAATGTTTAATTTTGTGCAGCAGTCATCTTGTCTGGAGACCCCATATTGTTTTTATGTAGTGAATAAGAAAGACATTGTTCCTTTAAGACAAGTATATTAATGCTGATTTCGTATGTTATTGAAGTTAGTTACCTTTGACCTTGGTTCTCATGCGTAACTCAAAGTGAAGAAATATTGCTTAGTGATTATTGTTGTATTTACCAAATGGGTAGAAGTATTCCCCACAGCAAGCCCAGATGCTATCACAGTCGCTAAAGCATTGGTAAAGGAGATAATACCTAGGTTTGGGATACCTGAGAAAATATACAGCGACAATGGGATACTAAAAAAACAAACTCCAGAAAACAATGGAAGAGACTGGGAAGAATTGGGTATATTGTTTACCATTAGTAGTCCTAAATATGCATGTGACTCCAACAGCATCAGGTTTGACACCTTTTGAAATGATGTATGGTAGACCATTTGTAATACCACAGTTAAATCCATTCTCTTAGATGGATGAGGAGTCTGATTTTACACTTGTTGAATATATGGCAAAAATGCTAACCAACAGGAAAGTTTCTATCTCTAATTGTATTCCAGGTGAACCTGTACCTGAACCTGAAACTGTGAAGTCAGGAAATTGGATTCTGATCAAAGTTATAAAAAGAAAACACTGGTATTATCCTCGTTGGGAAGGACCATATCAGGTTCTGGTTACCACACCTAAGGCCGTAAAGATAATCGAACATACCTCTAGGATACACTTATCACACTGTAAGGTAGTTAGGGAATTGCCACTATCCTCCTAGGCTATAAAAGACTGATTACAAAGGGTGGTCATTTGTTAGAAGTGACTGGTCTCAAACTTCAGCGAAGAAAACATCCAGAGCCTGGGGGGAGACAGGGCAAAATGTTATTAGTTATTTTAGGTATCCTGTGGGGGTCCAAGGTGTGTCAACCTAAGGTATGGGATTTCTTACAAACTAGCATATTCAGATAAATACATTTGGATTATCTATGTAAATACCCTAAGGAAAAGGTGATGTTCTTCATGGTCTTCAGCCAAATGGATCACAGCCCATAATGATTATGGATATTCCATGATGTCTGCCATTAATCTCTTTTTAAAAGAAAAGTTAATTATTATGAAGAAATTTACCTCTCCCTGTACAAGTTTCACCAACTGTAACTAGTTATTTTTGACCTTCTGAAATCCTAATAAAAGTATAAGGGACTATATGCTATAGGAGCTGATGTTTCAGGTACTGATCCTATAGGGCATTTCTTTATTGAAGTTAAGAAAAAAGATTTAATTGAAAGTCCTTTAGCCCCGAGAGATAGACCTACCCTCTATATTTTATCTGGCCAACTTCACTTATGAAGATAAATTGGCATTAGAAACAGGTTACATTGATAAAAACGACTGGTTAGCCTGGATGAGATACACTGTAATCCAAGATAATAGAACTAACTGTATCGCTAGCGTGAAAGCTAGACCACATCTGGCTACTATACCTTTCAGGCTATCAGATAAGGAGAACCCACAAGGTCTGCAATGCGTGTTATCTTTATATAATGCATCATATAATCCAGGTGATAAATTAGTAAGACATTCTCTTTATTGTACCCACCTGTGGGGAGAGACTAAATCCCTCCTTTAGTAGTGGCTTACCCAAGCAAGTACACCTGCTTTCTGAGGAATGGGCAAGGTAAGAAAGTAAGGAACCTCACTGAAGAGTTTTGTGAAACCACCATAGATATTGGTATCGATAATAGTAATTGGTTTACCAACCAGACAAGGGCAAGGACTGATCTCTGCTGGCTATGTGGAGGCTACTGGCCAAGTGGAAGGGAAGCTGTACTCTGGTTCAGCTTCTGATGCCATTCCACTTGTTTTCAGCCCCTGAGTTTCAGAGAATGAGAAAAAGCCCTGGAGACTATCTGAATCGCTATAAGCGGTCTATCCCTGGAGTTTCCTTTGACCATAGAATATACATAGATGAAATAGGAGTACCCCGAGGGGTGACAAATGAGTTTAAGGCCCAAAATCAGATTGCATCAGACTTCGAGTCTGTACTTTTCTGGTGGTCTACAATAAATAAGAATGTCAACTGGATTAATTATATTTATTACAATCAACAGAGATTTGTTAATTATACCAATCAGTTGGGACTTATATCTTTAATGACATGCCAAAATAGAATGGCACCGGATATGTTACTAGCATAAAAAGGGGTGTCTGCAAAATGTTTGTATTTTCTGTTGTGCTTTTATTCCCAATAATACAGCTCCTGATGGCGGTATTACCAAGGCATTGGAAGGACTCAATTCCCTGTCCGAAGTGCTTGTGGAAAACTCTGGAATAAATGACATCTTCACTAATTGGATTGAAGGATGGTTTGGACAATGGAGTAATCACATATCCAGTCTATTGATTTCCTTAGCAGCAGTGGCAGCCATACTTGTAACTCGTGGATGTTGTAGCATTCCTTGAATAAGGGGACTAATTCAGAGACTTATTGACACTTCAATTACTAAGACAATGTACCAAGAGATTCAAAATGAGGACTTAATACGATGGCTTGGAAATACCTCATGACAAAATTCTGATGTATGAAAAAATTGGTGAAAACTTAAAGAAGAAAATCTGTTTTGGATGTGTCACAGAACATTCCTTCATAAATTTACAACAGGGAGGAATGTTAGAAAAGTTTTACATTTATGATTACTTTATCTAATGAAGACTAAAACTGTGTATCTGTAAAACCTTGACTAGCAAAATGTCTAGTATGTTTTATTGCTAAGATAACTGATATTATATATGAGGAGGGGGTAGCTGAATTCCTAAAAAGGGAGATTAGAATTTCCAGACAAAGGTTTCGCTTCTAATTAGTTGTTAATTGTGATATATGAAGCAAAATGTAACAAGAACTAGTCCAGACATGTTATTCTCAGAATATGTATAAAAACTTTTGCCATAATGTCTCCTTATCGATAAGAATAAAGACGCGCATCATCTCTATTCAGGTGACTTCTTGACTCTTCCTTGATAAGAATATAAAATTCCTCTAACAGTGCCCTATCTCCTACTTAAGGAGATCGGCGCTATAATGTCGATGACAGCAGTGCTTTTTATTTAGAAAAACGATCTATTTTTACCACTTTATGAGCTATTTTTAGCTTTATGCTAATGAGTTTCTTAATGCCCAAGTGGGCGTGTTTTTACTTTAGACCAAGTGGGCGTTGTACCAGGACGGGATGTGTATGCAGAATCTGTGAGATTTCCAACAAGGCAAACGTAATCTCGTTTACATCGTAATCTCGCGAGATTACGTTTGCCTTGCTGGAAATCTCACAGAAAAGATTCAGACGTGTCAGGATTCTGAATACACATGACGTCCTTGCTGGAGGTAATGTATATTCATTATCAGGACACTGCAGTAATGTTATAGTGTGTGTATGTAGCTGCACATAACGATATAGCTATATCGCTATCTGCAGTGTAAATGAATGGAGAGTGCATGACGCTGATTGGTCAGCGTCATACACTCTTCTGTACAACGCCCACTTGGTCTAAAGTAAAATACGCCCACTTGGGCATTAAGAAACTCATTAGCATAAAGCTAAAAATCGCTCATAAAGTGGTAAAAATAGATCGTTTTTCTAAATAAAAAGCACTGCTGTCACCTACATTACAGCGCCGATCTCCTTATGTAGGAGATAGGGCACTTATAATGTGGTGACAGAGCCTCTTTAAGTATTTTACTGAGAATAAAAAAGCTGTCCTCGAATCCGACGTAGTCCAACAACTGAACTTGTAAAAAACACAAACATACTGTAAAGGATCTGCCAGGCACAGCTTCGGGGTTAACTCCCTTAATTAATCAGTCAGCACCTGAATCTACATCCCTGAGACTGACTCCAGCTTCCACCACTCAGGCTGGCAAGCTTAGGAGTGGGAGAGCCTATCGCAGCCTGGCCAGACTCAGCTAGCTCCCGCCCTCTGTCTATTTATACCTGCATTTCCTGTTCCTCCTTGCCTGTTATTCTTTTTCGTGTGGTTTCCTGGCCCAGCTACAGCTCCTTCTATTTTGTTCCTGCTCCATACAGACCCTGGCTTACTGACTACTCTTCTGCTCTTCGTTTGGTACCTCGCACACTCCTGGCTTGACTCGGCTCGTTCACCACTCTGGTTGCTCACGGTGTTGCCGTGGGCAACTGCCCCTTTCCCTTGCTTGTATTCCCTTGTATGTTTGTCGTGTTTGTCGTGCACTTACTGAGTGCAGGGACCGCCGCCCAGTTGTACCCCGTCGCCTAGGGCGGGTCGTTGCAAGTAGGCTGGGACAGAGTGGCGGGTAGATTAGGGCTCACTTGTCCGTTTCCCTACCCCCCGGTCATTACATAATAACAAGCCCATACCTAGTCTACCCTGGTCCCTGACACCACTATGGACCCCCGTGAGACCCTGGCTCAGCAAATGCAGGGTCTCTCCCTACAGGTCCAGGCCCTGGCTCAGAGGGTCAACCAGCCTGATGCTACCTTGGTAGTTCCCCTCACCGCACCTCTTGAACCCCACCTCAAGTTGCACGACCGGTTCTCAGGGGACCGGAGGGCTTTTTTCTCCTTTCGGGAGAGTTGTAGGCTTTACTTTCGTTTAAAGCCTCATTCCTCAGGTTCTGAGAGCCAGCGGGTGGGTATAATTATGTCTTGGCTCCAGGAAGGGCCCCAAGAGTGGCCTTCTCCTTGGCTCCTGATGCCCCTGAACTTTCCTCCGTTGATTGTTTCTTTTCTGCTCTCTGACTTATTTATGACGAGACTGACAGGACTGCCTTTGCCGAGAGTCAGCTGGTGACCTTACGTCAGGGTAAGAGACCTGTTGAGGAGTATTGCTCTGACTTTAGGAAGTGGTGCGTAGCTTCTCGGTGGAATGACCCTGCCTTAAGGTGCCAGTTTAGGTTGGGTCTGTCGAATGCCCTGAAAGACCTGCTAGTTAGCTATCCCTCTTCTGACTCCCTAGACCAGGCTATGGCTTTAGCGGTACGACTTGACCGACGTCTCAGGGAACGACAACATGAACGTTTATGTGTTTTCTCCTCCGACTCCCCCATGATGCCTCCCGAAGTTCCGTTGCTTCGTTCCTCCCCGAAAGACTCAGAGATACCTATGCAACTCGGGGCCTCCGTGTCCCCCCAACAACGTAGAGAATTCCGCAGGAATAATGGTCTCTGCTTCTACTGTGGGGATGACAAGCATCAAGTGAACAACTGTCCTAAGCGTAAGAATGCAGCCAGAGAACTTCCGCGCCTAAGTGATCATCGGGGAGGTCACTTGGGCGCACAGGTATTTCCAGTAAATAGGAAACGTACTGAGATCTTGCTTCCCTTTCAGGTCTCTTTTGGTGGTAGGTCTGCTACCGGCAGTGCCTTCGTGGATTCAGGGTCCTCTACTAATATTATGTCTGTGGAATTTGCTATGTCTCTTGCTATGCCTCTGATTGATTTGCCTAAACTTGTCCCGGTAGTGGGTATCGACTCCACTCCTCTTGCTAATGGTTATTTTACACAGCATACCCCTGTTTTTGAACTCCTTGTTGGCTCCATGCATTTGGAGCAATGCTCTGTACTGTTGATGCAGGGATTATCGTACGATTTGGTTCTAGGCCTTCCCTGGTTGCAGTTGCATAATCCCACGTTTGACTGGAATACTGGGGAGCTAACCAAATGGGGTAATGAATGTTGTACGTCATGTTTTTCTGTTAATTCTATTTCTCCCCCTGAGGAGGCGAATACGCTACCCGAGTTTGTTCAGGACTTTGCTGATGTTTTAAACTCTAGGGAGGCCTCCGAAGTGTTACCTCCTCATAGAGAATATGATTGCGCTATCGAATTGGTACCAGGAGCTAAGCTTCCTAAGGGTAGGATATTCAATCTTTCTTGTCCCGAACGTGAAGCCATGAGAGAGTATATCCAGGAATCCCTGGCCAAGGGTTACATTCGTCCCTCTTCTTCTCCGGTAGGTGCTGGCTTCTTCTTCGTGGGGAAGAAGGATGGTGGTCTTAGGCCATGCATTGACTACCGTAGCCTGAATAAGGTCACGGTAAGGAACCAGTATCCCCTTCCTTTGATTCCTGATCTCTTTAATCAGGTTCAGGGGGCCCAATGGTTCTCTAAATTGGATCTACGGGGGGCGTATAACCTTATTCGCATCAAAGAGGGGGATGAGTGGAAGACTGCGTTTAACACGCCCGAAGGCCATTTCGAATACCTCGTCATGCCCTTTGGGTTGTGTAATGCCCCTGCGGTCTTCCAGAATTTCATAAATGAGATTTTGAGAAATTACCTGGGGATATTTCTTGTAGTGTACCTTGATGACATACTGGAGTTTTCCAAGGACTGGTCCTCCCACATTGAGCATGTCAGGAAGGTGCTCCAGGTCCTTCGGGAAAACAAACTGTTTGCCAAAACCGAAAAATGAGTGTTTGGGGTACAGGAGATACCATTTTTGGGTCAAATCCTCACTCCTCATGAATTCCGCATGGACCCCGCCAAGGTTCAGGCTGTGGCGGAATGGGTCCAACCTGCCTCCCTGAAGGCGTTACAGTGTTTTTTGGGTTTCGCTAATTATTACAGGAGATTTATTGCTAACTTCTCGGTCATCGCTAAGCCTCTTACGGACCTCACTCGCAAAGGTGCTGATCTCCTCCATTGGCCTCCTGAGGCTGTCCAGGCTTTTGAGGTCCTTAAGAAGTGCTTTATCTCGGCCCCGGTGCTGGTTCAGCCCAACCAAATGGAGCCATTTATCGTGGAAGTTGACGCATCTGAGGTGGGAGTGGGGGCTGTCTTGTCCCAGGGTACCAGGTCCCTCACCCATCTCCGCCCCTGTGCCTACTTCTCCAGGAAGTTTTCGCCAACTGAGAGTAACTATGATATTGGCAACCGCGAACTCTTAGCCATTAAATGGGCATTTGAAGAGTGGCGCCACTTCCTGGAGGGGGCTAGACACCAGGTAACGGTCCTTACCGACCACAAGAATCTGGTTTTCCTAGAATCTGCCCGGAGGCTAAACCCGAGACAAGCTCGATGGGCGTTATTTTTTACCAGATTCAATTTTTTGGTTACCTATAGGGCTGGGTCTAAAAATATTAAGGCTGATGCACTGTCGCGTAGCTTCATGGCCAGCCCTCCTTCGGAGGAAGATCCTGCTTGTATTTTGCCTCCAGGTATAATCATTTCCTCGATCGATTCTGATTTAGTCTCTGAAATTGCTGCTGATCAAGGTTCAGCTCCCGGGAACCTTCCTGAGAACAAGCTGTTTGTTCCCCTGCAATTCCGGCTAAGGGTACTTAGGGAAAATCATGACTCCGCACTATCTGGTCATCCAGGCATCCTGGGTACCAAACACCTCATTACCAGAAATTTTTGGTGGCCTGGGTTGCCTAAAGACGTTAAGGCCTACGTCGCCGCTTGTGAGGTTTGTGCTAGGTCCAAGACTCCCAGGTCCCGACCAGCGGGCTTACTGCGTTCGTTGCCCATTCCCCAGAGACCTTGGACACATATCTCCATGGATTTTATCACCGATTTGCCTCCATCCCAAGGCAAGTCGGTGGTGTGGGTGGTGGTAGACCGCTTCAGTAAGATGTGCCACTTTGTGCCCCTCAAGAAACTACCCAACGCCAAGACGTTGGCTACCTTGTTTGTCAAACACATCCTGCGTCTCCATGGGGTCCCTGTCAATATTGTTTCAGACAGAGGGGTACAATTTGTTTCATTGTTTTGGAGAGCCTTCTGTATGAAGTTGGGGATTGATCTGTCCTTCTCCTCTGCCTTCCATCCTGAAACCAATGGTCAAACGGAGAGGACTAATCAATCTCTAGAACAATACTTAAGGTGTTTTGTCTCTGACTGTCAATATGATTGGGTCTCATTCATTCCCCTTGCCGAATTTTCCCTTAATAACCGGGTCAGTAACTCGTCAGGGGTCTCTCCCTTTTTCTGTAATTTTGGGTTTAATCCACGGTTCTCCTCCGTTTCACCTGGTAGTTCCAACAATCCCGAGGTAGAGGTCGTTCATCGGGAACTGTGCACAGTCTGGGCCCAGGTTCAGAAGAACCTAGAGGCGTCCCAGAGCGTACAAAAAACTCAGGCTGATAGAAAACGTTCTGCTAACCCCCTGTTTATGGTCGGGGATCTGGTGTGGTTGTCGTCTAGGAACTTGCGTCTCAAGGTTCCGTCCAAGAAGTTTGCTCCCCGGTTTATTGGGCCGTATAAGGTCATTGAGGTCCTCAATCCTGTCTCCTTCCGGCTGGAGTTACCCCCGTCTTTTCGTATACACGACGTGTTTCATGCCTCCCTCCTTAAACGCTGCTCCCCGTCCTTGGCTCCCTCGAGGAGACCTCCTGTTCCCGTCCTCACCCCTGAGGGGGTGGAATTCGAGGTGGCCAGGATTGTGGACAGCAAGATGGTCCAAGGCTCCCTCCAGTACCTGGTCCATTGGAGAGGTTACGGGCCCGAGGAGAGGACTTGGGTACCCGCCCGGGATGTTCACGCTGTGGTATTGGTCAGGAGGTTCCACCTGCGTTTCCCCAGTAAGCCAGGTCCACTTAGAAAGGGTCCGGTGGCCCCTCATAAAAGGGGGGGTACTGTAAAGGATCTGCCAGGCACAGCTTCGGGGTTAACTCCCTTAATTAATCAGTCAGCACCTGAATCTACATCCCTGAGACTGACTCCAGCTTCCACCACTCAGGCTGGCAGGCTTAGGAGTGGGAGAGCCTATCGCAGCCTGGCCAGACTCAGCTAGCTCCCGCCCTCTGTCTATTTATACCTGCATTTCCTGTTCCTCCTTGCCTGTTATTCTTTTTCGTGTGGTTTCCTGGCCCAGCTACAGCTCCTTCTATTTTGTTCCTGCTCCATACAGACCCTGGCTTACTGACTACTCTTCTGCTCTTCGTTTGGTACCTCGCACACTCCTGGCTTGACTCGGCTCGTTCACCACTCTGGTTGCTCACGGTGTTGCCGTGGGCAACTGCCCCTTTCCCTTGCTTGTATTCCCTTGTATGTTTGTCGTGTTTGTCGTGCACTTACTGAGTGCAGGGACCGCCGCCCAGTTGTACCCCGTCGCCTAGGGCGGGTCATTGCAAGTAGGCAGGGACAGAGTGGCGGGTAGATTAGGGCTCACTTGTCCGTTTCCCTACCCCCCGGTCATTACACATACCAAAAAAAATTAGTAACACATAAAAAAGCAAAGCAATTCTTATACTTACCTTTTCTGGGTCCAGCACTGGAGCCACAATGTCATCGAGCTGGGCCCTATATCTAATCCTATCATGTGTGATACTGTCTGCTGAGCAACTGTATCTAATCCTATCCTTAGCTATAGGGTCAGCGTGCCATAGGTATGCATATATATATATATACATACACACATACATACACACATACATACATACATAGATACACACACACACACACACATATGGATACACGCACAAACACATATTTTTTTTGGGGGGTGGACATATGTTAGTACAAGGATACTTACTGCTGGGGCCCTGTGTCTAAGTCTATTATGTGTGAAACTGTCTGCTCTCCATGTATCTAAGCCTATAATAAGTGATACTGTCTGCTGGGGCCATGTATCTAAGCCTATCATGTGTGATACTGCCTGCTGAGACAGGGTGGCTATGTGGGACTACTTACAGGGGACTGCATGGCACTGTCTACAAGGGGGATGTATGGCAGGGGGACTGTGTGTGGAACCATACAGGGAACATTGTGTGGGGAACTCTCTACAGGTGTCTTTGATTAGAGCCCATGGACATAACTTTGCTTGGGGCCCCAGGAATGCCAAATTTACCTCTGAGGGTTAGCACAAGGATACTTACTGCTGGGGCCCTGTATCTAAGGCTACATTCACACGAGTGTGACAGATTTACGTGCGTAAAAACTGTGCGGAAATCTGTCCGTGTGCATTGCGTTTTTCCATCAGTGTTCTTTGCTGGTGGCATGTGTTTTTCACGCACTTGCAAGCACTTTTTTTCAGTGTAATTAAGGCGTGAAACACAGACAGCACACGGACACTCACTGGGTGAAAACTCACGCATGTGTGAATAGCCCCATTTATATCAATGGGTCCGTGTGTTGTGCGTTGTTTCAATGCACAGCACACGGACGAGATTCATGCTCGTCTGAATGAGACCTAAGTCTATCATGTGTGATACTGTCTGCTGGGCATGTATCTAAGCCTAGCATGTATGATGCTGTATGCTGAGACAATGCATCCAATTCTATCCATTGGTGTAGCTATAGGAGCCTTAGCCTTATAGATATGCTATCTCCGATATGTATGTAAAAATGTATTACATCAATAATTTGGGAGAGAATTTTGCAGCGGGCGTCGATCCACCTCGGATAGTCTCTCCTATTAACCCTAGGTGATGGAGTTTCCCGGCTTTTGGGGACATTGACGTAGAAAATGACCTTTATGGCCACAGTAAAAACATATTCCTGCTGAACGTCCGCGCTGCCGCTCTTCGTCAGTCTATCCACCTACACAGGCTCTTCAGGGACAACAAGCGAAGGATGTAGCAGGGGTCTCTGGAACTTAGGCACCAGTCTGTAGGACCTTTTTTTCCAACGAACTTCCTGGGAGCGTTCTTGGAACCTCATGTCTATCCATGTAGCCAGTAGAATTAGGGCATCCAAGGTAGATGGGAGATCATGAGCCGCCAGCTCATCTTTTATTTGAGGAGCTAATCCTTGCCAGAAGGTTGCCATCAAGGCCTCATTATTCCAGGCAAGCTCTGCTGCCAAAGTACGAATTTGGATGGCGTACTCTTCTACTGTTGATTCCCCTTGACGGAGAGTTAGAAGCGAAGTAGCTGCAGTAGACATTCGGCCCAGTTCTCCAAACACTGTACGAAAGGTTGACAAGAATAATTGCAGGTTGGAAGATTCTGGCCCCTCACGTTCCCAAATAGGATTTTCCCATGCCAGAGCTTTGCCAGAGAGGAGAGTGACAATAAAGGCAACCTTGGTCACATCAGATGGGAAAAGATGTGCATGGATCTTGCACTGGTTGTTAAAACCTCAACAGGTTTTAGCATCTCCATTTTAACGAGGTAGAAGTGGCAACAAAACTCTGGACCCAGAACCGACAGGAGTGATGGTGGATAGTGGAGTAGATGGAGCAGCAACAGAAGCAAGATCCAATCGTGTGGCAATAGCATTGACCGCTTGTAGAACCTGATCCTGGCATGCTCGGATGTCTCGCATGTCTGCTTGCATTGCTTGGACCTGCATCTTGGATTGACCAGCGAGATCCATGGCGCGAGCAGACTGTCATGACTCTAGGGTATGTGGACCCACTGGTCCGCTCCGCTGTAGCGGAGTAGAAGCTGTCCAAACCAGAGTCACTAATAGTCTTTAGGACAAGAGTACCTGGATAGAAAACTTGTGCCGGGCTATCAGAAGCAGACTTGTGCCGAACTATCGGAAGCTGACTTGAGCTGGACTATCGGAAGCTGGCTTGTGCGGGACAACAGGACTTGTCTCGGATACAGGACACGGATAGTGAAGTTGTCTTGGATACTGGACTTGGCAAGGACACCGGACTCGGATAGTGAAGTCGTCTCGGACACTTGACTTAACACTTGACAGGGCTCGGACACTGGACACAGATACTGGATACGGGATACGGAATACAGGATACAGCTAGGGAACCTTTGCAGACAAACACTGAGGTCCCGGTTCCCAATGAATAGTGTTGGTCTCAAGTGCTCCTAAGGCCGTGGGCAGGGGCGTAGCTAAAGGCTCATGGGCCCCGATGCAAAAGTTCTTATTGGTCCCCCCCCCCCCGCAAACTCCTCATGGCCGACGGTCCGCAGCTTTCAGCTGCATCGCTGGGTCTCCTAAGTGACACAACAATGCAGCACTAGCAGCCAGGGCGTCACTAAGGCTGGGTTCACACACCCTATTTATGGACGTAATTCAGGCGTTTTAGCATTGAATTACGTCCGAAAAAGTGCGGCTCAAAAGCGTTGGCAAACATCTGCCCATTCATTTGAATGGGTCTTACGATGTTCTGTGCCGACGGTCATTTTTTTTACGCGCCGCTGTCAAAAGGCGGCGCGTAAAAAAGATGCCCGCGTCAAAGAAGTGCCTGTCACTTCTTCAGACGTAAATGGAGCCGTTTTCCATGGACTCCATGGAAAAACAGCTCCAAGTACGTCCGTAATGGACGCAGCGAAAGACGCCTGCACATGCCATTACGGCTGAAATTACGGTGCTGTTTTCTCCTGAAAACAGCACCGTAATTTCAGCCGTAACGGACGCTGCCGTGTGAACATACCCTCATGGCTTAAAATGTCAGGGGAAATAGCCCCAATACATATGTGTCCCCCCCCAAAAAAAATGTGTGTATAGGAGACATC